>NC_136514.1:17641055-17646055 GCF_053919585.1 Euprymna scolopes | reverse complement strand
AATATCTATCTATCTATCTTTCTATCTATCTATATACCTCCACCTCTCTCGTTCATTATATATATTGAGCACTTTCAGTTGAATTAAAGTCGGTCAATTTAGCTCTTATGCATCGTACAACGATTAGATCACTCTCTGACTGACGTAAATGAACATTTAAAAATTAAAAATGTTTAGATTCAACGCTATTTCACGCGGTTAATGGTAGCCGAATGGATACGGTCTCCGCTAATCGAGCCAGAGATGTCTAGTGTTGCGGGGTTCGAAGCGTTCGGCTGGTGTTTATCTTGACATACTGCACTGAAGAATCCCGAAAGGATGAAACACTAGTGTCTTTAGGTATTTAATTATTTAATTATTATAGTAAAAGATAATTATATATATATATAATATATATATGAGTATTCGTTTTTATGGACTGTTATCCTCATCTTCTTCGGGGCTTTAGTTGAGCATTTTCCGAAGAAAATAATGTCAATCCTACAAAATGTAGGCCAGAGGATTAGTTGGCCAAAATGTGGTGAATCAAAAACTATGGACACACCTCCTACAGTCATATCTTACTACGTGTGAAGCCCGTTTCGATCATAATTGATCTCATCGGGAAAGAAAATTAAAAAAATTAAAAAAGGAAATTTAAAAAATTAAAAAAAGGTACAAGACCATTTTCAATTTTAGAGGAGAGAAAATATTCTTCGCCCTGACTGGCGTGAAGCAAGGGTAATGTTCTTTTGTGTTCTTTTGTGTTCTTTTGGATATCTTTCAACCTGGAATATATATATATATATATATATATATATATATATGTGTGTGTGTGTGTATATGTATATATATATATATGTGTGTGTATGTGCGTGTGTGTGTGTGCGCGCGTCCGTGTGTGTGTGTGCGTGCGTGCATCGGAAGCATTCTATTGACCAAAGAAAAAAACGTTCGTTCATATTCATAATTTTTATTAATGTTTTTTTTTTTTTTCATTTTGGTGAATGCTTATATATTTTTCCCGTCTCTTAGACCAAAAGATAACTTAAATTTTTATGGATCATAAGGTAAGCAACCTTTTATAATGAAAATAAAATTACTCATACGTCGCGAAAATGATTTTTTTTCTAACTCTGAACCCGATCTATTGAGGGAATCTTTATCTGAATATATTTTTTAAATGTGAGTTTGGCGTTTTTATTAGCCGTGCAGATATTTTTATATCTTTCGGTTTCATTTTTCTTTAATTTCTGCTTTGGAATAGTGTGCTGGTTGCTTTTGATTAAATAAAGATCTTAAATGAGCAGCACTTCAAAACTAAAAGTAGAGATATTTACGAATGGTGAAACGTTCGTTTTTATGAACGTTTAACAATAAATATTATAAACGTTCGTTTAAATAAAAATACAGCATAACTTTATCGAGCGTGTAATCAGAAAAATGAAATGATATCATAATTGATAAAAACCAGGTACCCGTGTAGATTATTAGAAATTCAGTATATTATAGCTATACATCTTATGAAATGAATTTTTACAATAGACAGAGGTAGAAACAAATATATAACAAATAAATGTCACCAATGGCAACATAAGTTATTCTTCTCCGTACATAGGAATAGTTTCGGTGTTTTAATTGAAAAGACGGCGTGTTTTAAATGAAAAACGCAAGTAGTGCCGAGCGCTTAAGTTAAAACGATTATATATATATATATATATATATATATATACACACTTGAAAATAAGCAGAAATCTCTCAAGAGCCATTTCGGCCATCATCTTACCAGAAGAAATCGATAGCATTGAAATAATATTGATGACGAAAAAAAGAGCAATGGAGCATCTTTTATAAATTAAAGGTACCAAAAATTGACGATTAATACCAATAATTTAATTTAATATAGTGCGATTAAAATAGCACCGCGAGGATAAAAATGGGGAAGTGATCACAGTTCCCCAAAGAGATTTAACGTTTTTAACAATCACTTCTGCCGGCACAAAGATGGTTTACGAATTGCGATAAAAACAGATTCTAAAATTTTTAAATGATTTTTAGAATCCGCTCTATGAAGTATTTCAAACCACTTTATTTTGTACTGATTTTTAATTTGACCCCTATTATGACCCATTAACATTTATTGTCTTGGGCTCAAATCAAGTTATTAAGTAAGATCCATGTCCAAGGAACATATACCTAAAATTTCAAGTGTTTAGATCTAAAATAGATAGATAGATAAATGCATGGGATTTCGAGAAATTGATAAATTGATAAAAATTGACTAAGTAGAGTTATGTTAGTAGAACGTAAAATTGTTACGAATGGTAATAAAAGAATTCAAAAAAAATACTTAGATAATAATAAGTATTGAAAAGATTTTACAATTTAAATTATTAACATAACAAGTATGGTATGAAGATAAATTTTAATTACAGTTCCTTCTTAAAAAATCAAATGCTAAGCAAAAATTAATTAGTTACATCGTAAAATGACAAAGTTTATCCGAAACTATAGTAGCTTGAGCAGTAAATAGTGGAACGTCTAAGTAGAAACAAGGGTTTGAAGGCGTCGTTTCGTACCTGTGAAATAAATCAATCAAATAATTAAATTAAGGAACAAAAAATTAATTATTAAAAAAACTAATAGGTAATTGGGTAAAATAGCATTTAAAAAGCTGAAATACGTAAATGGGTCGATTAATAAATTCTAAGGCTAACGAAAAACTAAAAAAAATGAGAAAGTATAATAGCGGGGAGGAGGAAGGTTAAACTGCTTATTCGTTTAAAATAGAGATTATGAATGTATTCACACACACACACACACACACACACACACATACATATATATAGTGTATTTAGTCGTTTGGTGAATAGCTGTTTTGAAATACTTATTGTAATTACATAATATTTAAAATTGCCCATATGGCTAGGAAACAATTGTAACGCATATGAAAATACTCAATATGATGTTCTCATTTTGTATTTCGTTGTTTTCATTTTTGCGAAAAGATTATATATATATATATATATATATATATTTATAAGATTACATATATATATATGTATATATATATATATATATATATGTATATATAATCTTTTCGCAAAAATCAAAACAACAACATATATGTTAGGGTTTGTGTTCCCTGAATAGAAGCGCTGGTTGAGTTTGAATAAAATAAATACGTATTAGATACGTTTGAAGCCAAAACAACGAATGATTACAAAATAAAGAGATATTTATTTTGTTTAAAATTTATATCGAAATTTATAAATATATTTCGAAGTGAAACATCATCTTCAGTATGTCTTTCTTTTTTTTTTCTATGATTTTGTTGGAGCATAGAATCATGAGAAGTTCGTTTGTTCTTTCTGCGGTAGTCTTTTCAAATGTCGGAACGGTACGTTGGTCACGCGGAATTGACTTAGGGTTTGTGTTTTTTGTGTTCCGTTGTTCGGCTTCAAACGCATCTAATACATATTTATTGAACAATATATATATATATATATATATATATATATATATATATATATAATTGTATGTTTCTACTTGGCGCTCATTTATGCCTATCTCTTATTGAACATTAGCGTATGGAGCCCTTAGAATCTATTTTCGAACAAACTCGAACACGAATAGAATACTGTTAAAGGCATTTTCATTCGTAATGGCTATCCAGGGAATTTTAATTATTATATAATTAATAATCAAGTAGATTATACAATTCCTCTATAGCCTTGGGTCCGTCCAAGTATCCTGTTTATTAAAACAACCTTATATCGGAGTTGTTGCTCAGTGTTTGGGCAGACGGATTATTAAGCCTGTGACATTCTATTGTGTTACGTTTGGTTTTTGGTGTAAAATAACTGCATTTCCCCTGGTAACGAAGGATAGTTTGCCATAATCACACACAGGAATGATATTGATAAATTCAATTGCCAGTGCGCTGCTGGCTACGTGGGACAAACAACCTTAAATTTGCAGACACGTATTAACTATGATATACCGGCAAAATTAGACTGAGAAAACCACGTCGTTTTAGCCCCTCTTCTACCTTGGAATCTGCCATTGACTTACATCTCATTGAAAACTCAGCTCGTTCAAATGCATATAAAATGGACTGTATTAGAATATTGCACCAGGTTGACTCTCAAAATGATTTAAAGGTGTGGAATTAGTCTCAATTTTTTAACACAATCCTTTTCTCAGTCGACAGAGGGAGTTTATTAAATTGTTGGACTTGCTCGGGGATATATTTTAAGTTTCTATAATCGCCTATCTGAATCGTACATATATTTTAAATTATTTTATATATATATATATTTGATACGAATTCTTATTCGCCTTCTTTTTCTTCTACTCGTATACCCCTGAGTAATCGCTCTTGCGTAACAATTTAATTCGTTTTATTATTGGATCTCTGCAATATATCAAGGATAAACTTCTGATGAGTTCTTTGGCGAAAGGGATCCCTAGAGGGTTTTCCGTATATTATTTGTAAATCGTTGTATAGTTTTTACCCCTTTAAAAAGTACTCTTCCATCAAAGAGCGTATCGATAGTGATGTGAAATTTATCTCGTGCTCATTTTCAAATAAAATGAATTGTTCAGTGCTTAACATGGATCTTATTAGTTAGTTAATCCACGTTAGATAACCGAAGCAACATAGAGCCTGGTCGATACTAAAATGAATGACCATTTGGGAAGACCAGGTGCTGCATGTAATCTTAGCTTATCTTGTTATTGTTTGCAGACATGCATTGCTTTTCTTTTCACTGGACTCAGGCAGTACCGATTCAGGAGAGGCGTGGTTGGGGATTGCGCAACTGGATGGATCCACTGTCTGCTGAGACTGAACTGAGGCATTGAATGCATAATATTGCGTGTTTCATGTACTCTGCAATTTACCCACACGTATAAAAACAGCTCGCAATAATAAACCCTTATATTTGCTGCTCCCTTTTCTCACAGAAGTAATATTTCAAATATTTTTAACGAAATAGATAACTAGGAAAAAGGGTTAT
>NC_136514.1:17621055-17636055 GCF_053919585.1 Euprymna scolopes | reverse complement strand
TCTGCAGCTATAACTAGCTATTATGTGTGTAATTCGTTTCACTGTATGCAGCCGTCTGAAAATCTTGTTAAAAGTTCAGATTGCATATTATTTAAAAGTCTGTTTGTTCTATCACGTGGTTATCAAACATTCTGCTGTGTGAACACGTGCTTTTTCTTCTCCCGCATCGAAACGTGATTTTTTTCTTTCCCTCTATTCTGTCATTCTACTTCCCTCGATCCCGTTGTTATGTAACGCTTGCGTCATACCTTGGTCATTTGCATATATCTTAGTGACTTCGTTACATATCTTCCAATGGACCCCCCTCAGATTCTTTACAAATATTTATTAAAACCTGCGACGAGCTAATAAAATTAAACAAGAAAACAAAACTCAAACATACAAAAAAAAAAACGAATACATAAATGCAGATATAATTTGTTCGAACTTTTTCATTTCACCTTTTTTCTGTTTTTGAATTTACTTTTAATTGATTAATTTATTTTTTATTTAAATATGTAAAACAACGTTTCAACACGTCGAAAGAAAAAATCCTCAGTTTACTATTTAAATAACAAGAACTTAGTTTTTCTACCTTCAGAAGTACATTAAATTAGTCTGGCTGTCTAAGATTTAAATAAGTTATATATGTAAATAAAATACCTCTCTGCTAGTTAATTCAAGACCGAGTTCCTTGAACAGTAATTGATGTTAGTTAGTCTTACCTAACTAATTCCCCCGAACTTAAACCAGGCATTTTTTTCTTTTAGTTTTTTGGTTATCTCGACAATCTTTATAACATATATATTTTCCTGTTTACTGTATTCCAATATTCATTTTTTAGTTTTATCTGTCATGTGAATTTTTTTCTCATGCATTATTTTTCATTTTCTTCCACAACATTCAATCCCTCTTACATATTTTATTCATATTTCTCCCATTGTGCTCGTTTGATAGATTTTCACAAAGCCTTCTAAATTAGTTTTCTTTTGGTTAAAACTTCCTCTCTGAAATTCTTAAACTAGTAAGCATAACCTCTTTTTTAGTCCTACGATCAGCTTGCCTCTTAGTTGCGATGCTCATTATAGCGAGATTATAATTATCGTGTACACATAACCCAAAGGCCCTGTTGCAATTTCCGGGCCACTGGCTTAACCAGATATTAACATAATATGCAACGATTATTGCATTGCGCTGTTCTGTCACATTTCAGTACCGCTAGCAGTACTGAATCTTGACCTCATCATTTATCTTCGGCGATCCTCACATTCGACGCGACCACTCTGTGTATTTACGTACTAATTCTAATTTCTGCTATACTTCCCACTAAGTTACTACATTCGTAAACCGAACTCCCAGAATCTCCATTACTAACTTCCATCTCCCTTTCATCTCTAATGGCTCAGTGACGTTCCATCACCGGGAAATTTAGCTTATTGTCTGAATTCTCTCACCAACGTTGGCACTGTCTACGAACATATTCGTTATTATCCACATCCTCTATTTCTGTATCCGAGGTTTGTAAGTACCTTAACTGCTTAGTGGACACTTATCTTTTATAAGGATACAGCGACGATGCAACCGCTGCGTCTTAAGCTTACAGACGGCTTCAGTTTTATGATCAATTAAAGTGTCTTACTTGACGGTCAAGCAATTTTACTTGACATTAGTTTTAAAATTAAAGATTACTTTAAGGATTAATATTTCCGTGTTCAGTATTAGATTTATAAGAATCCAAGTAACAAGATACCGAAAAATAAAAGTACCAGACACGGTTTAATAACTTACAAATGATTAACATAAATAAATAAACTATTTAGCACATCTATTCTTAAGAAATGGGCATGCATTTTTTAAATTTAAGACTTTTAAAATCTTTTACATTAAACTGGATATATTTAGTTTATCAGCTTGAGTTGGATATTATTATAACAGCCCAAATGCGAATTTACAAAAACATAAATATGTTCAAGTCAAATGTTTAAATCTAAATTCCTTTTTAAAACCGAAAAGCTTTTGATGCGCATTAAACTATTTCCCTTTTAATCTTGTATAACCGATTTATAATACTAGAACCTTTGTCTTTAACATGTAAGAGAATATAGACGATAAACTAAAGTCCCGAATAAAGCCCCTTTTTATTCAACAACCAGGTCGGCACTTTTCTTGCTCAGACCATCATGCGATTAAAAAAACTTTCGAGGTTACTTGTCTGCATTCAACATATGTATCTGTCTTTATAACATGTTCATGTAGACTCGTCTGCGCCGAAGCAGTCACATCACCAAATGCCTTCGTGAATTCACCAGCCAAAATCATTCAATATTTCCGTAAAGAACTGTTCATGATTCATTTTATTTCCAACTTTATCTGCCTACATTTTCTAATTACTTAAGAATTTCCTGTCTTATGATAACGAGATACATAGGTCTTCAAAACAGTATATATTTTATTTCTTAAAAATTATAACGAATCAGCTTAGTTTATATAATTGCATTGAAAGAATGGTATATTGCATTGATTAAAGAGTCGCCACCCATTCTCAAATGTTCCAAATCAATATTATCAATCCTTGAGTTTTTACTTATCTTAAAGTTTCGTGTTACTTGTAAATAATTAAGTTCTTCAGATTTCAAGTTGTCTATCACACAACCATCTTTATTGTTATTCTAATTCTATCTTTTCATAAAAATCCGTCCAGGATTTGAGTATGTCTTCTCTATTTGAAATTATTGTTCATTAGTATGCCTAGAAGTTTTTTAGTTTAACTTTCAACCTTCTGAACACAATCAATTTATTTTTACTTTTCAATATTTCACTACATAACTCATAATACACACACACACACACACGTATATATATATATATATATATATATATATATATATATATATATATATATATGTATATATATGACAAAACAGGAGAAAAATTCTTGCTAGAAGACGACTCGCACCGCAGAGTATCCTGTACATCTACAAAGCCAGCATTCGCTCAAGTATGAAGTATTGTTACCAAATCCTTGCTGGTGTATCTAGCACTAGTCTCTTCCCCTTGCACAGGGCCCAGAAACAGTTTTCTATCTAATAGGTCCCACATTATCAACTAAGCTCAAAAATCTTTCCCATCGCGTCAATTAAGCATGCCTTTGTCTGTCTTTTTTTTACACAGTGATCACCCCTTATCAAGGCTCGGAAGCCACTCAGGGATAAGGGTTATTGCAAGTACATTACGTTAGTGTGGAGATTTGCTGAAGTGTTTACTTAAGGGGGCGGTTCATTAGGAATTTGTTAACAAGCATTCTAATGGAATGTGCTCTGACGAACTCGTCGTACCCCCTTAACGCACATATTCCCGATAACGCACATATTCTCCTAGCAACAAAATCACACCCCTTCACTGTTGAGGTCCCTATATGTCAGAAAGCTTTCTATTCTAATATATTATTCCCTAGAACAGCTAGACTTTGAAATTTTCTTCCTGCCTTCTGCTCCCTTAACTATACTAATACGCACAAGTTTAAATGCAACGTAGACCAATATCTTGTTAATCTTTCCTATATATGATCCTAAATAGTAGCGCCTTATGTTTAAGTGGCGATAGGCTTTGTTAGGGGTGAACGTGAGTAACAAACTAAAGCAAAAAAAAAAAAAAAAGCGAACGAAATTACTTTAATTTTTTCTTTCTTCTCGACTTAAATCGTTGTTTCTTCCTTTCTTTGCGACTGCATAGCCTCCAACAATTTTTGGCACTTCTATATGCAAAAGGCCTGATCATCCCGGCAAAAAATGATTGATATATAACGCTTTAGTTACATGTTTACATGTAATTACAGGTAAACATTACAGTTACATGTTAACGTTGTAGTTACATGGTAACATTGCAGTTACATGTTAACGTTGTAGTTACACGGTAACATTGCAGTTACATGTTAACGTTGTAGTTACATTTAAACTTTGTAGTTACATGTGAACATTGTAGTTTTTTTTACATGGGGTCACCACTTATCCAGGCCTAGAGGCCACTCGAGGATAAGGGTTGATCGGTATACATTAGTCATTGTGATTTTAGCGTAGTAAACATTAGTGGGAATTTTATAACTTGGATTACTTAGTGGGACGAGTCAATAAGAACTTGTTCACGTTGGAATTGAAGACAATCGGATTGTAGTCAGCTGGAAAGCAGGCAAATGCAATAGAGTTCCGCATGCGTGCAATTCTAAGAAAGAGGCCCTGTCCATGGATCTACGTTTAGGTGTAGGCACAGATAAAGAGTGTGGGAAATTGTTGATAGCGGTTTTGGCTAGACGAGTGTTTTTCGTGAAAGTCTGGCGAGAGAGGGGGGCATAAATTGAAATTCAGATAAGCACCTGCCATGATAATAACGATAAAGCAAGGACAGGCTCGTTACGTCTCTTCGCTGGGAAAGGGGTGCAGGGAAGAGAAAAGGCCATCCCCCACTAAGCTACGAATCTCTTTTGAACACAGGATAAGCTGCTTCTAGTACCTCATGCCCAGATGTGGCAACAGTACTCCATCGTTGGCCGAACCAGGCTTTAGGTAGAGAATTGCATCAGGAGTAAGATATCTACTGGAGCGGCAGAAGGATCCCACCATTTTTCCAGCGACTTTGGCAAGGGATTTGATATACTTGTTCCATTTCAGATCAGGTGTAATGCCTGGTTTTGGATGCATTTCCTAGGCATGACGTAACCAGTCACTGTTGTAGTTGCATGTAAACATTGTAGTTACATGTAAAGGTTGTAGTTACATGTAAACATTGCGGTTACATGTAAACATTGTAGTTACATATTTACGTTGTAGTAACGCATTTACGTTATAGTTACATGTAAACTTTGTAGTTAACTGTTTACACGGAGCTGACGTGTTGTATGAAAGTCTCGCAAGTAAACAAAACAAAACAAAAAAATCGGCACGAGTTTTTATTAATTGAAAGTAATTACATTTATTACCGGCCGTTTTTACCATAAGCCAGCTGACACGTATTTTCTTAGCTTGCTACAATATGGTCAATAGTTGTTTAGTCCGCAGTTATAACCAGCTGTAATATGTGTAATTCGTTCCACTGTAAACGGCTCTTCGAAAAATTGTTAAAAGTTTAGATTGAATTTTATTTATAAATTCCTGTCGTGCCGCTACGTGTCTATAGAAGACTCTGTAGTGCCAGCACCTGTTTTTTTCTCCTCTACGCTTTTCTTTCCTTTCTCCTCCTTAGATCTCGTTGTGACGTCACTCTTGCGTCTCGGCTTAGCCATTTGCATACCTGCTGGTGGCTTCGTTACATATAGATGAAAGTGCCGATTTGAAAAGGGTCTATGAACAGTGCTTTTAAATCTCTTGGCTGGAGCGGAACCACATGGAAATATTCCATTGGCTCATGGAACCCCTATCCAATAATATAGTTTTCTCATGCAAAAAATAGCATTTAAAAATAAAATGAAATGAAAATACTCATCTTCGGTGTATTATACATGCTAGTCTCACATGAAATTAAAACTTAATATTAGATATTTGAGTAGGATACTGTAATTATATTTAGTGAAACAAGCTTCTATGTAATTTTCTGTATTCCTATGCCTCTCTTCATAACGCGAATGCCGCTTTTTAAACAAACCTTTTTTTAAATAAACATCGGCGTCTGAATTTGATTTTTTTGCAAACGAATACAATATGAGTCCACAACGACGACATGGATGTATACTGTTTTAAACACCACTGAGTATGTGAAAATATAATACCAGTTGATTAGGAGAAAAACGAACTAGAAATGCTATTTAGAAATTAAGCAGGACTAAAGGATTTAAACGCTATTCTAAACAAACCGGCAATTACCGACTACAAATAAAGGCTCGCATAGAAGTTATCCGAGTTTATTTAAGAAAACCAGAACTCTTCAAGGCAAAAAGCCACTCGAGGATAAGTGTTTTCAAGATTGAGAGAGTACCAGTTTACTGATAAAAGATAAAAATGACATTTGAATGATTTGATAAAATTCGGTTCCTTAAAAGAAAGGTTTTAAAACTATTTGTATACATTGTCTTTGCAGACAACCATATTGCAGTTTTTAGGGTAGCAGCTATGCGTCGATTTTTTTTTTACAAAGGATAAGAAACTACGTTCATGGAAATTTTGCTTGATGTCACATACACGGAGACAAAAAAGAAAATTATTTACATTTTTAATTGATATTAGACATCATTCATTCATTCTGTGCGAATGAGATTATTATTGTTAGCATAGGTTTCTGCGATATCTTCCTAGTTAGATTTTTTCTAGAAAAGCATCAAATACTTAAGGGAGGAAAAGCAGGAAGTTTGCCGGCATTTCTAATTGAAAAGGTTTCTGTGGGACGTGATGGATTCGAGCGTGGAACGCATAGGTTGTCAGTCTGTGTCGTTAACCACTTAGCCACTGTCACGTGCCTGCAGGTGTGATTGCTGGACAAGATAGGGGTTTGAATATGTCTGCTCAATCTACGCGCTTATCGTTGATGATTTTATTTAAAATTTAAGCAGAAGAAAATGCTTTTACCTGCTAAAATGTGACAGACCTATCAGTGGGAGAAAGTTTTATGATCGCAGTGAGACATATCTAGAACAAGATACGTCTGTTCAGTTTGCGCGTTTATTACTGAAAATATCTATATCAACTTTAAATGTGACAGACACACAGGCAGCCAAATAATGAATAGCTTTGTGTTAGATGAGAATGATATTATGGTCCTGTTTTTTGTTAGGAGGCTATCATTTAAGTATGAAAGATATAGTCACAAACAGCTGGTTTTAGATTGAGTAATACACCAGGAGCAAAACAGCTTGGATCACACTCAGTTTAGTAAAAATGACTTCACATTCAGCGTTATTACAACAACAGTCTATCTAGCATATGACGGTGACATTCGTTGTGGAACGATAAAGTTTTCGCTCTAAAAAAAACAATACTACAGCTTCATTTTAAAACTTTAATTGAAATAAGCATTTCAGGTAACTTGATTATTTAGTAGAGCTTATATCTATTCAATGTAGAGGCCTTCAGCCTCAATCAATGCCCCGAAACGGGTCCGGAACTGGGAGCATGCCCTTTCAACATGCGCTGGCGGGAGCCCGGCAAATACTCGGCGGATGGCGGCGATCAGGCTAGCGTTGGTTTTGTGGGAGGTCATGTTGGTGATGTTTTCGACGTATAACTAAACAAAGTTGTCTAGCGGGTTCAGATCGGAGGAAGAGGGAGTCAGTGGAGAAGGGTACACGTTGGTACATTTGTAACGTCACCAGCTTTGAATGCTACAGTTTTGTTTTCGGTTTCGATTCTAACTGATGGCACGATAATCCCTTTTTTACTCGTGAAATAACGACTCCATACTAATATATACGAACTCACGATTCCATACTAATATATACGAAATCTGATCAAATGAAAATATCATATTTAAAGCGTATTTTACGACCGGGCAAAACCGGGCGCCCCTCCCGCAATTAGATGATAAATGTTTACTAATACATTATTTACTTTTATAAGAACTGTTTTATGTTATATTTATGTTCCTACGCTTCTTTGTTTATTCTAAGATGATGGAACTATTTTTCATCATTACAGAGAAGTAAAATCATGACTATGTTAAACCCATTTAAGTAGGTAAAAGATTTCAATATTTTATGTCGTCCTGATTTCGAATCTCACACTACAAGATTGTTTTTTTTTATGGGGGGGGGGCTATATTGTTCTAGTCATTTCCTAGTTGACATAGTTCAGTGTCGTAACCTTGACTATGTTTTGATAAAAAAATGTGCAAATATTTAATAGACGTTTCTAACTTCTTATTTTCTCATAAAATGGAGAAAAAGTTGATGAACAACGGGTACTCGTATTATTTTGATTGTTTGGACTAATGTTACCATCCTAGTTGGTATTTTCAGAACGTTTCGAGTGTATCTTATCGATCTTGAGAATTTTTATGTCGAACTCGGGTATCTGCATGAAATTTCTAACGAAACCCTTTATTTAATCTACAGGAGTAGTATGCTCTCGTTCCGTCAACCATAACCGAGTAAGAGTCCTAATAAATTTGCAATGTAGTCTGAGTGTCGCCCGAACTAAAGGGTCCTGGGTATGATCTAAAACTAGATCTGATGGTGAGGCCCCAGCTTGCGGACTTTAGGGGGTGTGAAGCCACCCTTTAATTGCCATTGCTTCCAGGTCCACTCTGACCCGGAGTGGTAGTACCTGATAGGGCCCCAACTATGGGTTGAATAGAAACCGATATGAAAAAATAAATATATTCTATTAAAATTTTTTTCTTCAAAATCACTGGATTCAGCTTTAAATAACCTGAAAAGGGTTGATAAGCCGTAAAACAAAACAGCCAACCAACCAACCGAACTAAAGATTTGAAATTCAACTTCAGGATTAGTGTAACTTTACAACTAAATTTTATCAAGTGCTTTATCCATTACGCCACGGAGTTTTGTTTCCTAGCAATATGCTAAATTATGAACAGAATACGGTGTTCGACAGAAAGATTCAAAGTTAGACAAGATACAGTTGAAGAATTGTGGAGGTTAAATCGGTCGAAACGTTGTGAAAAAAAGATTAAAATGAGAATAATAGTTCAAAAAAGCTAAATAAGACGAATATCTGTTTTTCCTCAATAATAATTAAAGAAACTTGGATAGCAACATCAACCGACTACGTGGGAAAATAACAGTTGAGATGAGAATAATAATCTGAAAGAAATAAAAAAATATAAATAATTAATCCTCATCTAAAGAAATCAGAATCGAAACTACAGGTAGCTCAGCTGGTCCAATAATAGATTCGACGTGTATATTTTTGTAAAGCCATTGGAAAGAGTCTTCTATAAATAAGTACTCGATAGCAATGGAGTGTCCGTCTTAGTTGTTAACTATTGTGGAGCGGACAAGTCGACTTACAAAAAGGATGCCAATTTGTCCTGCAGCGAAACCCATAGTGAATTCCGAATTTCTGTTGGTCCCCTTCAAAGATTTTTCCCTTCTATTCATAAGAGTTTGTGGATGCAATTCTACGTGAGTGGATGCTGGAAGATAATCGAAATACACCTATACCCCCCCCCCCCAAAAAAAAAGCCAGAAGCTGCGAGAAGCAAAAAAGAAAAGCCAGCGGCGGTTTGTCTAACAATTCGAAACTTTACTTCTGAGTGACATTTTTTGTGTGTTACTAAACCATTATCCCGGCATGCATTTCCGCGCATATATTATGTATGTATGTATGTATGTATGTATGTATGTATGTATGTATTATTGTCAGGTCATATCATATGCTACTGGTACCATGTAACCCAGTACTACCTGCCTCATGGTCGGGTCACCGGCGACTAAACTGGTTCCCCCACCAGACTTGTTTGGTGAGGAGGGTGGCTAGTCTCCCTGGAGGATTAAAAACAAGACCTTCCAAAAGGGCCAACTAGCACCGTGTATATTTGTGTGTATGCATGTGTATATTGGGGTGGATAGGGCTCCGGTAAGCCGTGGTGAAGGCAACCTTTCTAGGAGAAGCAAATCACTGATGTAAAAAACCATAAAGCGGTATACCAGTACTCGCATTAAGCTGGTCTGCAGTTTAACTTGTTGCTGGCTATCTTGTTCTTGCTTGTTGCTGGATCTCAACATTTTGAACGGAGAGAAAGACAGCTGTCGTACAAAGCTAAGACTCTGTAACATCATCTGTGTATAGATACTCCCTCAGGCATTTGTCTATAAAAATGGTCTTGTGGCGATGGAAAAGTTGTAACGCATGGAGGCTTGAGATGCTGGAAGTATGTAATAATTGATCTCAATGACCGTCTTCAGTATCATGCCTACTTGAGCGTGTGAATTCACCAGTAAGACTAAAAAAAAAAGTCATTTTGGGGCTCATAGACATTAAGTGTCTGAGGGAATAGCACTCGTCTGGCAAGGCGTTGCAATCATCATGTATCATAGAATCAATCCTCTATTGAATATTATATAGTACGAGGAATAATTTGCCCGGTGGACTAATTTGCAAAAATATAAATAAAGAAAAAATAATAATGATAATGTCGTTCAACAAATCCCGTCTACATTTATTTACAATATCACGTTAGCTAATATTTGGATTTGACGATAAATGCCATGGATTAATGTTTAGCTTTAAAATATGCAAACAAAGAAATGATTTGCAGCGATTTTAAATGGAATCGCTTCTTTATCGCACATTACAGTCATTAATAAAAAAAAGATATAAAATGGGAGGCACACCGAGCTTGAACAGGGCGGCCATTCGATCTGTAATCGAACACGCTACCACTGAACTATATTACAACATTACATTGTTTCTCTGTGTGTGTGTGTTCTTCTTTAAAGAAGAAACGATTTGTTGAAAATTGGTTCTCCCTTAATTTGTTGAGGATTATTTATCGTGGCCAGTGTAACGTAAAATATTCCCCTGTAAAAATCTTTTCTATCTAAAGGAAAGAATAACTATTTTTAGGATCGGATTAATTTTTAAGCAGTTCATATGCGTGTCATATCGGTGCAGTTGTACCGTCACCAACCTTTAATGCTACAATTTTGCTTTCGGTTTCGATTCTAGCTGATGTGACCCAATTACTTTTTTACTTTGGAAATACCGACGCTATAATAATATATACGGATTCTGGATAAATTAAAATATCACATTAAAGCGTATTTTAGGACCGGGCAAAGCCGGGTGCCCCCGCTAGTCAATCATAAATACTAAGAGAAAGTATTCAATTTTATGACGTGTTTCTTCTCCCTTTCATCTTTGTAAAATGTGTTACCTATGTATTCGTGTAAGAGGAGAGTTGTAAATTTATAAAACAACGACTACAAATGTTTAAATTCACTCTGTAATAGACTATCACCATTAAATACACACTAAGAGACACAGTTCCAAACGACTTTGGCCTTAATAGAGCAGAACGAGAAAAGATAACAAAATATCAGGACCTAAAAAAATGATCTAAAAACAACATTTTTTTTTTTTTACAAAGGCATCACCACATTATCAAGGCCCAGAGGCCACTCAAGGATAAGGGTTAAAGAGTGTACAGTAGAAATTGGTCAATATAGTAATCATTAGTAATGAAAATTTGGTAAATTTAATAACTTATATGGAATGGCTCATCAAGAACTTATTTACTTTAGACTTGAACACAACCATATTGTAGTCAGCCGGAAAGCAGGAAAACGGAAGACAATTCCACAGGCGTGCAGATCTAAGAAAGAAGCTTTGTTCGTGGAATCTACGTTTAGGTTTAGGCACAGATAAAGAGTGGGGGAAATTATTGATAGTGTTTACAGCTAGACGAGTGTTTCTTGTGAAAGTTTGGCGAGGGGGGACCATAGATTGAAGCTCAGTTGAACACTTTCCATGAAAATAACGATACATCAGAGACAAACTCGCAACATCTCTTCTGTGAGATAGAGGTTGCAAGGAGGAGAAAAGGACATTTCCTACGAGGCTACGAAGTCTATTTAGAACTCTATCAAGGCAGGACAAGTCCTTTCTAGCAGCTCCTGCCCAGATGTGGCAACAGTATTCCATCCTTGGACGTACCTGGCTCTTATATAGATGGTCTCTGGAAGAAATAAACATTATACCAGTTGTGACAGGAGCAACTGGCCTAATAAAAAAATAACCTTAAAAAATACTTAGAAGCAATCCCTGGAAAACCAAGCTGTAAGGAAATACAGATAGCAGCCATAAAGGGAACAGTGTCTATTCTTAAATGAGCCCTCGGATATAAATTTAAATCATAACAGAATCAAGTGTTAGCTCCAGGAAGGAGCCCCTTGATTTCTCCAAACTAACAAAAGTAAAATAAAAAAGAGATAGATTTTATAGCAATACTAGCAGGCCGCCCGGCGTTGCCCGGTCATAAAACATGCATAAATATTATATTTGAATTCATACAGAAACTGAGATATATGCATGCAAGTATTATGTTTTTTTTCAAAACAATTCATTCTTATAAGTAAAAAAAAAAAAAAAACAATACTTGAGCCGAGATCGAAACTAAAACCTTAAGGCGGTGAAGAAAGTACGATAACCATTAGGCCAGTTTAACAAGAAATTCAAAATGTTTTGAAAGCGAATTATACTTTACATAAAGAATCTGTCGTGTGAACCATTCACGCATGCGCATTCGTGAAACAGTTGACAGACAGATAAAACCTCGATGCCTCATACGTACGGACTTTTCAATTATGACACCTTAGTAACACTTTTTTTTCAGGGTGAAAACCAGTTACAAAGTTTTTCACATGTCTGAATACCCTACATACAAAATTTCAAGACTGTAGATAAAAATAGTTTATATAGGTTGAGAATTGCCGTCACTAGGGCTAGGACAACAGCATATTCTTTTCATTGTTTTGACTCTCGAGTATATATCCGACACAGATATAGTTAATCAACCGAGAGCCACATCACTCTACATAAAAACATATAAGATACCAATGGATATATACCTGAGAATCAAAACAAGGAAAAGAAAATGTTGTTGTCATAGCCCTAGTCATCACACACACACACACACACACACACACACACACACACACACATACACACACACACATACACGCGCGCGCACGCACGTTCTCACTTTTATAGATATATATATAGAAATACGTTTTGTGTCGTAATTTATTTTTAAAAACTCATTAGAAAATCGTGTTCGAAATGTTAGGACTACGCTGTCACCAGAAAACTGACCTTGATATGAAAACTATTGCACAAAGAAAACGAGAAAATAAAATATTTAATGAGAGACTTTTCTAAAAAAAAAAACAAAAAAAAATAATGACTTGAATTAAATCTGCGATTAAATTATAATTAGCACAAAATAATTTTCAAGCAGATTATGTTACAGTCAAGTTATCAAAGCCTAATTAAAATAAGAGCTGATCATTTTCCAGATGATTCCTTCATTTTAATTGCGTTCGGCAATTTGCATGCTTAACGCTGTAAATGCAACCAAGGGAAAACATTTTTCCAGTAACAACATAAAACTTTCCAACCACCGATTTCCATGGCTGGTAACACCCTCCTGACAGATCAGCATCCGAACTCCCCGGTTTATTGGAATAAACAGATAGAAGAATTTGCTAATGGTGCTGCATGAAAATGAACTCCATCTACTGAACTAGAAAACAACTCGCACCTGTCAGTATCTTCATATCATTCGTTCAAATAGTGTACTGCCACTGTCAAGATGGTTCTCCATCTATCTATCTCCCTCGACGCATGAATTCATTGTTGCTCATCATTCAGAATCCCATTCACACTTTTACACGAACGTGTTTGATTATTGCCACATCTTCCTTTGCAGTCGTACAGACAATAGGTTGCAGTGTCTTTCTGTCCGAGCAGTGCTTATACTGAGCGATGATCATAACCATAGTACCCAAAAAATCATTTGCACAGCACAACGAGATACGAAACCATGAGTAGATTTATTACTAGTGATTTCTCAACTTTGCCGAAAAGGTCTCCCATAGACTAGTTGAGAGAAATAAGCGTATCTCCCCTCTATTTGACAGTACTACTATTTTCCTTTTGTAAAAGTTGATCGCATGATAATATTGTGAATCTTCGAATGTCGTGTCCGGCTACTTTTAGCTTTGCAGATTAGACAACGCGTATGAATACTTAGCGTTGCCGGACGTGCTGTAAAAGCCTCCTCATAAGTCTGTCGTTCCTGTTTTTGTGTGATTTCAGGCGATTTTCAAAATCAGTTTTTGACAAAGGTATTTACCGCTTACAGTGCATTTCAGTTCCCGTTTTAATTTCTTTGACATTGTATTATCATCCTACTTTCTTAAAACAAGTTTAAGACAGCAAGATCTACACGCTGCTCTTAAAAACTATCTTACACATTCCTTGATTTTTCTCCACAGTTATCGATCTTTCTGAGGCTTCCCAGTTATCTTAAGTATCTCTGACATTATGTTTTCGTTTTGCTTCCTAAAACCACGTTTTAAGACAACGTTGCTCTTCAAAAATCTTACAACTTTCTTTGGTGGTTTTTAAATGATCGATTGGCCTCCCCAGTTATATACATCTAAATCAAGTATTTTCAAGTTGTTTTTAAGAGACCCCTTAAACCTTTTTCTTGGTTTATGCTGTGGATTTTTACCCCTATCTATCTCGCCATGAAGCTGTTGTTTAGGAAGTCTTTTGTCCTCCATCCTTACCAAGTATCCAGCGCATCTGATTTTGAATGATTTTCATTTCAATACTATTACTATTTGATCGTTAAAATCTACAGTGGCAGGTGTTAGAGTCTACCAGTTAATATTAAGTACTCTCCGAATACAACTTTAATGACACTTTTCCAATAATTGAGACGCCTTCTATATGTTATCCAAGTCACTGACCCATAAAGCAGCGTGGTGACCACGCATGATATGCAAACGTTTAACTTTGTTTTTTCTTCATGTGATTTATCCAAGAATCAAGCGTACAGTCCTTACTCAGCGTCCTACCCTCATATAAAAAATTGTCCGTGGCATTTAACTACTTACGATCAACCAAGATGTTTGGTTCAACATATGACATTCGTGTTCGAGAGGAATACATAACATGTTTTCTTGATGCTGATGGTAAGTCCAAAAGCTTTACAAACATCTGATAACTTGTCCATAATCATCGGTGTGTCCGCTTCTGAATGTGACACAAGGTCTGCATCATCTGCATATAAAAGTTCAAGAACAAGGTTCTGAAAAGTTGTTGACTTTGCGTTAAGACGTCTAAGGTTAAAAGTTTAACTGATGTACAAAACCGAAACTGTACCCCAATATCAAAATTAAATGTCCTATTATCACAGCGAAAAATATAGAAAAATAATGTAAACGCAAGGGTATCACCTTGTTTCACTCCGTTTTCACCTAAAATGGGATCAGACAGAGATACATTAAAGTTCACTCAGGCTTTCATACATATATGGTGTAACTGCTGAAGCAGCTCCACAAAACGCCTA
>NC_136514.1:17603555-17616055 GCF_053919585.1 Euprymna scolopes | reverse complement strand
TCATGAACAAAGTTTCTTCCGTAGAAGTGCACGCATGTGGAACTCTCTTCCGTTTGCCCGTTTCTCACCTGACTTCAACTTGGATGTCTTTAAGTCTAACATAAATACATTCCTGGGAAACCGCCCCTTAAATAAGACACTTTATCAAATCGATTATCGATTACTACGATATTATCCCATAGGTTACTGTACACGCAATAACCCTTATCCTCGAGTAGCCCCGGGCCTTGATAAGTGGTGGCTACGATGTAAAAAAAAGGTTGGTACCGTGCATTACAATAAAATGAAAAAACCCTTTACATATTATATATATATATATATATGTGTGTGTGTGTGTGTGTGTGTGTATGTGTGTTTGTTTGTATTTATATGCGCGTGTATGTGTTTCTGTGCAAGCTCTCACCAACAGTCAATGATCGGTATTTTTGTAACTTTCGTCAATAAACTACGTGAGTGCCACAGAACTTGTTAATAATGGAGAACAATGATATTTGTCATATATAAATGTTTAAAATATTTTCTTTTTCTTAGAGTCTCACACCGTCAATATCTGCAACGAAAGGATGACACTTTACGGTTACGAATGCAGATGTTCAGTCATGAGAACAAGGCCATTTGCAATTCCACCATATACATTCGGTCAGAATGCAAATATTGGGACATTAGTTTTGGTTTTTCCACATGCATATATATATATATATATATATATATATATATATATATTGTCATCCACATACAGTACTGTTTCGTTGTATCACAACTCATCAGTGCGGCTAGACAAACCCATTTCCCCAGCTGTTGATTGAACCTACAACCGTCGCATTGACAGTCGGCAGCTCTCACCATTCGGCTACGAATCAGTGCCGTAAATATTTCTCCTAGAGTGTGTATTAAATCCACAGCCTCCCGTCGCAAAGTACCGGAATCATCAGCTTGTTTACAAACAAATTAATAGTGGGCTTCGCTTAATCGCTTTAAATACGCGTCGGGTGAAAATATATTTACAAAGTGCTCAACCCAAACAGGGGGGAATTAACTCTTCCGTTGATTTCCACACATGAGTTTCCGCCACAACAACGAAGCAGCTCGGAAACCCACACAGATTATTTGTTTATAGTCGTGAAGGCTTTATGCAGAACCAACCATACTTTTTGGTATTACTATTAACCCTTGTCGGTGCAGATGACTGCCACAAGACAAAGTATACAGTAGACCTCAGGTGTGTTTTACATCAGAGCTTCCTTCTCCTAGATGTATGTCTTAACGAAGACGGGGTGCATCTAACCCAGTGCATTAATGCGCCCCCATATACCAATCTGTACATTTCTTCAACTCGGCGCAGTACATACAAAGCCTAGCCTCCACAAATAGTCATCCATCTGGTATTGGCCAGGGTCAACGTTGCTTAACTTCGGTGATCTGGCGAGAACCGGTGTGACAACATGATTGTGCCGTGAATATATATATATATATATATATATATATATATATATATATATATATATATATATATATATATATATACTACCGTGTTTGAATATATGGTTAAGTGGCAGTTTTAATCATTTCGAACTGCTTTAAAGCTTCACCGCTCAATCATTTTTGGACCAAATTTCAAACACTTGTAAAACTCATATATCACCTTGTTAGCTATATTGTGAAAAAAAAAATAATTTCCTTTCAGTAAAACAAAAGTTATGATGAATTAACTGGTGTTCAAAATCGTAAAAAACCCTAAGGAAGTGAACGACGTTTTTTATGACTGTTTTCAACAGCAACCACGTCGCTTCAGCGATTAGTGTTGCTACCAATTCACCACTCTGTCGAAAAGAGAAATAACAAAGGAAACAGATAAAATAAAAGAATGAAAGCGAGATAATTAGGGGATTTTATTGAAAGCGGATGAGTGCTGTACATTGTTATTACATATGTCAATGTTATGTTTATGGGGCAAAAAAAAATAAGACTGAAATTAGAATTAATTAAACAAGTAAATTTACTAGAAGCCTGGAAAAATCATGGATTACAATAGAAAAATGCAAGCATGGAAAGTAATATGGTTAAGCTTACACATGGAAATTTCTTCTCTTGCTTTAACATGTGCTGTCCTTTATTCTTTTTCTCTCCTGCTTCTTCTCATGACGTCAGCGCGTGCACATTGTCAATTCGCATACGTTCTTTAACGCCTGCCGTTGCTAAGATTTTCGCTAACCAGCTATGCTACGGCTGCTGCTGATTTTCTCACACACGGCCACACTAAGCAGGAAGAAATTTATAGAATTTTACAGTTCTAAGAAAGAAGCTACTGGAATAAGAAGCTGTATTAAAATAGGGTATCAAAGCAGCGAATTGATGGATATCATAAGACCAATGAGGGAAAGGAGCTAAAACAAAGGATGCAGAAAATAGGTCAAACAATTCCATATGTCATTATAATATTCATGAAAGAAAATTGAGACTAGCAACATCACGTCTGCGCGAATATGGCAACTGTTTTTCATACATGGTCTGATAGCAAATATTTCTAGAAGTTGGCGAATAACCTCAGGTGTGAAAAAGCTTTTAGAGTTTGCTGTTTTCACATCTACAACTAGTCTCTACTTGTTTAACATTGTCGAAAAAAGTGTTTCAAATCGAATTTATCCTTCACTATCAACAAAGCTCCGACCTCTGTCCCATCGTCACAATGTTACATCAATTGGCCAGTTTTACAAAAAAAATTCAATGAAAAATGCCCTGATAAACCTGTAGAACCAGTATCCCTTTAACATAATACTCTCAACCAATCAATCAAGTAGCAAAACCCCACTTCTTAACTGTAAAGGTTCATAGATTCTGGAAACATTGAACTATAATAGTTTCTTTCTGTCGGACACTGCTAGACTTTAGAACGTCCTTCATGTTTTCTTTTTCCTTGGTTGTACTAACATTTTAATATAATGTGAAAAGACATCTTGTTGGTCATCTCAGATAGTTGCTTATGTGTATGATCCTTACAAGTAACCTCTTACGTCCAAGATGCAATATGCGCTGTTTTGGGGTGAATGTATAACAGAGAAATGAAAACGCTATTTCAAATAAAAGCTTAACAGACAGATAAATATGATGTTTCAACCTAAACAATAACAGAGAAATGAAAATGCTATTTCAAACTAAACCATAACAGACAAATGAAAATGCAATTCAAACTAAACTATAACAGACAAACGCTCTGATCTCCATCTGGCATCAATTGAAATGAATTGTTCTTTTCTTGGGGAGGCTCCATGTTTTGACAAGCTTCAGGGCTTTACCTTTATTCCTGATTTAAAATGGAACACATACATCAAATGCCTTGCTTAGATCGCTACAAAAATGAGGGGATCCTTCTATCGACCTAGTAGATATCTCACTGTTGATGTAATTCTCTACTTATATAAGAGCCAGGTACTCCAAGGATCGATTATTGGTGGCACATCTCGGCAGGACCTGCTAGAAAGGTATTATCCTGTATTGACGGAGTTCAAAATAGACTTCGTAGCCTAGTAGGAGGTGCCCTTTTCTCTCTCCTGCAACCTCTTTCTCACAGAAGAGATGTTGCGAGCCTGTCTCTGCTTTATCGTTATTTTCATGGCAAGTACTCAGCTGAGCTTCAATCTATGGTCCCCCTCGCCAGACACCCGTGTAGCTGAAAAAAACTATCAATAATTTCCCCCACTCCCTATCCGCGCCTTAACCTAAACGTAGATTCCATGAACAAAGTTAGTTTCTTAGAACTGCACACCTGTAGAATCCTCTTTCGTTTGACTGTTTTCTAACTGACTATAATATGGTCGTCTTCAAGTCCAACGTAAACAAGTTCTTGATGAGCAGTTCCCTTAAGTAATCTAGTTTTAAAAATTTACACTACTAGCGATTACTATGAAATTGTCCCATTGCTTACTATACACTCTTTAACCCTTATCCTCGAGTGGCCTCTGGGGTTTGATAAGTGGTGGTTCCTTTGTAAAATATAGTATAACAGACAAATTAAAATGCTATTTAAAGCCAAACCACAGCAGACAAATGAAACTGAACTGTGGCTGTTCAACGAATAGCTATTATTAAGCTGAATATTACAGGCCAACTCAAATGCTATTTCAAACTAAAATGTAAGAGAGTGATAAAATTTAATTTTAAACAGAACCATGACAGACGAATGGAAATAATATATTAAAATAAACCATTACACACTAAAAGAAAATGCTATTAAAAATAATTGATACGTTATTTAAAAATCTAAAATTAAAGCGTTTAAAAATCTACGAAAACGCTTTGATTACCATTTTCTCCATACGTTTGATCTTAAATAGGTTTTACATTTACTGGATCCTCATTTTCAAGTTATTTTTAATGTGGATTTACCTTCAAGTTAATATCCTTGAAAATAATGTCGAATTGAAAAGAGCAATCGCAGAAAATCCAAGATACGCAAGACAGAGTTATGTTCAATTTTACACCTCCTGTCCAAATATACTTTCGTTGAACAGCAATAAAATACAGACCGTTTCACATTAGGGAGTGAAACTTTATTTACATTGAAAAATGATGATGTTATCTGAAAAGTTGACACGACCACTGTCAGGCGATATATTTAAAACACTGAAAACAAAACTTTTAAACAAGAGATAATATATAGCGCAAGTATACTTATGTAAAAGAAATATTTAATTGTTTTACTGTGCAAGAAGTATATAAAATATTTTTCTTTCAACAAATGTGTAAAAGAAATCACTTTGGTTAAGATGATAACATGGAAAGCTCTATAAGCGAAAAAACTTTTTTATGAAAAGTATATAAGAATTTTTTTTACAATAAAGGCTTTAATAAGGAATAGTTTATCTCATGGAAATAACTATGATCAAAAACAATTTTTTAAAGAATAATATCGGATTAGATTTTCCCTATAATGAAAACGTCGTATGCTGACTGCTGATTGGATAATCACGTCGGCTTTTATCATCTGCTTTTTCGGCTGCCTACGGTAAACAGTTGGAATATTCTGATGCGAGTTTGGATCAGTTTCTTTTTTATTTTACATGGAAGTCACCACTTATCAAGGCCCGGACGCCACTCGGGGATAAGGGTTATTGCGCGTACAGTAATCAATGGGATAATATCGTAGTATTCGATCGCAATGGAGATCTGGTAAAGTGTCTTACTTAAGGAGGCGGTTTATCAGGAATTTTTTTATGTTGGACTTGAAGACATCCAAGTTATAGTAAGGTGGGAAACAGGCAAACGAAACAGAGTTCCACATGCGTGCACTTCAAAGAAAGAAGCTTTGTTCATGGAATCTACGTTTTGATTTAGACATAGATAAAGAGAGGGGAAAATTAATGATAATGGTTTCAGCTAGACGAGTGTTTTGCGTGAAAGATTGGCGAGGAGGGACCAGAGATTGGACCTCAAACGAGCACTTCCCATGGAAATAATTATAAAACGACAGCGTCGCAACATCCCTTCTATGCGAGAGAGGTTGCAGGGAAGAGAAAAGGGATCAGCATTGTTTAATGTTTGATACACATGACTTTTTTTTAGATAAGCTCAGATGGGGGAATCTGGGAGAAGATGATGAAGACTCGCTGAATCACATCCATTAATGATCACACATACCATTGTACCTATTTACAATGCCTCCCCACGGACAGAGTTAGACACCAGGGTCATTTTTTGAACGTGGAGAAAAGGTACAAGAATAAAAAATTGTCTCAGTCGTGAAGGACTGTTCCTCCACTGAAAGAGAACAAGAAATGGAAGTGCAGCATCTGAATAACAGATACTACACTTTGATCTTGGTCACACATACTATTGTAGATACGGTAGAAAATTCTCTCCATATAATAGAACGGTGTAAAAAAAAGACTTTTGGAAATTCTAAGTGAGATTTGATTGACAAGTCAAGCATTGACTCCAATATTTTGTACAAACTATGATTAGATCATTAAAGGGGCGAGACTCTGGTTAACGATTTCATGTGTATGTATATTTTGGGTGGAGTCGATTCCCTCTGTTCATTATAACAAGGTTATTAACATGTATTGATTTTTTTAATGACAATAGATTTAGTCATTTAGCCGTAGACACATCGTTTTAAAAACATTATTTTGTATTCATTGACATCCATACTGTTTTTAAAATCGAGATTATTCAACTCTTTGAGAAGATTAATATTTGAGAGAGAGAGAGAAAAAGAGAGAGAGAGAGAGAGAGAGAGAGATCGATACATGCTCGTTGAAACCGCAATCAATAAGTTTCCGATCATTCTCTAAGAGTTAAAATAGAAGCCAATTTTGGCTGATGACATGAAATATTAAAATTGTAAAAACGGAAATAGCAAAAACAGATAATTGTAAAGTGCGTCTATTTATTTAGAACGCCTAGTGATGGAAAACTAATAAAAATGTTTAGTTCAAATGTAAATAAATAAAAATGTTATTTAACACTAAACCATAACAGACGAATTGAAAATGTTATTTTAAACTAAATCATACTCGAGAAGTTGAAATGTTATTTCAAACGAAACAATAAAATACAAATGAAAATGTTATTTGAAAATCATACATACCAGACAAATAAAAATGTTATTTCAAACTAAACTATAACAGACAAATAAAAATGTTATTTCAAACTAAACTATAACAGACAAATAAAAATGTTATTTTTTACTAAAACACACAAATTTAAATGTTATTTCAAACTAAACTATAACAGACAAATAAAAATGTTATTTCAAACTAAACTATAACAGACAAATTTAAATGTTATTTCAAACTAAACCATAACAGACAAATTTAAATGTTATTTCAAACTAAACTATAACAGACAAATAAAAATGTTATTTCAAACTAAACTATAACAGACAAATAACAAGGATGGAATACTGTTGCCATATCTGGGCAGGAGCGGCAAAAAACAGCCTATCATTCCTTGACAGAGTACAAAATAGACTTCGTGGCTTAGTGGGGGATGTCCTTTTCTCTACCCTGCAACCTCTCTCCCACAGAAGAGACGTTGCGAGCCTATCCTTGTTTTATCGTTATTTTCATGGCAGGTGTTCGTCTGAACTCCAATCTCTGGTCCCCCCTCGCCAATCTTTCACGAAAAACACCCGTCTAGCTGAATCCACTGTGAAAAAAATCCCCCACTCTATATCTGTGCCTAAATCAAAACGCGGATTCCATGAACAAAGCTTCTTTCTTAGAACTGCACGCCTGTGGAACTCTGTTCCGTCTGCCTGCTTCCCTCCGGACTACAACTTGGATGTCTTCAAGTCCAATGTTAACAAATTCCTAATGAACTGCCCCCTTAATTAAACACTTCATCAAATCTCCACACTAACGTAATGTACTTGCAATAACCCTTATCCCTGAGTGGCTTCCGGGCCTTGATAAGTGGTGATCACTGTGTAAAAAAAAATGTTATTTCAAACTAAACTATAACAGACAAATAAAAATGTTATTTCAAACTAAACTATACCAGACAAATTTAAATATTATTTCAAACTAAACTATAACAGACAAATAAAAATGTTAGTTTTTACTAAACTATAACAGACAAATAAAAATCTTATTTAAAACTAAACCGTAACATACAAACGAAAATGCTATTTTAAACTAAATCATAAACAACAAATTAAAACGTTATTTGAAATTAAACACTGCAGACTAATAATAATGTTCTATTAAACTAAACCATAACAGACAAATAAAAATGTTATTTAAAACAAAACCATAACAGACAAACGAATTTTTTTTTTAAACTAGACCATAACTAACAAATGAAAATGATGTTTAAAACTAAACCATAACAGACAAGTGAAAGTTTTATTTAAGTACTAGACAATAAAAGACAAATAAAAAATGTTATTTAACACTAAACCATAACAGACAAATTGAAAATGTTATTTTAAATTAAACCATACCAGAGAAGTTGAAATGTTATTTCAAACTAAACGATAAAAGACAAATGAAAATGTTTTTTTTTTCAAAATGACCCATGCGAGACAAATTTTAACTAAACCATAACAGACAAATAAAAATACTATTTTTACTAAACCATAACAGACAAATGAAAGTCACCAAACGAAAAAAAGTTAAAAATTAAAAATACGTAACAAATATAGGATTTACTCTTTCACCTACCTGAGTAAATTTTGTATGTTTTAATATATTTTGACGCTTTTATTCGGTTGGAAAAATAACCAGTGTCTACTTGGTAAGTTAAACCGATAACCACATGGTCACGTCCAAACCGAATGATGGACAGGCATAACCGTATAGTAATCTAACAGTAATGTAAGTGCGTTATACTAATAACGGATACTAATACTAATACTAATAGCGTAATAGCAATGACGTAATAGCAATGACTTAATACCAATAACATAATACTAATAACGTAATACTAATAACATAATACCAATAACGTAATACTAATAACATAATACCAATAACGTAATACTAATAACGTAATACTAATAACGTAATACCAATAACGTAATATTAATAACGTAGTACCAATGACGTAATACTAATAACATAATACTAATAACGTAATACTAATAACGTAATACCAATGACGTAATACCACTAACATAATACTAATAACGTAATACTAATAACGTAATACTAATAACGTAATACCAATAACGTAATACTAATAACGTAGTACCAATGACGTAATACAAATAACATAATACTAATAACGTAATACTAATAACGTAATACCAATGACGTAATACCACTAACATAATACTAATAACGTAATACTAATAACGTAATACTAATAACGTAATACCAATGGCGTAATACAAAAACGTAATACTAATAACGTAATACTAATAACGTAATACCAATAACGTAATACTAATAACGTAATACTAATAACGTAATACCAATAACTTAATACTAATAACGTAATACTAATAACGTAATACTAATGAAGGATATCTTCATATACACGTGATGAATTATCGCATCCAGCGATGAAACTGTTATCTTATACCGAAGCGTTAGATAGACCGATCGACGGAGCGATTTCTAAAGATGTGTGGTCGCATATTCATCTAAATGCTTTGATTAATATTTTATCAAAAGTTGGTTTGCGTTATTTATTTTTGTATCATTGATTTTGATAGCGGCCACAAAGGTAAATATTTAATGACTGAACCTCAAAGAACTTTCATATGAATACAAATCCTCTCCGCTTTTGTTCTGTTGAAACAATTTCTAATGCTTTCTGAATCGTTATTTATAACACTTGCGTAATTATTTGTTTATAATTTGTTTAATTGGATAAAATAGGACAAAAAGAAATTACTGATTGAGCGCTGAGTCGACGAATCTTCAAT
Organism: Euprymna scolopes; assembly: GCF_053919585.1. NCBI lineage: Eukaryota > Metazoa > Mollusca > Cephalopoda > Sepiida > Sepiolidae > Euprymna > Euprymna scolopes. Next base: position 17,606,685 of record NC_136514.1, on the reverse strand, counting down.
TTTTATAACTGACTGAAAAACACTTGATAATTAATTTATTTATTGCGGACTATTATCCTTATCTTTCTACTACGTTTCGGCCAACTCTTCCTGTGGTCTTCGTCAAGTGGTAATCGCGACGGTAACCGGTATAGGAACTCCGAATGTCCTAACTGCATTCTGAGCAATTACTGCCATCCATAGTTGTTGTCGTCTTACCACGTTTTGGCCAAGTAAGACTCTGGCCAGCTTTGTGTAGGATTGAAACCGCTATCTTCAGACAATTCTGACCTGAAACCTTAGAGATTCAACGTCTCTATACACTGCGCTACAGGTCCCGAAGACCAGAGGAATAGTTGGCCGAAACGTAGCGAAACAACAATTAAAAAGATGAGAATAATAGTCTGCAATACATAAATCAATAAATAATACTCATCTCAATAATGAATTCCAATTAAATCATAAAAACCCTTGACAAGTTGGTTCCAAAATAGGATATCTCACAGTAGATATAGTTGGGAGAGTCTATAATGTCTTTTCTCTAAAACTTATATCTCACAGAATATGCGTTGCTAATTATTTTTTGCTCTATCTCTATTTCTATAGAAGCTATCCAGCTGTGCTCCAATCTTTACTCCATCCTTATACGACATTTACGAAAAAGAACTCATTTCTTTAGCCACACGAAAAACATTATTCCTTTTTTCTCTCCCCCAAGTACTTAGCCTCTGGTAGAATTTTCATGAACGAAAGTTTTTGCTAGTGATTCTTGCCCGTGGAACATATTACCACATGGTTGCTTCTCAGCTGGCTGCAGCTCGGTCGTCTTCAAATCGAACGACAATAAATATTTGCCAGGGCCGGGACCACCATATAAGCATTAAAATGCGGTCTATACCATTGACTAAAGAACTTCCGTAGTGTTCTTCATCTTTCCCGTGTCAGCCTATGAATCCTCTTCATCGAGTGGACCATTGTATTGATTAATGGTCAACCCCATAGTTATATATATATATATATATATATATATATCTTAAAAAATATAACTTCATTCGTATTTACGATAGAAATAATCTGCAAAAAAATTATAAAGTTTCATGTGCCTAGGTTTAATATAGTTATTGAATAATTCTTTACGACAAAATTTGCAACAATTTTTAGATAAATGAAAAAAAAATAGTTTCTGTTTATTTTTTTTAGGAATTATTTGATCCGTTTATTTATTTATTTATTTGGTGACTGTTATCCTCATATTCATAGTTGTTGTTTCCGCCATTTCATCCCATGGCCTTCTTCAGGTGATTAACCTGAAAGACGCCAGAGGATGAGTTAGTCGATTAACGTGATGATCATATTGGTGATCAACATGAAGAAGGTCACATTATGAGTTGACCAAAACGAGGCGAAATAAATAGATAAATGCATAAATTACTCATCTCAAAGGATTTCAATAAGAAATACATTTGATCAATGTTTTCGGCGTAAGACAAATAAACTGGGGCATTTGGTTTACGGAACTGAATTGAAAAAAAAAAAAAAAAGATTTTGTAAGGGAATTGTGAAAACAATTGTGTATACAACGAAACACAGTTCCGTAGAAGATTTAAAGGTGAACTCATAATTTCATGCATTACTGTATGTCAGTCGATAAATGCTTTCAGTGAACGGACAAATCATATTACTTGTTTTTATTCTTAATGCCGAAGAAAATGTTGAAAAATAAAACTTAAAATGAAACTTTAGAATATGTAGATGCAGTTCTTTCATAATCTTATTTACAAATTTATTCTATCACAAATATTAAGCAAATATTATGATAACGTATTTGAATGACACATATACTTTATGAATTACCGAACCATTAATATAGCTTATAATACCATCAGAATTAAGAACACTAACAATAAAAACAGAAAAAAAATAATACACATATTGGAGTTATGGAATGTACATTTCAAGCTAAGTACATCTACGGTATAATTATTCTAAGAGACTTAAAATAGAAAAACAGCTCAAGTAAAAATGGGACCAGAAATATATATATATATATATATATATATATATATATATATATATATATATATATATATATATATATATACGTTAATCTGAACTGGGAAATATATTAAAAAATGCACCAACCTGTAGCATCAACAGCAGGAATTAGAAACTTTGCCTAAAATAAAAAAAAATAACAAGTAATATACATTAATAATGTGAAGAGACTTTGCAAACAAGACATAAGTTTATTAAAAACAAATGTAATAATTTTAATAAACACCGATTATGAGAAATATAGCAATATACAGATGTCCAACACAAGGGAACATCGCATAGAATTATGTAAACTGAAACTGTTTACGTGTGTCGTGATTAAATGGCGCCACGCTATATAAGTGAGAGTCAATGAGGATGGAAAAGTTGAGAAGAGAAAGCACTAGTCAGACCTCCGCTGGACGAGTGCAAATGGATTGGGACATTGGAGAGGCTAATTGCCATCCAAATTCCAGTGAAGAACAATAGTCACTGCTAATAAGAAATCAATGGTAAGCAACTGTTGCGATAACGCAAATTTATCTGCAAAGTTATCGAAAGAGGTGGAGAGTACTTGTTGTTTCTCAGACTCCAAAGAACGTCACAGGTTGTTCTTAGAAATATTTGATGGTGGTTTCTGTAACTTCTGCTTGTGAGTAAATAATAATAATAATAATAATAATAATAATAATAATAATAATAATAATAATAATAATACAGTAGAACTTCGAGATACGGTGGCCCCAGGACTGGTTTTTCTCATGTGGAGTACGATGTTTTTCCGGCCCTTGGTTACGGTATTTGCTCTGCCTTACGGTGTTCTTTATAATGTTATTTGATTATATGCATGTGTATTATATAGTGTACTGTATTTTGTTACAAATTTTTAATGCCGTATCCCGGGATTCTACTGTAAAAATATTAACAGTACAACTGAAGAAACACATCTACCACTCCCTGAATAACAGTGGACTTATTCCTGAAGAACAGAAAGGATGCCAAAAACGAAAAAGAGAAATACATGATCTGCTATATATGGACGAAAATGTCCTAAAGTAAAAATCCAGGTGTAATCGAACTGAACAATTGTATTTATGTAAACACCTGTAATTTCGTG
>NC_136514.1:17541055-17598555 GCF_053919585.1 Euprymna scolopes | reverse complement strand
GGCGAAGGTGGGATAAACTGGCTAGTATATATATATATATATATATATATATATATATATATATATATACATATATATATGTATGTATACATATTTATGTATGTATATATATGTATATATATGTATATATGTATATATGTATATATATATGTATGTATATATATATGTATGTATATATATATGCATATGTATATATGTATATATATATGTATATATATATATATATATATATATATTTATTTGTGAGGTGGGGCGCGTGTGTTTGTGGGTGTGAGTGTATGTGCATGAATATCAGTGGATTCAGATTCCGACATGAAGACTGTTCTGATGAGCGTTCGTAATGACATTTCCCGCGATGCTCTGTTATACATACACATATATATATATATATATATATATATATATATATATATATATATATATATATTGAGAAATATGTTTTACTAATCATTAATGAAATGTTGAATTAATTTATCCGTTATGTTTCAGCTAAAGATTTCAGATAATATACAAGGAATTTTATATTGTTATTATATATTACATATAATTATATATTCCATAATCATTATCTTACCCTGAATGGATGAAGCGTAGATCCTTTATAAATATTTACATTATTAATATTGTGATTTATATAGATTTATCTGTCTCTTTCGTAGCTATGTATTTATACATTTATATGGTGTGTTCGTTTATTACAGTTAGATGCATTTCTATAATGCATGTCAATAATATAAGTATTAGCGAAGTCATGTAGAAATTTGACGGTGCTTCTTATATAAGATTACGTAAAAATAATTGGTATCGGGCGCTAAATACGTTGTAATAAATACAAAGCAAATATGTTTATTTGTGAAAATGTTATACTTTTTAAAAGCCATACTATCATCTATGTTCTTGCTGTAAAAAAATATTTGTCAGGTTAATTTTCTTGAAATTCACTTCTACGGTCTCTACGAAATTAATCAGACAAATTTTGGTCTAAACATTTGAAATCTTACATAAAGTGTATTCATACGTTGGGCAAATTATGAACAGTGCATAACTTGCCCTTGTTGTGAATACACTTTATGTAAGATTTCAAATGTTTAGACCAAAATTTGTCTGATTAATTTCGCAGAGATCGCAAAGGTAATTTTTTAAAACTTTGACCCAAATTTTAACACCTTAACCTTTATTGCTTTGGTCTCAAATAAAAATACCATGTCCAAGTTACCTACATTGAAAACTTCAAGTTTTTAGACACAAAATTGTGGAGGAATTTCGTAGAATCTAAAAATCTTTCAACTTTGACTTTTTGGCAACCAAATTTTCGCCCCAAAACTGATTAAAATGCTTGCCGCATGTCTGAATGTATAGATTCCAAATGTTTAGAACCAATATTGCCCGAATAGTTTACTAGACACCGCAAATATCAAATCTTTTGAACTTTGAGCTCTTGGCAGCTCGAATTTTCGACCCAAACCGACTAAAAAGCTTGTCCTATTTCTGAATACCCTTTATGCAAAATTTTTAAATGTCCAGACCAGAAATTGGCTGAGTAATTGTGTAGAGACGGCAGACGTAAAATTTTGTTTTCTTTGACCTCAATCTTGACCCTTTAACATTTACTTTTTGGGACACAAATTTAATTATAAAGTTTGATCCATGTCGAAGTAAATTACTTGTAAAATTTCAAGTGTTAGACCAAAAATTGGGGGAGGAGTTTTCAAAGTCAAATCATTGAACTTTGACCTATTGACAGCCAAATTTCTGTCCGAAAACCGATTACAAAGATTTTCCTAAATCTCAATACTCAATGTCAAATCTCGAGTCTCTAGACGGAAAATTGTTGTTTGGTAGAGAAATGTACACACACACACACACACACACACACACACACACACACACACACACACACACAGAGAGAGAGAGCCATTTTCACTTTTATAGATATGTAGATATACTCTCCATTGTGTCACTGGGATGAAAATATCTATATATAAATACTAGTATTTATATTAGATTGAAGTTTACCATTGTATACACCGCATCTCCTTTGATTTCATTATTTTACTCCTTTATATATATATATATATATATATATATATATATATATATATATATATATATATATATATATATATGCTAGTATGGGTGCCCGGCGTTGAGCGGGTGTTTGGAGGTGTGTGTTGGGCAAAAAAGCAGGCTCAAATCCGTATCGCGAAGGAGGAAAAGAACGGGGGAAAATTGACGTCTTTGCTGTTACGACCATCGCCAAAGCGGAAGTGAAGTAGGTTTAAATTAAGCCTAGACAATCGAAGAGAGGGTGATTTTCGAAAATACTGGTGAAAAAAGCGATTCCTCCCAGTAGAAAAGTGCCCAATTTAGGGTGAAGGAATTAATGTTTTTAGCCAATTTTTCGGTATTTGTCTGAATTGTCGAGCTTCAAAACGATACTGATCTTGTGAAAATCCGTCGCCTCTGTTGAAAGTTTTAGGCAGACATGCAAACATACATACATACATTTATATATTGGTAGCTCAAATTTTCGACCCAAACCGATGAAAAAGCTTTTCCTATCTCTGAATACCCTTTATGTAAAACGTCAAATGTTTAGACCAGAAATTGTCTGAGTAATTTGGTAGAAACCGCAGAGGTCAAATTTTTTAACTTTGACCCCTATTATGACCCCTTAAAATTTATTGTTTTGGGCTCTAATCAAGTTATTAAGTTAGATCCATGTTCAAGTAACCTATATCTAAAATTTCAAGTGTTTAAACCTAAAATTGTCGGAGGAGTTTGGTAGAGTTCTCAAAGGTCAAATCGTTGAACATTGACCCCTTAACGGACATTTTCTGGCGGAAAACGAATTACAAAGATTTTCCCAAATCGCAGTACCCTGTATACCAAATTTCGAGGTTGTAGACTGAAAGTTGATGGAGTTATTGTGTAGAGAAATGTACACAGACAGACACACAGACAGACACTTTAACTGTCGGCGATACGAAACAGATACTGTCAAGAATTGTATAATTCAACTGAATTTAAGAATACATTATAAGATGGTCAACATAAAGAATTTTTGAATATACCTTTTTGTCATTTATTCTCTATGTTGCTCTGTAATTACATTGAGCTTCTTATACAAGGATTGAGATATAATAAGAAAATATATTTCTGCAGATATATATATATATATATATATATAATTTTGGAATATTATTGCCATACTTTTTAATGTATATATATATATATATATATATATATATATATATATATATATATAACACGGAAATTACATAATTGTCGATGCAATAATTTATTTCAACCTTATGGTATTTTCAAGCATCTAAACTAGACAATTACATTTATGATGCTTGAAAATACCATAAGGTTGAAATAAATTATTGCATCGACAATTATGTAATTTCCGTGTTATATTTTTATGTTATTGCTCTGTTTACCACATTGAGCTCTCATACCCGGATTTCCTCTGGAATTATTCCATTATAACACTATATATATATATATATATATATATATATATATATATATATATATATATATATATATATATAGTAAGTTATAAAATATATATGGCGATTAAGCTACACTGAATATTCCGCGTTTCATCCACTCTAGGACTCTTCAAGCTTATGCGCGAATATAAAAACGACAAACAATCACAAAATTCGCGCATAAGCCTGAAGAGTCCTAGAGTGGATGAAACGCGGAATATTCAGTGTAGCTTAATCGCCATATATATATTTTATAACTTACTAACTATCTCTCATTACGTGTTGAGCACTTTTGAAGTAAATACTTAAAGTTTACACATAAATTTATACTTTCGTTTATCAATTTTATGTGAGTAAATTAAGTAGTTATATATATATATATATATATATATATATATATATATATATATATATATATATATATATATATATGCATATTAAAAAGTATGGCAATAATATTCCAAAATTATAAGAAAATGAAAATTTATATATTCAACGATGTTTCTTCTTTATACCGTGGCTTTCTCACAACATTTAGTTTGACGATATAGGAGATTATTTGTAAACGAAACATTATTAGAATTAAAAATGTGATACAATTTATTTTTTGGTACGAACCATGGCCGTTATAATTCAATATGTTTACGGAATGGGTGTTTTTTTTTTGGTAACTTAACAGCTTCTACTATATATTTACTATATTAAGCAGACATACTAATTAGATATATTAAACCACATTATCAACACAATTTTGTAAATAACACCGATATCAAAACAAAACATAGGGGGTTACGTCCTAAGTGGAGTTTCATTAATGATAGAGCAATCTCACAAAACAATGATATATACTGCTCAGATTTAAAAAAAAAAAGACAATGGCCAACGACTCTTTATCTGAGAGTCCATCTTTCAAACTCCTTGGCCTAACATTCACAGGAAACATGAGTTGGAACAATTACATTGAAGGCATTGCCAGGGCCGCTGCAAGAAAGGTGGGCTCTCTCTACTGTGCTAGAAAACTACTAACACCCGAAAGTATCCTGTACCTCTATAAGGCCACCATTCGCCCATGTATGGAGTATTGCTGCCACATATGGGCTGGTGCATCTGCTACTAGTCTCTCGCTCCTTGACAAGGTTAAAAAGAGAGTCGCAAACCTGATAGGCCCTGAACTGGCATCTAAGTTTCAGCCTCTGTCCGATCGACGAAATGTTGCATCCCTCTGCCTTTTCTACAAGTATTTTAGTGGTGAATGCTCTGACGAACTGCAATCACTTGTGCCCCCACGACGTGTGCACCCTCGACAAACCCGACAGGCTGCTAAATCCCACCCCACACTGTAGAGATCCCTAGATGTAAAAGATTTTTTACTCCAATAGTTTCTTCCCCAGAACCGCTAGACTCTGGAATTCCATTCCAGGTCCCTGCTTCCCCAACAGTACTGACGTGCAGAAGTTCAAGTGTAACGTGAACCGACACCTTGCTGCCCAAATCCCTTCATAGTACCCCAGTAGTTGTTGCCTCTGATAGTTGCCCCCTACACCAAAGTGGCAATTTGCCTTGTTTGGGGTGAAAATGTAAAAAAAAAAAAAGACAGGAGCTCGTCTCTAATAGGCAGCTTCACTAGCCGGAGTTTTTCGAAAAGAGGAGCAATTTCTCAAAATGAAACAACATACCCTTCAAAACTCAAATCAATACGGCTTCTCTCCAATAAAGTGCCTCTCAAATTGGGCCGGCTATTAAAGAAACCGAAGGGGCATACCGCCCGTATGGCAACTTTCATGTGAAGGTCACTTAATAAAGTAACTCTTCTACTCAGACTTCCTACAAAAAGAGAGTAACGAATAATAATGACTTGGCATATCAGCCGGAAATGCAAGTGTTATTTCCTACCAGGACACTCCTATCTTCGAAAAGTTGTAACGAAAGCTCTGCTGAATATATGCACACAAGTTTTCTCAACACTGGGAACAGAGATATACTTTTACAAGAAACAGGAGTATGTCATTAATTTTGAAGCACTCGTCAGATTGCATAAGCGGTTGTGGTCAGAAATTGCGGTAGGAATTCACTCATACACAAGATATGAATCCTTCCGAATTATATGCATAGACATAGACACCTACTCTCGGGGGATGGAGCTTGTTTACTTTTCAGTACGCTATCTTGGCGTTAACAGATACGACTGTTGTTCTCTGCATATCTTGTTTTCTTCTCAATACAAATACCTTGTTTTCTTATCCATATCCATGTTGTACTTATGGACCTTTCCAGGCCACATTAGATATAGAATACCATGATGGTGGAAATATAGTGATAATGGCAACCTTCTATGTCGTGCTGCATCAAATCTGGTGCACTGCAGCATCTGTTGTGGCCGTACAGTCGAGGCTGAAGTTGCATCTTCAGATATAGGCCCGGACGTGTGGTAAGGAGACCTAGGTTTGCGTTACCAGGGTCCCCTCTCGCCATTGTAGACAAAATCCGACAGAAAGGCAAGCCAATACGGTTAGTGCCAGTGGAGCTACAAGAGTTACCAGAAAGGTGTTGTGTTATATAGTTGTTTCATTAAAGAGTCTTAGAGAGAGACTATTATAAGTGATGCTTTTTCTTGTGAGAGTTCTTATTAGTAATGATATGTGTCTTAGTGAGAGTTCTTGTCTTATTACATATGATGTTGTATCTTAGAGAGAGAGATGTTGTTGTAATGACATTTTATAACACAGACATATAATAACGATACAATTTACCTTTTTGTAGAAATCACAACACAAAGATGAGCTTTATCCAAAACACATGGTGAATTTATTTAATACGACCGGTCGGGATTTCCTCATTAAGAACTCAAAGTTTCACATCTTAGTTTCTGAAGTGACGTCTCGCTTCAGACGTCCGCCTGTCTGTCTCCCCTGACTGTCTCTCCTGACTGTCTCTCTGACTCTCTCTGACTCTCTCCACGACCAACTAACTCCCACCTGCTATATTAAGAACTCCATGCATCCCGGCCACGTGAGCAAAATTCACGTGTCTCAACATGCGCGACTTTGCACGTTTTCAACATTGATTTCCCAATAACCTATTTTCCTTGTGTTGTTTCCACAAAGGAATTTAACCTACATATCTAATTTATTTAACTCATATTTTATTATCCACATTCTTTTAACAATTGAATAGTTTATTTATTATTTATTTCATCCGAATTAACAATTTACTGGACATTCCATTTAAACCTATTGTTCTTTAAAACTTATGTCCAGGGTTCGATTTCTGCTTTCTCTTATTTTCATTTTAACTAATCTCTCTATTTTTATACTTACATCAACAGGGGACAGCCCTTATCATGTAACAGTTGCAGTGCTTATCCATCTGTTTACCGGGATTCCAAACAAGATTTTTGTCACGGTCTACTCCCTTAGTCGTGCATTTTCTTAAGGCATGTACAGCTAGAGCTATTTACCTCTTGCTGGCGAAAATTTGAAAATATTCCCAATTTGGACGAAAATAACGTAAATCCTCATTGTAGCTTTGGATGTATAAAATAAAGGCAAACTTCTTAATTGATTCTTCTAAAAATAAACGGTCGAAAGACACGCAAATTGTGGAAATATGTATGAGTTCAATCTCCAACAAAAATGTCTGAGCCATTGTAAAATAAAGCTTTTCTCTCACCCGAACAGACTCCTCAGATGGCCATGCTGAGTATAGAATTAAACGTGCAACTGTCACTTTTAAATGCATATAGGTACACCATACCGTCAAAGCGGCTGAGACCAACTACTTTTAATATCTCAGGGGACTAGCACGTTTCTTTCACAGCAGAACATTTCTAATTACATCTGGTAGATAGTTCTGTTGACACAAAATCGATTAATGTCAGAGTGAGAATTCACAGCATGACAATGGATTTTAATCTGGCAGGAAATTTATAACTGTATCTATTAATAATTCAGTCCGTTTTATATATACTCTCCATGATATACTCTCGCCAGTGAACTTCGCAACATGATTGAGAACAGAACTTCATAGAGCGATTGCTCTTCTGTATCGGTTCAGTTTATAATGAAATAAACCGTTAGACGGGTACTTTTTGCCGTAAGGTTTTGTTTGTCTCCCATTTACAGCGCCTAGTATTCACTCATTTGTCAAAAATACACGTTTAACTTCATTGATTTAACTCGAGCAGGAAATTATGCTTCTCCATATATCAGGTTAATCTCACGTCCCTATTTATTTGCCACCGCACGGAGTTAAAGTTAGTTATTGGGTTGGTATTTATGTGGATATCTGTAGTGGAGTCGGGAAAGGTGAAACCCGACGACTGGTGAGAATACGAAGAACATTTATATCCAGAACAGGGTTAGTGATACAAGGAGATTAGTGAGTCAGTGGGGGAGTCGTCTCTGTACGACATCTGGAGAGCTCTCATTGAGCGGTCTATACTTGCTGCTTATATGGCTAATGGATAAGTTCATCTTAGTGATTATAAGGATGTGTATGTCCCCACAACAATATCCAAATTATTTAGACTTAGGAATACCAGCGCACTTCGAGGTAGTCAAAATATACCATCGGTTTCAGATTGAAGACAGACTTACAGCATCTCTTCAGCTTCTTCCCGCTCAGTTTTTTTTAATCCAGTTAATCTTTTTAATAGATTGGCGTACTTGTTTGACAATTCTTTCTGAATCCAATCTTAGAGCATGTTTGACCCTATACATCATTTGCAGATTGTTGACAATTCAGTGATTTCATCGATAACTGTCAATCGCGCCAATATGTAGAAACCCAAAACGACTCAGGCTTGATAGGACAAACCATATTATCCGAGTTGAGGATTTCTCTTTCCTTAATGGAACAGAGAACAGATACAACATTTTAATTAAAGCCAAAACTTACATCTCGATGTGGACAAAATCGGAAAACTGTAGAAATATTTATTATTTGATGCATAACCATGTCGGCATCTCGACAACCGCCAAACCCAAAGCGTTATGCATCGTGTGTTTTCATCTTGACCTCATTCTGACCATGCCCATTCTAATATTGGCGGCTGTCTAGTGGGTGAGAAACACAGTTTACAAAGTTAAAAAAAACATGGGCATGTCTCTATTTTGTTATCTGCACAATGTTGAATGATTTTTGGAATGTGATTTGGGGGGATCGTTTATAAGCACGGAAAATGCCAAAGAGAATGCCCTGTAATAACAGCCTGTTTCTAACTTGAATCCTTTTTTAGTTGCTTCCTTATACGTGCAATGTTAGACGTAAAATCGACTTTTAAAGCAGAGAAAATTCACTTGACCATAACAAATATTAAAATTTCCTCAGTCTAGAAGGATTTTTCTTAAGGTAGAAATGATAAAGTGTGGTATCACCATAGATTCCGCACTCTATTTGTTGTCAGTTTTCGTCGTTCAATGAAAACTTACGCATTTTCTCGCGATAAAACATGTGATCATTATCTCCAAACAATCAAAGTAGAGTCCTCGGTCAGTTTAATTTCTGACACCAGACTATTAGCCGTATAAATAGTTTCGAACGGCAGTTATTTACTGACAAAAGGAATACGGAAAGGTAAAGATGAAATGCATCACAAATATTTGGAATATCAAATATATTTTCATAAAATATAAGTGAAAAAAAAATTAGGAATTTACGATGCTGTGATTTTATGAAAACTTGATTATTCTCTATTCGCTCGTTTCCTTCACTCTTCTACCTCTTATTTTTAAGTGACCGTATGTTTCGGTCTTTTAGTGCGAAATGTTGGAAACACATTTATTTCCACCCAGTGAAAATCCAACACAAAACAGTTTTTCTATTTAAAACGTTTTATACGAACAGCAACTTTTCCCTTTTATAACGTTGTTTACACGCTGTGTGCATCTTCAGTCGCAAAGGAGACCAAGACAAAGAATAGGAAGTAACTTCGACTCACTTTTTATTTTGCACAACGACATTTATTTCATCATAATCTACAATTGTGACGCTCCTCATGTGATTGTCTTGTCGAGTGTTATCCACGCCTCACACGTGATCGCGAACGTTATCTACCTCTCTAACGTGATCGTTCTCTTTCTCTTTTTTATAGTCTTCCGCTCCCCCGCTGTCACTTCACATGCATTTACATCCGCATATCCCTGCTATATTACGTATTTACTGGAAAATAAAAGTCAAATAATTAGAAGAACTGGTGCACATTTGGTGTAGATGTAATCTTGCTAAACAGTTACTTCGAAACATATACGATATTTATCGTCTGACCCATACTTTTCTTAATCAAATCCTCGTATTATTTGCAGTGAATCAATAATTCTGATTCTTGCTTACAACATATTACAGAAGAAATTTGACACGAATCGTATAAAAATTATTTAATACCATTTGCGTTACAATATTGTTTACACTCCGTTGTGTAAAACTTAGAAAACATTTAACATAAAATCAATTACTAACTTATAACGGACGCCATTTTAGCAGCGGCTTTCTCCGGTTACATATTTCTTTTTAAATATATCAGATAACATAAGAAACCGACAATAATCTGATAGCTAAGCAGTTATCTTTAGAGTTTTTTTTTTTTTGCTTTCGTTTTCTAATAAGGTTTCGAGCTGCTTAATTCAATCAGCGCATGCTGCATCTTGGAGTTTGTAGTCTACCAAAGAAAATATTTAAAAGAAGAAAGCTAAGCTGATTAAAAACTTTGATTCCAGTAAAGCAACCAGCCCTTATGGTATTCCAATTATAGTAGTCAAAAGACTTCAACTAGAACTAGCGCCCATCCTTACAAAATTGTTTAAACGTTGTCTTAAGGAGAATTGCTTCTCATCACCCTGGAAAATCTCATTAGTATGGCCTGTATTTAAGAATTCAGGTGATCGCTCATCTCCCTCTCAGTACAGTCCAATAAGTCTCCTGTGCGTCATGAGTAAGTTGCTGGAATCTGTGTTAAATAGAGAAGTAATCAACCATCTCAGAAAAAAAATAACCTTATTTGTGACACGCAATATGGTTTCCGTTTTGCTAGATCTACAGCAGATGTGCTTACAGTTATATGTCATAGGATTAGCGAATCTCTCGACAGAGGCTTCCTTTCTAGGGCAATTGATCTTGTCATATGAAAGGCTTTTGATAGAGTATGGCATAAAGGCTTATTTCACAAGATCTCTAGCTGCGGTATAGCTATAAATGACTTCTCAATTATTAAATCATTTCTCTCTGATAGGTTTATAAGAGTAGTGGTCGATAGGGCAGAAATCAGAAGCTCTTAGTATTAATACATGAGTCCCTCAGGGGTCCATCCTGGGCCCAGCTCTCTTCCTGATGTACATTAATTATCTTCCAAATCATATCCTTACATCATTCGTAGACATTAATGCTGATGACACTACTATCTATGGTAGCACATCTAAGACAGTAAACGACCAAGTTCTCTCTGATTCTCTCTCGTCTAAGCATGTGGTACAATGGGGGAAAAGAGTGGCTGATTACTTTTAATGCATCTAAAACCAAGCTTTTATCTTTACATCATCAATATTCTGATCCCCATCTGGCATCAATTGAAATGAATACTCTCGTCTTGGGGAGGCCTCATATTCTGGGCTTGACCTTTACTCCTGATCTTAAGTGCAGCACATGCATTAAATCCGTTGCCAAGGCCGCTGGAAAAATGGCGGGATCCTTTTATCGATCCCATAAGATATCTCACTGCTGATGCAATTCTCTATCTATATAAGAGCCAGTTACGTTCAAGGATGGAGTACTGTTGCCACATCTGGGCAGGAGTTGCTAGAAAGGACTTATCTTGCCTTGATAGAGTTCAAAATAGACTTCGTAGCCTCGAAGAGGATGCCGTTTTCTTTTCCCTGCAACCTCTTTCTCACAGAAGAAATGTTGCGAGTTTGTCTCTGCTTTATCGTTATTTTCATGGCAAGTGCTCGGCTGAGCTCCAATCTATTGTCCCCTCACCAAACTTTCACAAGAAACACCCGTCTAGCAGAAATCACTATCAATAATTTCCCCCACTCTTTATCTGTGCTTAAACCTAAACGTAGATTCCATGAACAAAGCTTCTTTATAAGAACTGCACGCATATTGAATTGTCTTCCGTTTTCCTGCTTTCCAGCTGATTACAATATGGTTATCTTCAAGTCTAACGTAAACAAGTTTTTGATGAACCGTTCCATATAAGTTAACAAATTTACGAAATTTCCATTACTAACGATTACTATACTGTCCAATTACTACTGTACACTCTTTAACCCTTATATTCGAGTGGCCTCAATGTCTTGATAAGTGGTGATGGCTATGAATAAAAAGGAAAAGAAATGTAGCTTCTTTGTTTCTTAATGTAAACTTGTACCTTGTGTCTTCGTACGTTGCTATACAGAGATCCAATCCTCCATGTTAAAGCATTAATAACGACAAGGGAAAGCCGTTATTTGATACTTCAGTAGTATCAACCAAATAATAATCATTATTTGCTGAACTGCTTTTCAAAATCTAATATATAAAAGGCTATGTGTCTGTCTGTCTGTCTCCATATTTTAAAACTCCATCTCCTCCGAAACTAAAAGTCGCAGAGCGGCGCTAGGTGCTACAAATGATTAGATTATTTTAAGACCGTTCTTTCATGGGTCTTTAGCTGGTTAAAATAGTTCCTAAGGGGTTAAAAATGGTTCAAAATTGAAACAAAATCGTTGTATATTTCTGGTACATTCATCTTAGTTTATATTTAACTAGCATTCCAGCCCGGCGTTGCCCGGGTGTTTGGAAGTGTATATTGAGCAAAAAAAAAAAAAAACCCCACAAAAAAAACGGTCTATTTTTAAACTTTGCCCCTATTATAACCCCTTCACATTTATTGTTCTGGGCTCAAATCAAGTTATTAAGTTAGCTCCATGTCCAAGGAACCTATATCTAAAATTTCAAGTGTTTAGACCTAAAATTATCGCAGAAGTTTGTAGGGTTCTCAAAAGTCAAATTCTTAACAACAAAATTTCTGTCTGAAAACCGATAACAAAGATTTTTTTCCAAATCTCAGTACGCCGTATATCAAATTTCAAGTCTGTAGACTTCAAATTGACAGAGTTATTGCGTAGGGAAATGTACACACACAGGCAGACACACAGGCAGACACACAGACAGACACACAGACACGTTCACTTTTATAGATATACAGATTTTTTAATTTTGTTATTGTTTCATACACGTGTCACGTTGGTTCAGCGGTAATGTCACCAGCGTTGAATGCTAGTTTTTCTTTCGGTTTCGATTCTAACTGATGGCACCCAAAAAAAGAAATGTCGGAACAAAAATCGACGCATTTTTTTTTTTTAATAGAAGACTTAAACAAATTCACCAAATATTAATGTGTCAGCAATAATTTTAATTCGCATATTTTAGTCATCCTTAATATCAGTAAATCTATACTATAGGACCGTAATGTTGTAAGTCGATCTATTTTTCGAGAAAAATATTGTAAAAGACACAATTACTACAGTTACAGCGGGGAATTGTAACCGTCACTGACGGCAGTTGTGGTCAAAGAATCGGACGCATACATTCTGAAATATACTTCTATTAATACACCTTTGGTAATTATACCACTTGGTTTTTATCGACTCATCTAAGTCGCAATATTGGCGTCGGTGATTTAATTCCTACACCTCATAACACCTGCATTGAATATTCTTTCGAATATTACCTCAATCGGTAGAATCAACGACTCGAAATATGCACCGCACAATGTTTGTTTTTTTATACTATACCAGCAGGGCTATCCGGTGTTGTCCGAAGTCATAGAACATGAAATAGAAGACGTTTGCCCTTTTATATAATAGATTTATACATGTATATATAATCTTTAAATCTCATATTACAGTTTTTTTTATATTAGTGAACAGAAATCATCAAGGACTGGGACAATTTAAAAAGCTATGCTTTTTACATTATATTGATTTTTTCCACCTTAAGAACCGAGCTTCTGTCTGAATCTGCTCTCGCGGTGGAGCAATTAAATAAAAACTATTTTTTCGAATTTGTACTGAGTAATAAAATATTTTTGTTCGAAACGTATGGTATGGATGGCCCTCCAATTTTATGGACTCATGCTACAAAACGCAATACTCGTATAGATTAATACACATGTTAGATATTGACCGGACAGCACCAAAAAGTGATTGTTATGATTATTCAAGCCCAAATTTTTTGTCGGCGAAAATTTTATAGAATAATCAAAATATTTACAATAAATATTTATTTACATGAATTTAGGAATTTAACTTTAAAATGTTATCATAACATAATTAGTTTACAACTTAGAAATAATGACATGTAAAAACATCCGGTGATTATCTTAGTGACGTATACTAATGACGTCATTTAAAGGGGAGATGATCTTTTTACGATACGTGGAAATAAGTTGGTGTTTAGAGTTTGACGTAGATAGAAAAACAGTTAGGTCGACCGGTCGAATGACTCGAAGTATCCGGTGAAACGAGAGGTCCAAACGCGTCTCAAACTTAGAAATCAACCTTGCAAAGAAAAAGTTACCAAAAATAAAACCCAAGAATTTATTATAGTGCAGCTTTTCCGTCACGCCCCCCCCCAAATGGACCAGATCTGTTCCCGATTGGGCGTCCTTTATTCTGTAAAGGCTTTTAAAAATCTAATATATAAAAGACTATATGTCTGTGTGTCTCCATATTTTCAAACTCTATCTCTCCCGAAACTTAAAGTCGCAGAGCGGCGATAGGTGCCACATATTATTAGATTATTTTAGGGCCGTTTTTTATGGGTCTTTAGCTGGTTTAAATAGTTTTTAAAGGGTTAAAAAAATGGGTCAAAATTGAAAAAAATCGTTATGCATTTTGTACATTCATCTTAGTTTATTTTTATTTTTTTTTAAATCAGTTCATACACGTGTCACATTGGTTCAGTGGTAACGTCACCAGCTTTGAATAATACAGTGGTTTTGGTTCCAACATTTCTTTTTCGGGTGCCATCAGCTAATATCGAAACCGAAATCAAAACTGTATTATTCAAAGCTGGTGACGTTACCACTGAACCAATGTGCTTGCTTGAGTCCAGTGGCAAGGAGAAAGGCTAGACGACTGGAAACAATGCTGAGATAAGCACACACAGCACAGAAATTCCCAAAAGATCACCCATTTTAGTACTGACTAGGGTCAACGTTTCTTAACCTCAGTGATCTAATGGAAACCGGTATATCAACGTTAACTATGCTGCATATAAAACATGCACTATGAATTGGGACAAATATTAAACTTGTTTCAGGCTAGAACAGTTTCTCCTTCACTGACAAAGAAGAGAAAAGCTGAAGTGTAATAAAATAACAGGCACTACGCTTTAATTTTAACGGATATAAAGTAACAAGGCAGATAAAAATCAGAATCTACCAGATTCTCTCGCCTCCGACTGGAACTGTGTAGTAAAATGGGGTCAACACTGGCTAGCTACCTTTAATACATCCTTCTGTCTTTTATCCACCAACGCTCAGATGCCCATTTTCCCCCTTGTAGGAATGAATTGTTCTCGCTTCGATGACGCGCCCAACTTCCACAAACTTCTTAGACTAACCTTTACCCCTTACCGGAAATAGAAGACATGCAGATCCGTTGCCAAATCACTGGAAAATGGTGGGGGTCGTTCTACCGCTCTAGAAAGCACCTACTTCCCGACGCAATCTCTTATTCGTAGGTCAGAGAACTGCCTGCATATGGATCTGTGTTTTGCTGGTCTTCTTTCCAGCTTATTACAATATCATTATTTTCAAGTCTTACGTAAACAAATTCTTATTCAACCATCCTCGTAAATAATCTAATGAAAACAAATTACTGCTACAAGCGCCCCAATAAGTACAATGTACACATTAACTCTTATCCTCGAATGGCCTCCAGGCCTTGATATGTGGTAACTCCCTTTTCATCAGCATCCGTTCTGTTCTGTTTCTTTCATGTCCTGCATGAATGGCTTTCAGTTAATTAGCGTAAGTCTCAGCATGCGCATACGTAAAAGTAAGGTTGACGAAATGGATACCCAATCACGCATTCTGTCAAGATCTATCAACAGAAAAATGTCTCCAGAGAAAATCAAATTTGATCTTATATACTCCAGGAGAGTATCGTCCAAATCTGATTGATATAATACCGTTGATCAACAACATTAATAAAAAAAAAATATAATAACTGAGAAAAGTATGCGGTAAAATGGATAAAAAGGGTTACAAAAGACCTGAGATCGGATTCAGTAAGCATCATAGCATCGTTTCATTAATAGATCTTACCTATTTTCACATCACTTCTTATATATATATATATATATATATATATATATATATATATATATATATATATATACTTCATTTACTCACATAAATTTAATATACGAAAGTATAGATTTATGCGTAAACTTTAAGTATTTACTTCAAAAGTGCTCAATACGTAGGTAGAGCTAGTTAGTAATTTATAAAATATATATGGCGATTAAGCTAGTGGATGAAACGCAGAATATTCAGTGTAGCTTAATCGCCATATATATTTTATAAATTACTATATATATATATATATATATATATATATATATATATATATATATATATATATATATATATATATACTAGCAAAAGTACCTCTCGTTGTCTGGGTTCAAAAACAGCCTACAGAAAATGGACTCTGATTTATGAAAGTATGATAGGTTATGAAAAGGAAGGGTTGTAAAGAGATAGCTTCGAATTTGGGGGTATCAAAACCAAAGCAAAATATGATGAAAGTAAAAATAAAATAGATAAAGCCCATAATTTATTATACCATACCTGTAAACACTGAAACACTTATCACAATATTCGGTGGATTTATATTAAAAAAAAATCTATGGAGACATGTTTGTTGCAAGGTTAAAAATTAAAACATGAACCAACAGCCATTACATTACAAATGCATATTCATAATGCCGCCGTTCGACCTTCACCAGGCCAATTTAATTTATTTTTATTTATACACTTCTGCCCCGATTTTCAAAATATAAAGTTTCGCATAGGCTTGAATACCTATATATAAAGTTTCATGTCTCTAGACTAAAAACTGACAGAGGAGATTGATAGGCAAATATTTTAAACATATATATATATATATATATATATATATATATATATAAATATATATATATATATATATATACACATGCGTATACATTAATATATATAGAAAGAAGTTGGTGTTTTCTATAAGCTTTTTACACAAATATTACGCAAGTATAAATCATGTAGAATATCTGCACGAATATAATTACAGGTAATAGTTAACTAAAGATAATCATCCAATAAGAAAACCGAAAAACCTAATAGAGTAGTAATAAAAATGAATGCTTAAAGGAATATGCAAATTAGGTAGATATTTTGAGGATGACCCATATATAGCAAAGATGTATTTTCTTTTTAAATAAATAGGGAAAAGAGGTTTAATACGAATAACAATACACAAAAGACATATATATATATATATATATATATATATATATATATATATATAAAATTGTTTTTTGTGTATTGTTATTCGTATTAAACCCCTTTTCCCTATATATATATATATGTATATATATATATATATATATATATATATATATATATATATATATATATATAGGCATCATATACTCATTGAGACAAATGTTATTGAAAAGCACAATTTTCTTTTGTTTTACTATCTTCTTTTTACCTTGCTCCAATCTCCGAATAATTCTTATATATATGTGTGTGTTAGTGTGTGTGTGTGTGTGTGTGTGTGTGTACATACATATATATACATATATATATATAAATATAAATATAAATATATATATATATATGTGTATATATATATACGTCACAGTCACGTGGTGGCTAATTAAGAATTAGCTTTGCTATCAATGAACCACCTCCACCTAAAAAAATTGGTCTTCCAACTAATTTTTTATCAGCCACCACATGACCCTGACAATAATATATATATATATATATATATATATATATATATATATATATATATATATATATATATATATATATATATATATATATATACAGGGTGTTTCAAAAGTACTGGGAACATAACGATTTTTAATAACTTTGTAATGTTCCCAAGACTTTTGAATCACCCTGTATATATATATGTATATATAATCCAGAACGTAAGTTTTACAAAGCAATTTTGAAAAATAATATGCCTGGGGATGATTGAAGATCGAAAACACTCGCAACACAAGCATATGGATCTGACCGAAATAGTTTCTGTGCTTTTCAATAATATTTGTCTCAATATATATATATATATATATATATATATATATATATATATATATATATATATATATATATATATATATATATATATATATATAACTACTTCATTTACTCACATAAATTAATATACGAAAGTATAAATTTAGTAAAAAGTATTTACTTCAACAGTGCTCAATACGTATGTAGATCTAGGTAGTAAGTTATAAAATATATATGGCGATTAAGCTACATAGAATATTCCGCGTTTCATCCACGCTAGGATTCCTCAGGCTTATGAGCCTTTCGTCTCAAACAAGGAATGTGATCATCGCGAATATCTATTACCAAAGTTGGTCTCTCACTAGTAGGAATTTATATTCGCCGAGGATGTCATCACGAAAAGCCTGAGGAATCCTAGCGTGGATTAAACGCGGAATATTCTATGTAGCTTAATTGCCATATATATTTTTATAACTTACTACTTACTATATATATATATATATAATATAAAGCTGAATGTCTGTGTGTGTATGTGTGTGTGTCTGTTTACGAATATGCTCCAATATGCTTGACTATTTAAAAAAAAAACTGATTACATATAATGATAGAAGATGTATCGAGACACAGGAATGGGTATGTTTGATCTGACAGAACGGTGGTTCATTAAAATTGTGGGGTCTGCGTTCGCGCCTGGTCCACAAAGTATGAAAATAAAAAAAATTAAAATAAAAAAAAAACGTTTACAAGTGTTTTTGATATAGATGATAAGTATGTTTTAAATGTAGATGATAAGTATGTTTTAACTTAAATAAGAATGGTATAATAAAATTGTGGGGTCTGCGTTCGCGCCTGGCCTCTATAGAATGGAAATAGGAACAAACTTTAATAAAGACATAAGTATCTGCATAAGTATACTTTGATAATTATGTTTCAGTTTGAAGAAATATGGTATAATAAAATTATGGGATGTTCATTAGCTCCCGACCTCCACAGAATGGAAATATGTCACAAAGTTTAACAAGGTTTTTTAAAAGGGGTGAGGGTTCACAATAACACCTTAACTTTAATCTTAATTCACGTTAGCTTTTATTTATTTTTTTTTAGTTGAATCATATTGTTTCGAATAAATTCACCTCATAAATTCACGTTCTTATTAAAGTGAAAGCCCCCCAAAGTCGGAACTTTAGACAATTTTCGACACAAATTTTGCATAACTCTGTTTTTTTCCTTTTCCACTTGCATGTGGAACTCTTTCGAAAAGAGATAGATAAATGATAAAAAAATAAGAACGTTACTTGTTATCGTGTCAAAAGAAGGAAAAAATCCTGCTCACATGATTACGTGTCTTTTTAAAAACATTTACATAACGCTTTTATTTTTTTTATATATCTGTTTAAGCTTTTTTTGTCAGTGTACTAGAAGGAATTCAGTTCATTAAAGCCCTTTCTGTGTGTTATTTACATTACAATAGTACAATCCTGAATTCGACGGCGCATTACTACACCGTTCAATACTGTAAAACTGAAATGAAGCTGTTCTGCTTGAAAAGGGCGCCATTTTCTTCTTATTAATATTTATATCGATTATTTGCTTTAAAAAAACTAAAGTAATTACGTGTTTACTTTTTTAATATTCCATTTTGCTGTTTCGGTTTATTTTACTAAAGTAAGTAAAGCTTCATTATTTTTCAAAACTGTTTTTGTTTCTTTGTTTTTTCGATATTTCGTCGATATTATTTAGTAAGAGGGTTTAGCAGAAAAGCGAACAAACGACTACCCGAAAAAATATATATACAATAAATAAATGTTACCATAGTCAATAAAAGTTCAGTTCATGTTTTTTTGTTGTTTTGAAATAGTTTTTAATACTCTTTACTAGAAATAATTTCATCAAACCGAAATTAAAACGAAATTTGAGGCGATAACTACTTAAATGAATTTTTATGTAAACTACACATGCCATAATCGAATATTTCTCAAGCACAAAATAACGGAAAACATTAAAATATGTTTATAAATATTCTGTACATTGACGGAACTCTCTTAAATTGTTAACACAGAATGCTCAGGTGCCACTCCTTCAAATTGAAAACGAGGCTCTCCATTTCAAAGTCGTTGCCATTTTGATATTTTTTTAAACCGGTTCGTGAATTAAAAAAAAAATTTTTTTACAAACTACTTAAAAATACAACCAAATGAACTTTTCTGCCATAAAAGTAACTTTTTATAGACTATGGTAACATTTATTTCTTGTATATTTATATTATATATATAACATTTTCTCTTTGTAAGAAAACATAATTTTGTTGGTCACTCTTGGCTACGAATGGAAAGAAAGTTGATATAAAAAATATATTTTAGCGAAAATTATCTTTACTTTCATCATATTTTGCTCAGGGTAAAATTTTTGAGCATCAAAACCTATCTCTTTACAACCCCCTCCTTTTCATAACCTATCATACTTTCATCAACCACAGTCGATTTTCTGTAGTCTGTTTTTGAACCCAGTCAACGACGGGTACTTCTGCTAGTATATATATATATATATATATATATATATATATATATATATATATATATATATATATATATATATATATATATATATATATATATGATGGGCACTCCAATCGATTTTGGTGTATGGGTTCCGCACTAATTTTTTCGGAAATTTACACAGATGATTTTTTTTCATACAATGATGAATGTTTTGGTACAAGCATCCACCCATTTTGGT
Organism: Euprymna scolopes; assembly: GCF_053919585.1. Taxonomy (NCBI): domain Eukaryota; kingdom Metazoa; phylum Mollusca; class Cephalopoda; order Sepiida; family Sepiolidae; genus Euprymna; species Euprymna scolopes. The sequence goes on along the minus strand of NC_136514.1, from coordinate 17,578,041 downwards.
ACACCTGCCAATTTCCGTCGATGTAATGAATGTTACAAGCAGACGTAGAAATAAACCTTATGTTTTTACGTCAAAACATTTCGCCTTGTCTAGATGCATCCCCTTTTCTCTCTCTTTTTTCACTACCTAACTATATATATGTTTGTGTGCATGTGTATATATATAAATATATATGGTATGTGTCTGTGTCTGAGTGTGTGCTTGCGTATATTTTCCTGTTTTATTATTTCGATCCAATAACAAGAGACGACATTATTTCTCACATTTCTTATTTAGAACCGGGGTGGGGGGATTATTATAAAAATATGAACTGTCTCCAAGCCAGGATTACATGTCATGCTGTTACTAGTAATAGGCTATTAACCGAATCCAGCCCGATGGCAATTATCAAAACACTCAACAAAAATTGCAATAAAATGCGACAATTGAGGCCAACAATTTTTAGGTTTGTGTCCCAGAGCTACTTACAATATATTCGGGTGTAAATTTTCTTATTCAAACAGTATCTAAAATGATATTTTTATAAGAAATATTATTCTGGCATGTGTCCTCAGAATTATCTGATCTATTCTCTGCCTTTTTTTTCTTTTTATTCCAGCTCGTTTCATTCGTTGGTTTAATGATCTTCATCAATTCGTTGTTTTAGTACCTCATTGTAATACTGCTTCCTATTCTAGTAGTTTTTAACTACAATGATGCAATTCTCTATCTATATGAAAGCCAAGTAAGTCCCAGGATTGAGTACTGTTGCCATATCTGCGCATGATCTGCTAAAAACAGCCTATCCTGCCTGACAGATTACAAAATAGACTTCGTAGCCTAGTGGGGGATGCCCTTTTCTCTTCCCTGCAACATCTCTCCCACAGAAGGGACGTTGCGAGCCTGTCCTTGTTTTTTTTTTATTATTTCCATTGGAAGTGCTCGTCTGAGTTCCAATCTCTGGTCCCCGCTCGCAAATCTTTCACGCAAAATATCGGTCTATCTGAGAACACTGTCAGTAATTTTCCCTACTCTTTATCTGTGCCTACATCAAAACCTCGATTTCATGAACAAAGGTTCTTTCTTAGAGGTGCACGCCTATGGAACTCTCTTCCGTTTGCCTGTTTCCCACCTGACTACAACTTCGATACCTTCAAGTCCAACATAAACAAATTACTGATAAACCGCCCCCTTAAGTAAGACACTTTATCAGATCTCCATTACTAGCTATTACTACGATACCATCCCACTGATTCTTGAATAATACATTTATAAAATTGTTGTATTTATTTCTATATTATTTTTATACGTTATTTGGCTTATTTTGTTGTTAGATGCTATTTTTGTTATATGTTGTTTTTGTTGTTGTAAGTTATTTTTGTTATATGTTGTTTTTGTTGTTGTATGTTATTTTTGTTATATGTTGTTTTTTTCTTGTTGTAAGTTATTTTTGTTATATGTTGTTTTTGTTGTTGTATGTTATTTTTGTTATATGTTGTTTTTGTTAGTGTGTGTTATTTTTCTTATATGTTATTTTATTAGATGTAAGTTTTGTTGTTATACATTGTTTCTGTTATATGCCATTTTTGTTATATGTTATTTCTGTGATATGTTATTTTTGTTTAATGTTAATTTTGTCGTTATATGTCATTTCTATGATATGTTATTTTTGTTATGTTTATTTTGTTGTCGTATGTTATTTTTGTTATATGTTATTTTTGTTATGTTATTTTGTTTAATGTTATTTCTGTGATATGTCATTTTGATTATATCCTATTTTTGTTTAATATTAATTTTGTTTTTATATGTCATTTTCGTTATATGTTATTTCTGTGATATGTTATTTTTGTTATATGTTATTTTTGTTGTTGTATGTTTGTTTTGTCATTTTTTTTATATGCTATTTTTGTTTAATGTTGATTTTGTTTTTATATGTCATTTTATTATATGTTATTTCTGTGATATGTTATTTTTGTTTACTGTTATTTTTGTTTAATATTAATTTAGTCGTTATAGGTCATTTCTGTTATATGACATTTTTGTTATATGTTATTTCTGTTATATGTTATTTTTGTGATATGCTATTTTTGTTGTTAAATATTATTTTTGTTACATGTTATTTTCTCTTGGTATGTTTAGTTATATCGACATACAGGTCTATTCAATGGGAAGGTCAATCTATTGTTTGGAATTTATTATGCCATTTTGTCTAAAGGCCTACCATTTTTGAGATGTACTGTAAGATATTTTCCTCGTTATATTTAAAATACATCGCTGATTTATGAAGGTCACTCGGTGCTGCATTATTATTACTTTCGATTTCGGTGTAAACATCTACTGACTATGATAACATCTGTTAAGCACATCTTCGCGACCATATCGAGCATGAAAATAGCCTCATCCCATGAAACAACCACGGCGATTATTTGTAGATTGAACAAATACGTAGAAGATAATAAGGTTATGTTTTTGTCCTTACCATCGAGCTCCAATTAATACCACAAAAATGAATAATTAATTTATTCATCTATCCGAGTTTTTCCAAACTTATTTTGTTTGTAGAAACACTACGATATTGTAAAGGTATTCTATTTAGAGGTAGTAAACTTTGAATAAAAACAAATCAAAAAGAAATTTTATTATACAAATATGTAATTTATTTCGAAGATTAAATTTTGCATTGACAATTTAAATAAAAATTATTTTCAAATAATAATCAAAATAAAGATGACACACCGATAATCCAAGTTTTTTTTTCTATCTGATCTCTAAAGGGTTTGTTTTAATTTATTAAAATATAACAAAATAGAAATGCAATTTTATAAAATATAACACCAAATTACATACGCGTATTATTTAAATCTAAGATAACATATCGAATTGGTCTAGATTTTTATGTTATTTCAAATCCAATAAGAACAATATATAACAAAAATAATATATAAAAAACATAACATATAACAACAAAAATACCAAATAGCAACAAAAATAGAATATAACAAAAATAAAATAACGCAAAAATATAAGCAAAAATAACACAACACAAAGAATAAGCAAAAATAACATAACACAAAAAATAAGCAAAAATAATATAACACAACCAAATAAGCATAAACAACATAACACAAAAAAGAAAGCAAACATTACATAACCAAACAAAATAAGCAAAAATAACAAATAAAATATAGAAATCAATACAATGATTTTGTAAGATTATTGATAAAGAAATCTTGTATATATATTATCAGACGTGGTTTGTTTTAATTTATGAAACACAAGAAAATGTAATTTTATAAAATATAACACAAGATTTCACAAGCATACTATTTAAATTTAAGATAAAATATCGAATAGCTTTTTTATGTATTTACTAGGGCTGTGATAACAGCATATTCTTTTCATTATTTCGACTCTCAAGTTTGTATCCGTTGATATCTTATATATTTTTATGCAGATTGAGGTGGTTCTTGGTTGATTAACTGTGTCTAACTGTGTCGGATATATATTTCCGAGAGTCTAAACAATGAAAAGAATACGCTGTTGTTACAGATATAGTAATTACAAATCTAACATATCAATTACAACGGCTATGTTCATTAAAAAAAGTCCCCGAAACATTGTTTACTGGTAAACAACTGATAACCCCTTTAAGAACATTGGTACGATTGTTTGCTCGTGTAAGTAATGCTATTCAACGATGCTTTGAATTATTCTTCTTAATAATAACAACTTTTTGCAAACTTCTAATTTACAACTCTGTTCTTATTATATATATATATATATATATATATATATATATATAATATATAATATTATATTTATTTATATATTGATATGTACTGTTTTAAATTCTAACTTACATGAATAACATGTGATTGTGCTTTGTAGGGTTTTGTTGCATGACAAGAAAAAATGGCGACTCGCATTGTTTTTTGCTTTACAATCACGTGTGAGTAACTCACACACTTGCAGTTTCCACACAAATGAGACTATATCAGACACATAAATAGAGCCATTGGGAATACGGTAGGTTGAGTTAAAAGAAGATATGCCACTAAGAAGGAAACGTGCGTATATATATATATATTATATAAAGATCAAGGGATCTTTATATCGCCGAAAAGGACGACCATCTCATCTGTCCTTCGAAATCACGGTATGGAACAACCAAATATTCTAGATCTATCGGAATACTCGATCACCTCTGATTTTTCCCTTGGATCACTACTCGTCCGACCTGGCAGTAATATCCCGGAAGTTATTGAACTCATCCGTCCAAGGATGGAATATTGTTGCCATATCTGGGCAGGAGCGGCCAAAAACAGCCTATCATGCCTTGACAGAGTACAAAATAGACTTCGTGGCTTAGTGGGGGATGCCCTTTTCTCTACCTTGCAACCTCTTTCTCAGAGAAGAGACGTTGCGAGCCTATCCTTGTTTTATCGTTATTTCCATGGCAGGTGTTCGTCTGAACTCCAATCTCTGGTCCCCCCTCGCCAATCTTTCACGAAAAACACCCGTCTAGCTGAATCCACTGTGAAAAAGTTCCCCCACTCTATATCTGTGCCTAAATCAAAACGCGGATTCCATGAACTAAGCTTCTTTCTTAGAACTGCACGCCTGTGGAACTCTGTTCCGTCTGCCTGCTTCCTTCCAGACTACAACTTGGATGTCTTCAAGTCCAATGTTAACAAATTCCTAATGAACCGCCCCCTTAATTAAACACTTGATCAAATCTCCACACTAACGTAATGTACTTGCAATAACCCTTATCCCTGAGTGGCTTCCGGGCCTTGATAAGTGGTGATCACTGTGTAAAAAAAAAAAAAATCCTGATATTGGACTGTCCAGGTTCCTTCTATGACTTTTAAGCACCATTTAAATAACTTTTAAATAACATTTTCTATATATGTGCTGAAAAGCAAAACATTTGGTTATTCATAGCTAAACATTTTGCTAATTGAATTTTATTTCCTCTTGTGAGCCATTACTAAAACTCCATGGATAAAGGAAATATAATTTTCTCCATATATTCCTTGTTTAAAACAATAAATTCTTAAATTAATATAATATCTGACAGCAAAATTAACTTGATTTCTAATCTGTGACTTATCTCATATATATATATATATATATATATATATATATATATATATATATATATATATATATATATTCTTCATAATAAAATTATTCAACAATCAGCTGGTATAGAAACTTGTGATTATAAGATTTACAAGATATTACTGGCAGTAACATTTTATAAGTACTATCCCATTTAAATAAGATATACAAGATAGAGCAAATAACTTAACTTTTATATCCTTTTCTTTAACTTCCCTTACTCTATGACTTGTAATTACTCAATCACTTTTTAATTGTGATTTACTATGTCTCTCTGACTTTAGCAAATAAGTGTAAACCATTATAACTATTTGATATTTTCTCTTCTGAAGAGATGGTAGACATCGAAATCCTATAGGATAAGGAATTAAACTATTTCTAATGTATTCTTTTTCTTACATAGAATAATAACAATATTTGATCTGAAACTCAAACATTTCAGGTCATAAATTTTTAAATTGATTGAAGAACTAAAATTATATATATATATATATATATATATATATATATATATATATATATATATATGTAAATATTAGTGTTTAGACGGAATCTGAAAATTTATGTCCATTTTTCGATGCTAAAACGATTCTTTTTATTATCTATTTTTCTATTTGATTTTGTTTAAACTATCGATAATGATAAAATAATACATATTTGTTTATTTTAATGTGTCAGTAAAGCGTAAAACTCTAGATGCCATCTTTCATCCTACAAGTGTGTTTTACGGCAATCAGGGGAAACATAACAACGATTTTTAGTTACATTTTTAGAGATTCACAAAGAATCGGAATTGGAATCAGTAATTGGAGCGAATCGGGAATTAGTACGGAATCTGTAATTGTATCGGAACTGATACAATATATATATATATATATATATATATATATATATATATATATATATATATATATATATATATATATATATATATATATATATATATATGGGAGAGGGAGAGAGAGAATAAAAGGTAAATAAATAATTTGACAGGTTTATCAAGTGCAATCAGACACAAGCATATCATTGATATCACGCTAACCTTGGTATTTTAGATACTTATTTTAGGTACTTGTTTTGTGATAAACACTTCTTATTCACGATAATTCTTTCGATTTCGATCCGAAGATGAAGCAGATAAAGATGATTCATGTCAACATGCACTTGATAAACCTGTCAGCAAATTCCTAATCCACGCGAAACAAAATGAAAACCTTTTATCTATGCGATACAATAACATGCGTATTATCCGCGAGAACAACATCTTTGTTTAGAATTGTCACCATCTTCCTTTCGTTATGTTTTTTTCTTGTTTCAAGTTTATTCACTTCTCTCTCTCTCTCTCTCTCTCTATATATATATATATATATATATATATATATATATATATACACATATATATATATGTTTGGAGGTACAGAATGTATCGATACATTTGAAAATAAGCGGACATCTCTCAAGAGCGCTTTCGGCCACCATCTCATCAGGACAAATCGATAGCATTAAAATAATATTAATAACAAAAAAGAGAGCAATAATGTTGCGTTGTTATCTCTAATAAGGGTCACCAAAATTGGATTTGTTGTATAATAAAGGGGATCGTGTGTGTCAGAGTTAATGTCGTGTGTGATCGTCTAATCAGAATTAACCTCATGTGTTCGTCTAGTGGTCCAGTCTATTAAATGATATGTTCATATGCCGTTGTGTGTGTGTATGGTACATGTATTTTTAGACATACCTTCTGCGTCGTCGTGTTGGTCCATCTGGAAACGTCTCATCTTGGGGGGAGACTGGTACTTGTTTTAGACGAATATTCAATCACTCCAACACGATTAATTGGTTTTATGGTTTTTATTTCACTTTCCAGATATCTCGCAGAATGCTGGAAAGTGAATCTGGCTTGTGTGATACTCTTGGTCTCGTTTCTACATACATCAGTTCCCCGCATTAGTGAAAGGGAGAAGACAACGGTGAAGCCGTCCATCCTCTTCTAACTCTAAACCAAATTTCCCCGATTCAGCTAACCTGATCATGTGACTCACACGCAATCCGATCAGCTGATCTTGACTTCCGGTCAACGTGTCTCAATATAATTTACACCATCCCTCTCTCTATTGATCCATTCTCTAACATTCCATCTATCCTTATTTTCATAAAATATACTCATTTTAAAATTTTTAAATTTTTTTTCTATATTCACACAACCACTTGGCTAAGAAAGATCACACACCATAAAACAAAAAACGAAACTTTTTTTTTCCGAAGTCAGCCCTTTTCCAACTGACTTCATAATTTTATTTTTTTAAACCAGAATTTCTATCTGATATCCTTGGCATATGCCTTTTGGGTGTAGGGTAGTACCTCCTATATCTCACGTCAGCTGCTTCATCCAGCCACCCTTATGCCGTAAACTGAGGTCTCATTTTACCTCTTTACGAAATCGACGACTCTTCGTTCTAATGTGTTCTTGATCCTTTCTCCCGGATGGTTGTTCTATTAATTAGAGCTTTGTTTTCGTTTTGCAAACAACTTATCTTTTTGGGACATTCTCAAAGCTTATTTATCTTCGTGGTTTGCTTCCAAAGTTTTAACATATACCTTTCATCCACTGATTCACTTAGATTTCGTTGGTTGGACCCTTAGAACTCGATGAAGACTTAGAATATATCACCCTTAACTAATTCCTTTGTCCCAAAATACTTATTTGCGCACTAAATTCTATCTAATGGCCTGATTTTTGTGATTTTTCTCTTTTTTTTTCATCAGAGCGTCCAAGATTCAGCAGAGATATCCCGCATTCATTCATCTCTAAAAAAATATTAGATTATATCTTCTTACGTACCTACGGCATATTTTACTTTTCTCTCACCTCATTAAGCTATATGTGATTTGCCTACGGTAACCTTACGGATTCTCGTATCCTCTCCATGCCTGTCTCTAATTAATTGAGCCAAGTCTTACCTCCTGCTTGGAATCGTCACGTGCGACCAGCTTTTTTTCAAGCCCTCAATTTCCACAGGGTCCATCTTATTCTTCGAACGGGGCATCTCTAATGCTTTTCCGGCAAGTTACTCTTCTTGCAAAAAAATATTTATGGACTAAAAAAAACACACACAAAAAGCAAATTATTAAAAAAAATAAAATCTCTCTTTTTGGCTTATCACATCTGTAAAAACGTCTCAAAAATACCCGCTTACGTAATTGCTATTTTGGCCCCCTTTCTAAAATTCTAATTTATTTCAAGCCAACCACTTCCAGTATCATCTTATTTTTCCTAGATCATTTCAATTCTAATGTATATACATAATAATGACTACGCATCCGGAGAAAAATCCCACGAAAAAAAAGACGCAAAAGAAATTCTACAACTATTTCGAAAATTAGAATAAATATCGACTGAACCTTTAACTCTTCCAAAACTTAAGAACTAGTTGACCTTTATTTAACTCAGTAGTGTGTCTTTTTACTATTTATTATACTGCTTACATCTTATTTCTTTTTCCCTTTCCCAATTTTATTATTATTATTAATATCATTATTACTTAATTAACAACATGTTCTTACTTTCTAATTTTTTCATTATTTCAATAAACCCCACAAGGCAAAGATTCACTCCTCCTCCATTCTTCGAAAAAATACATGTCAAGAACAAGAAAATCTCGCACAATACCGATTCGCGAAAACATCAATTATATAAAAATAAAAAAAAATTCTTATAAGCATTCACAAAGTCTCATCTCACCAATAATAAAACTCCAAATAACAAAACACAGTTTCGTGGAAACCCAATTTTGTCCACGTTACCAATTCTGAGGTAGGCTACATCACTTTTACCACCTCTCAGAATATCAAAAATAAAAATAAAAAATCACAGTCGTTTATAAAAAATACATAGACATTCACAATTAAAATACATAGTCGCTTCTAAAAACAAAAAAAAAAAACGACTCAATTATAAACTTCCAGACATTCCTTTACAAAACCAAAAATTCAACACAAAATAACAATCGATGGAAACTAAAATTGTCCACGTCACCCAACACTGAGGTCTTCTGAAAAAGAAAAAAAATCGCCTTTTACTTATCCGAGTGACTTTTATTATGGCCTCTTCTGCCATTTTCTCTTCTGTCACTTACGCCACGTCAGGGGAATTCCATTTGCTCCCCTATGCTGGACAGAAAGACATTTCGCTCTAATATAAGGCATATAGATCTGCGAAAAATATCGGGACCCCACACATGGATGTTTTCCCATGTTGATCCTCATCGAAATCACGGAATCCCATCACCCTAAGACAACACTTGTGCTTTTTTCTTTCCTTTTTTTCTTCATCTAAAAAAACATACATCTTCACATTTCATAAAACAGTTTACACGATTTACATACAATGAATAACATTTTTCCACACCAGAGAAATTCCTAAAAAAATACTGTAAAATTAAAGAAAAAAGTTTTCACTTAGCAGAACTTGTTTCTTCACAAAAAAGACTCCGAGTTTTACAGTCTAAAATTGCAACATTTTAAATGTATATAATTGTGTAACTTCTAACTCATAACAAATATTTTTGATTAACGTAATTCTGGTAATGCAAAAGGTCCCCATTTCACCCACTAAAATTCATATGTTCTATTTTTTCTTTTTCTTTTTTTCTTTCTGTTTTACACGTTGGCTGTATATTAAAAATCAACAATTTATTATCAGTATGTCGATCGATATATCTTTTTTTTTCAATTTCTTCTGTTTATTTTTCTATACCGAAACGTTAATATTTTTTCTTTCTGTGTTATGAATTTTCATATTCAAAATAAACAATTCGTTATCTGTATGTCGATCGAGCTATCTGTTTTTTCTCTTATTTCTTCTTAATATAGCATATAAATCTATCTATACATAATTTTAATGCGTCTATTTTTCTTCTTTTTTTCTGTTGTGTCTCTCTCTCTCTCTCTCTCTCTCTCTCTATATATATATATATATATATATATATATATATATATATTATGGTAAACACCATGTTCGATTTTTTTCACACTCTTGTATGATTGCTCTGGCTCACGAACGACACAAAATTGAGTGTTTGTTACGTTGTTATCATAAATAAGGGTCACCAAAATTGGATTTGTTGTATAATAAAGGGGATCGTGTGTGTGATCGTCTAATCAGAATTAACCTCATGTGATCGTCTAGTGGTCCCGTCTATTAAATGATATGTTCATATGCCGTTGTGTGTGTATGGTACATGTATTTTCAGACATACCTTCTGCGTCGTCGTGTTGGTCCATCTGGAAACGTCTCATCTTGGGGGGGAGACTGGTACTTGTTTTAGACGAATATTCAATCACTCCAACACGATTAATTGGTTTTATGGTTTTTATTTCACTTTCCAGATGTCTCGCAGAATGATGGAAAGTGAATCTGGCTTGTGTGGTACTCTTGATCTCGTTTCTACACACGTCATCGTCCCCCCCTTAGTGAAGGGGAGGAGACAACGGTGAAGCCGTCCGTTCTCTTCTAAGTCTAAACCAAATCTCCCCGATTCAGCTAACCTGATCACGTCTCACACGCAATCCGAGCAGTTGATCTTGACTTCCGGTCAACGTGTCTCAATATAATTTAATAATTTACACACCTCCCCCCTCTCTCTCTTGATCTATTCTCTAACAATAGGGGATCTTTTATAAAATAAAGGTACCAAAAAAAGGACGATTAAAATCAATTATATAATTTAATAAAGCGTGTAAAAAACGATTAAAATAGCACCGCGATGGGGAGAAGGGAGGGAGGTTGTCAAAGTTCCCCGAAGAGATTTTACGCTTTTAACAATTACTTCTGCCAGCGCAAAGCAGGTTTACGAATTGCGATATAGACAGATTCTAAAATTTTAAATGATTTTTTGAATCCGCTCTATGAAGTATCTCAAACCATTACCTTTTTATACTGATTGGCACAACAAGGATTCTTAACCAGATATTAGCCAATAGCGGAGTTCAAAACTGTAGAGGAAGGGAGACTCACAGATTCCGAATTACCCTGTCTAATCCTGGATGGAAAGTTCTGGTTTTTACGCGTCTGCAAATGCAAGGAAGTCCGCCTGGCATAACCAGCATTATACTGGCATCTAATTTGATAAAATAATGTTACTATTTTGGATGTAAGGCAAACGATCCTTGCAAAAAAAAAAGAAGAGAAAAGGCAGATCTAGTAGTATATACCAAACGCAAGGAAACAGAGTAAAAACAATTTATAATACTTCTAACAATCTGTGCACTTAATTTTGCACCATTATCTCCTATCCACGGCAGTTTAAAGTAAATAAGGCATTTTTAAGTGCCAAATATTTAAGAGGGGATTAAAATCAGCAACCTTTTTTACTATACAACCATTAATAATTTTTCTGGGTAACCATTAATAATAAAAATGCCCCTGATCTTATCCAGTTCGGCGTCCAATTTAGTAGATGAATACATCATGAGGGTTCTATGCACCAACCTATTAATTAAGCCGATTTTACGCGAATTGGGTACCATAGAAGACCAGTTCACATACAGGCCAGTAAAAGTCGGCTTTCTATAAATGGTTGTGAGAAATCCACCTCTTGAACGTTCAACAAGAACATCCAAAAAGGGAAGAGTGTTATCTTTCTCACATTCCATAGTGAACTGCAGAGCCCTAAGCCGTTAAGGTAGACATTTGGGACACGAGGTTAACAGTCCGCTCGACGTATATATATATATATATATATATATATATATATATATATATATATATATATATATATATATATATATATATATATATATATATATATATATCCTGTTAGATTGCGCACCATTAGCTAACAATGCAACATACTTCGATTTGGTGCAACACAACACTAGTTTTACGGATCGTTTATACATTATTATGAGAGATATTGTTTCATACTCATGTTAACGCAGCAAATAGCTTGTTTAGTTATAGATAGGAATTTAGAATAAACCATTTAATTTGAACATACATTTATAAATCTTTATTTGGTGTGTTTGTAGTGACTTTCGACTCTCAGCTGAGGATGCTAAATATCTAGATTTTTTAAATTACTAATCTTTTGAAATTAAAAAAATTATTCGAATAAATTTTTTAACAATGATGATGCGTAAAAAGTAAATATAATGTAGATTGTGTTTAGTAAGTTCTAAAAGTAAAAATAAATCTGACTTTATTTTTTTCAAGAGTAGCAATTTTGTTCTAAACTTATTGGTTATTTATAATTGATCAGCCATCCTGGTATTGTGACAAAAGAATTATTTAATACCAGCGGTTAACCGCGTTGGCACACCCAACGCCGAGTTAAACACAAAACCGAATACAATCAAGATTAAGTACACTCAACATTGCCTTACCATCAGCTCTTACCCTGTGAACTCGGAGTATAGGAAATTCCCATATAAACAAAAAACAAAAAAAACGACCCCCCCAAATACCCTAATTAAGGGTAAGGATAATGAGTAAACGTTGGATAAAATAATGGTTAAAATTATTACGAACTTGCCAGGATTCGAAACTGGAATCTTCTGATCCGTAGTCAGAAGGGTTATCCATTGCGCCCCATGACCTGTCTGTATGCCGAAAAATGTTACCGCGACTGTATACAGACAGTGCTAAATTCCGTTGACATGGGCAGGTAACTTTCCGACAAAAACGAAACGGTGCAAACCCCCTTATTTCGGGCTTTTGGTGTGACTCGACGTTGTTCGTTACAAACCGTGTATAGGTAAGTGCAATCTAGGGACTCACACCTTTCAGGGAAAAATAATTTTTCAATTCAGTGCATCCGTTCTAACGTTTGATTGGTATATATACACACATAAATAGATAAATAAATAAATAAACATTTAGAATTTTATTAATAGTATAGATAATAAATACAAATATGATATTTAAAATAAAAAAAAAAACAGAAAGAGAATACTCACGCACAGACTAGTCTGAGCGACATGAATAAGTTTGATTTATTTACGAATTTTTAAAACTGTGTCTGTGCTTTTGTTTATCGGTGTTTTGTTACTTTGATTCAGATAAATACCGAACACAGAGGTATTAAAGTTTTAATCGCTAAAATTTTGAAAAATATGGAAAGCAAAAGTGCGTGGCGATTAAGTAAAACATTTGACATAAAGAAAATCATTCTTGAAGAAAAAAACTAAAAGCTTTAAACTCTTGTTTAACCTGTGCCTTTTCATCCCTCTTTTTCAGCGGGCTCATTTCGACGAACTTGTTCTTGGACAGTCTTAAAGTTGTCGACATATTTCGGACAACGAATCAAATTTCACAAATTGCAACTATTTTATTTATGCAGGTAGCAAGACAATAGTATGAGGTTTAACATAGAAAAACAGACGAGGAAAGAAAATATACAGACAAAATCTGGATGGGAATTAAGACTGAAAATTCAGGTGAACAAGCTGATAAAAAATAAGTCAAAGCGATAAAGAAGATGAATGTGGATAGACGTGAATGGAAAAGTATGAGTGTGACTCGCAAGAACTCTTCTTGCGAGTCACATTCATACTAAACAATAAACATGAGCAACTGACGCAAAAGAGACTACTAAAAGAAAGGAGGTTAAAGCGATATAGATACAGAGCGATCTAGTGCGAGCAAAACATGACCTTTGAAAACAATGCAATCCAATTCCTTTAAAAATATAAATAAAAAAACAACAACAATAACAGAATAACTTGACCAGACAGAAACATACAAAAATATGGGAAGAGTGATAAGACCACAATAGAAATGCCAGATAGTTGAAAGAATAGTTACACCATATCAAATAATAGACAAAGAATAAAATCAACAAGGAAACCCTCTAGACACCCCCCCCCAAAAAAAGAAAAAAATGACAACCTAGGGAACACCAGGTCTCAATGTTTCACATGCTTTTTGCTTCAAGCAATTCACAAAAGTACATTAAAATCTAATTCGAAACCTGAAAAGATGTATCCCCCAAACACACGTGCAAAATTCGATGATTAAATGTAGAAACACACCGATTCAAAAAGATATAGAAAAAAAAGAAAATATAGGCCAATAACATGCTTACTATGTAAAATATACTTATAGCACAACTAAGAGAACATATTTACCCTTTCCTTAATAACTGTAGAATAATTACTGCGGTACAGAAAGGAAAGCTAAAAGGAAAAAAAAAAGAGAGAGACACATGACATACTTTACATATAACAAAATATCCTGAAGGATGTGCAAATTAGAAAAATATAGCTATGGCTTGGATAGGCATAGATAGTCAAATACCAGGTAAAAGCATAAATTTGATTGCAAATGCAGTGAAAACATGAAAACTTCAACTGACAATTGATGAGTAGTCCATAACTGAGATTGAAATACACTGAGCTATCTTCCACGGGGATTTCTTTATAACGAATAATCTTTATCATAGCCATTGTGCCTCTAAGAACATACTAAGAGAGTTCCAAGCCGGATACAAGTTCGCTAACACAGATGAAATAATGAACTACCTAACATACATAAACGATCTGAAACTTTTTGCAAGAAACAAAAAAAGAACTAGTGATATTAGTAAATATAACCGAGTTCTTCAACAAGGATATTCGAATGGAATCAGGCATAGAAAAATGTGCACTGCTAGTTAAAAGAAGGGGAAAAATGGAGGCAACGTATGGCATGGAACTACCCAACAAAACAAAATGAACATGACACCTACAAACATTTTTGGAGTTATGGAAATAGACAACATCAAAGCAAGAGGAAAGAAGGAGAAAATTGGGAAAATACGTTTCTAAATATTTTAGATGAGGATTGGTTATTCGTATTATTTAGATCCATTGCACTACTGTTTTCATCTTGAGTGTGATTTTCACAACATTTCGGTTGATGCGAACTCTGACCTTCTTCAGGTGTATCTTGTCCTTATTCGGGAATGTTTCTATTGAACTAAAGAATTTAGACGGAATTTCGAACGGAAATATTTTTTTGGCTTCACAGGGATAGCATGCTCTTATTCCGTCAGTCATAGAAAGTATTCATGGCGCAGTTGTTAGAGCATTTGGAAAAATCAATTGTAAATTTGATATTCTCCTGAGGAATGAAGGTTCAATTTTCGGTGTGAGCAACCGAAAAATACAATTGCGTATTACTTAGGACCTCTATTCAATCATGGCTGACAGAACGAGAACATACTACCCTCGTGAAATAAATAAAGGGTTCCGTTTGAAATTCCGTCAGAATTCTCGAGTTCGACAGAAGCATTCCTGAGTTTAACAAGATACACCTCAAGAAGGTTGGGGGTTACATCGACCGAAACATTGTGAAAATGACACTCAAAATAGTTCGATGGAAAATACATGATAGGACAAGAAAACTCTTAGAAACTAAATTATATGGTTGAAAATTAATGAAAGGTGTATGGGTAGTGTAAGTAGTAAGATACTCCAAACACTTTATATATTGGAGCCAAAAAGAAATTAAGAACTGAAGCATCTCGACCAAAAGACTAGAAAATTTATGGACATGCACAATACACAACACCAAAAGAATCATGCTGATCGATTTTACATGGAAAGAAAAAGAAGGAAGAAGAGGACTAGTTTGCATAGACGACTATAAATGACACGAACAAAGAACTAGAAAAATACAAACGTCACCGAAAGGACCATAACCGCAGGAAGGAACACTGAGAAATCAACAATACAAAAAAACGAAGAGGCAATGGATAAGACGTGAAAATAGAAAAAGAAATAGCTACAAAGGCCATTCATACAACGATAAAAGATGATAGAAGAAAACACATGGACCTGGCTACGAAAAGGATACCATAGACAGCGAAACCTTAATAACAGTTGTACAAGATAACGCGATTAGAACAAACTACATCAAAGCAAAGCCTGACAAGACACAAGAAAATAGTAAATCCAGACTCTGTAGACAAAGAGACGAAACAATAAACCACATATTAAGCGAGTGCAGCAAACTAGCCCCAAAGAATATTAAAATAGATAGGATTAGACGGGAAAGACAGAACACTGGAAATTATGCAAACAACTGCATTTTAGAACACAGAAAAATGGTGCCGGCACAAACCAGCAATGGTACTTGAAAAGGAGAAATAAAAAAAATCTAAATGCACATATACATAGAAACAGATAAAACCCATTTAAGCTAGAAGACCGGGTGTCATAATAGTTAACAAGTAGAAAAACACTGCCAGATCCTGGATTTTGCCGTTTCAGCAGACCACAGGATGAATATTTAGGAGACGGAGAACCAGACCAAGTACACGGAATAGGCCAGAGAGCTGAAAGGGATATTGAAGATTAAGAAAATCAAGATTACTCCAATAATAGCAAGAGAAATACAGAAATGCAGAAGTTCAAGTGTAATGTAAACATAAATATTGCTGCTCACCTCCCTACATAGTACTCCCACACATTATATCCCAGAGAGTAGCCTTCTACATAAAAGTGGCATTATGCCTTGTTTGGAGTGAAAATGAAATTAAAAATATGAAAAAAAAATTAAATTTTTATTAGAATTCGAAAGAAGTGAATATTACAATGAATGTTTGTTGTTTTATTAACCATTAATTTAAAAATCAAAATTCTATTTAGTTCCAAAGATATACTTCTTCATCAGGCTTATTCGCTTCTTAAAATACACATTCTAATCGAAATTCAATAAATATCTTAGCGGCTGGAATGTTTTGTGGTGGCTGGAATGTTTTGCGCATACGGTCGGACTTCGTCTAAATCTGAGTTAACAACACATGACAGGTGTAAGCCCAGCAAAGTTTTATCCCCCCAGTGTATATCAGGTCGACATGATCGCTTACTCAATTATCAGATCTTTTTCTCTCTCGTTGGAATACAATATCGACAAACTTTTTGTAAGACGATAGGTAAAAATCAATAGATAGAACAGTTCCACCTGGCGTGTTTTACACAACATAGTCGATAATATCAAACGTAGCAGGAAGAAAAAAATGCTGAAATGACATTTATTACAAAGCTTAAATCGTCGTTTCATATTTTTCAATTGGGAATTTGAAATATCCAACAGAAACGGCACTGTGTAAACAGACACATCTAAAACTACAATACAATAGGTGTATTTTATTTATTAATTCTCTATCTCTATCTCCATATCTACGCATATATATATATATATATATATATATATATATATATATGATATATTTGAAAAACGTCAACATATATATATATATAAATATATATATATATATAAATATATATATATATATTTATATATATATATATCTATATATATATGTTGACGTTTTTCAAATGGAAAATTGATATGTTTTTGCCATAAAACTACGTTATCATAAACCATACAATATATACAATACATGTATATTACATACACACACAATACACAATGCATGTGTATTTTATAATAACAAAAGAAAATTCATACACACACACGCACACACACACGCACACACACACGCACACAAACACACACATATATACATATATATATATATATATATATATATATATATATATATATATATATATATATGAATTCTCTTTTGTCATTATAAAATTTTTAGAAGTCGGATCATGTAGGTTTTAAGTCTGCGATAGGTTAAAGTTAATATTTTTTCCTTCCAGGAATTTAAACTGTATTCTTTATTTTTATTTTTGCAATTTTTTTATTCAAAGCTTCTTTAGACTATATATATATATATATATATATATATATATATATATATATATATATATATATATATATATATATATATTTTAGATATGTATAGTTAGGTTTTCTTCCTCGTATCTATTTGCCTTTCTGGTACCTAAGGTACTTAAGCTTTTATCTTTTTTTTATTCTCATAGCATTTATATGCTAGTTTACATGTCGGAGAATGGATCTTGTAATCTTTAACTCACTTATAAATACTTTATCTTTTTATTTTTATTTTATTTATCTATTTTTTACATATATTAGTAAGAATAGTAACCGTATTATTTTATTTTTTTTCATTGGGGAAGTGGTATTATTCACTAGAGAGCCATGTAATTAACAGTTGTCTTGCTTTTAAATCTCCGAAACAGCTACATGGTAAGCAGCTGGAGATCCCCGTTTTCTATTTACAAAATTTTAATTAAAGTTTTTCTCTTTTCATCCTTATGTAGTTAAATTCTGTTTTAAAATTGAAGACTTTTGCGAAATCGGCTTAAGCAAATGCTAAGTCTATTTCTATTTAACAAATTTAGTTAATGCTTTTTTTTCCATCCTTATATGAATGGATTATCTTTTGTAATTATAAACTTTTAGACGTCGGATTATGTAGGTGCTAAGTCGCCGATAGGTTAAAGTTAATATTTTTTTTCCTTCCGGGAATTTAAACTTTATTTTTATTTTTGCACTTTTTTTTATTCACTGCTTCTTTAGACTATATATATATATATATATATATATATATATATATATATATATATATATATATATATATATATATATATATATATATATATATAAGTATTGGCTGAAGAGAGCTTGATATGATATCTTGAACGGTCCTAAGCATCGGGCTTGAAACTGACGGTACCAATGACTTGTCGTATCTAACAACTTTATGTAGGATATTTGTTGAGATAATATTTTCCCTATTAAATCATGTTATTAACTATAGTAATTGATGTTATAGTTAAAGACATTCAAAGATACAATCGATGTTTTTGGAAATTCAGTTAACCAATGGTGTTTATTTTAATTGTTAGCTCTTTGTTTATGCTTATTAGTGGTACATTCAAGAATAAGTGTGTTGTCTATCAAAGATTTTCGAAAGTGAAAACGAGTACACGTATATTGGTTAAAACGTATTTAAGAATAATGCTGTTGTCAGAAAAAATGCATAGTTTACTTCCTCAACAAGGTCGTCGTAGTAAACCCCATATATGTTTTTTTCCTTCACTGTCACAGACAGTTTCACAGTGGGAATTTAAATATCTTTCTCACAACGTTTTTTTATAATAAACGAGAAATTTTAACATAAATGTTTAAATTTAAAAAAAATCCAAGCTCAATGAATGCCTTGTTATTGGGTTCCAGATCATATATAGTGTAGTATAATAATTGGCCAAGTTACAAACATCAAGTTTTTTTTAGTTGATTATTTATAACTGTTTAATAGCTATCAGTTACAAAGATGTTTTTATAAGTTTTTTAAGGTAAACATCTGAAGAGTATGAGACTAAATATGCAGATATAACATAATTTTACTAACTTGTTAGTCGCGATACAAAAAGAATATTGTAAGGGATAGTTTCTGAAAAGTAACATATAACCAACTGAGAAAACTTGATATTTGTATGTTGGATAATTATTATACTAGACACACACACGACACACACACACACACACACACACACACACACACACACACATATATATATATATATATATATATATATATATATATATGCGCAGAGAGTGATCCGCGCTATTTTTTAAATCGTATTTCCAAGATTAATTAAAGTTTTATGGTATGGTTTTTTATTCAATTGTAAGGTTGAAGTATAGAATAGGTACAAAACACCCTCCCCTCTCCATGTTAAGAATGGATTTTTAAATAATAACGTTATTATTTACGTCCGGATCACTCTCTGCACTAGTACCGAACTGTTTAATATTTCACAAAATTTCTGTTTATATTTGGTGGGAGGCGGTCATTCCGCAAAGTAAAGGTAACGTGTAATCATCTTATATGAACTTTATTCCCACTCATCGTTATTAATGAACTTTGTATAATCCCCATCCAAGCAATGTGTTCCCCTCTCCATCTTAAGTAATGACTGTCCCTTCCTATGTTAAAAGAAGTGATCACACCCTCTCTCCCCCTCCGTGAAACAGAACTGTAATGCGTATAAATGTTTTCTCTCCCTTATCACCATCGTATATATGTACCTCGTCTCTCCCCAATATGATCCCGGCTATACAACACATGGGCTTCCTCAACATCTCCATCTGATATTAATGCCACTTTCCATTGTTTCATGCTTTTTTTGAAGAAATTACGCACATTCCAAATATTTTCATGCATTCCTTAGCTCAGCTATGTTGAACCAGACCATGTGCTTCGCGATAATCTATCCATGATATGCATAGATTTGTATGTCTTCTCTTACAATCCCGAAGTATTGTCCTATCAATAAACAATTGATCCCTGGTTCCTTGTCCTACGTCGTCTACATCCCTTTTGTTCATCCGGTAAGATCTCTTGCTGTTTCAGATATTTGTAAATCTCATTTGCCAAAATGGCTGTTAGCAGTTCCCACATAAGTGTAAGGCGGGTGATGGGCCGATAGTTATCAACCGCAGTGTCTTTTCGAATATCCTTCTGGCAGAGCACTGTTCGTCCACGTATGCTTCATCTAGAGATTACATCTCTTGACAACATTCCATCAATTTGAGATGCAATCCTTCCATGCTGGTCCAGTAGCTTTTGAATTTGGAATTTTCTTACAATGTTTACTCACTTTCACTTTGCTCAATTTTGCTACACATTGAAGTTACTTTAACTTATTTTGTAGATCATTTCTCACATCTTCCAGCTACAAAGCACTTCAATTATGTTTTTTTTTTCACATTCCAAATATCACTCCTCAACTTTGTACACTCTTCTGACTTTGGTACTTCATTTACGTAATTTGACCGTCTACTATGTCCTTCATAGAATTCTATCTGGTTCAGACTAAAAATCCTATTCTCTCTTAACTGCTGAATTCTCTGTTCATATCTCTTCGCTTTCGAACTTTTAGCTGATATTCTTTGTTTAAACTTCTGCATGTCAGTACAGTTGAGAAAGCAGAATCCCCGAAGGGAGTTCCAAAGACTTGGAGTTCTAGGGAAGAAACTATTTGACTAAAAGGCTTTCTTACACCTATGGATCTCTACTGTGTAGGGGTGAGATTAAGCTGCTTGTCAGGTTTGTCAGGGGTATTTACGTCGCGGATGTAGAAGTGCTTGTAGTTAGTCCGTATTACAGTTCTGTTTCACGGATGGGGAGAGTGGGTGTGATCAGTTCTTTTAACACAGGAGGGGACAGTAATTACTTAAGATGCAGAGGGGGACACATTACTTGGAAGGGTTATGCAAAGTTCATTAATAATGATGAGTGGGAACAAAGTTCATATAAGATGATTACACATTACTTTTAATTTGCGGAATGACGACACGATGAGATATTCTTTTATTATCATATCGACCAGTCGAATGATGATGACGTCAAGGAACTCAAAGTCGTTTTTACATGTTTAAAACGTTCTCCTTTCGCTTCTAAAGGGACCCTCCTCTTAGTCTGTCAGCTCTGTCCGGCTGACTGCGCTGACTTTGATCCGGACTCAACTGCCTCCTATCTTCGACTCCAACTAATTGATCTCTAATCCTGGCTCCTATATTGAGAATTCATTTTTGCTATGACGTCAGGTGTGTGCTCTAAAACGTGAGCCATTCACCCGGGGAACTCACGTGGCTGACATGTTCCCAAACACACTTCTGCAACAAAAAATTATCACTAACCTATTTTTCCCTAACCTATTTTTCAACATATTTAAATTGCATTCTTCATTATTTTAATTCAGTTTTCATAAAAAGAATTAAATTCTTTTTACAAACAAACATGTCTAAACTATTTTATATGAAATGGAAAATTCTATTTCTGAACCTTGCTAACAAAGTTCGAATCGCCGTCTATCCTAATCTCATTTTCACTTATCTAATGTTTTTCTTACAAGAAAAGGGGAACCTTTTCTTGTAACACATGAGCAGAGAGGCATTTTTCAGGGGAACAGCTTGTCACCGTTGTTGTTTTGTTTAGTATGGTACCCTTGTCGTTCATATTACAAAAAGTAAATGCCTGTTATGAAACCGTCGATGGATGGACAAAGTAGGGGCACCGGGTAAACCATTTATTTTTACTTATGAATGGCTTAAAGTTGTGCGCAAAGAACAAATACCAGATAGATATGCTTGTAAGAACTATTCAAACGATTAGTAATAATATAGGTATGGTATTTGGCATGAAGAAGTGTGGCGCTTTGATGTTAAAAAGAGGACATTTTTTAAAGTAAAAAATAACACTGTTAAATTGGGAAATAATAAAGGGATTGGAGAAGAAGGACACATCGACTTACGAATTGTGGAATTAGATAAAATAAAAGAAGTTGAAATAAAGAAAATAATAGGAAAAGAATACAAGAGAAGACTACGGTGTGTTCTTAGGTCAAGATTAAATGGGAGAAAGAAAATATTCGCAGTAAACACATGGGCAGCATCTATAGTTCGATATTGGGCGAGTGTTATTCAATGGAAAAAATGAGCTGAAAGATACTGAGAGGCAGACAAGAAAACAATAGCAATGAACGGAGCTTTTCATCCAAAGAGTTATGTCGATATGTTATATGTAAAAGGAAAAGAGGGTTGGTTGTTTTTGTTTTACGGCATATCAACCGATTTTAGGTTATTTAATGACGAATCCAGTGATTTTGAAGGAATTTTTTTTTTAATTTTCAAGTCATTTTCTATTTAACCTATAGTTGAAACCCTAACAAGTACAACCATTCTATGTCAGATTGGACCTGGGAGCAATAGCAATCAAGACTGATTTCACACCTCCCAAAGCCCGCAAGCTGGGGCCTCACCATCGGATATAGTTTAAGGTCATATCCAGGACCGGAAAAGAGGGAGAACGAGGATTAATATGTGTAGAACGATGTATAGGAGAAGAAGAAGCAAATAATCTCCAACTGTAAAAATGTGAAAGTGATATTCCGCTGAAGGTTGGTGATTATCATCAATTCTCAGAGTGAACGACCGAAAAATACAGTTACGTATTACTTAGTTGCATCTATTCAGTCATGACTGGCGGAATGAAAGCAAGCTATCCCAGTGCAATAAATAAATTGCTCCGTTCGTAATTCCATCCCAATTCCCGAGTTCCACAGAAGCATTTCCAAGTTCGACAAGATACATCTGAAGAAGGTCGGAGGTTACATCGACCGAAACGTTGTGAAAATTCCATTACAGATGAGAACAGTAGTCCGATAAATCAATTAGTACAAATAGCAAAATATAAGTTTTATCCAGATAGATTCCAGTACTGAAAACAAAAAATTATTTCTCCTTTGTCAGAAACATCGCTCATAGAATGTAAGGAATAAAGGACAACATAACGCAAACGAGAGTTACAAAGTTGCTGAAAATATAAGATCTCATCGTTCTGGTCAGTTCTAGGAGACCGACATTTCTCTGCTTAAAAAAAGGTTAGTTTATTACTGATCGCCTGAAGCAACTCTACCGAGGAATTCCGACGGAGTTACCCAGGTAGACTGAGGTCAGACTGTGCTTCTCCTATAGAGCGTTTAAAAGTCACGCTTGATCTTACTTTTAATTTCGTCTTGAGATGGTAAATAAATAACACTTAAGAACATGCACCTTCTAGATCCAACTCTGATTTGACATCATAAGGGACGGTAACTCTGTTTACCCAACCTGCCTAAGAAAAAGACCCAATCGATATTGGTGTGTCAGTGCAATAAGCATGCTAATAAATGACGCGTGGATTAAATGTGCAGGAAACCGTCGATGAATGGACAAACACGAATTTAGACACTCGTTACGCACGCGCTGAGAATTGTCGTCCAGCCAATAACCTCGAGACCGTCTTAGAGATTTTGACGACGAGAAGCAAACGAACCCGCTCCGTCTCATTTACCATTTGATCTAATAGCTTTCACGTAAGGATCACGTGTATTCTCATTTTGAAATTCGGTGATAAATAAACGTTGCTTTATCCTCCCGGTAAAGAAGATGCCGTTTTAGGGAATTAGACATGTGATGGGTCAAGTCACGTTGTCTAGAGATAGAGATAAAACAGGTTCTTAATAGAAAATACCGACTAGTTGAAGACGTTCAAAACTAAATGCACACTTGGCAATATCTCAATCTATATATAAAAGTCACTTTGTGTGTGAGTTCTTTCCTCATAGACTCTGAAATGGCTTAGCTTATCTTTTGCAAATTTCACATAAAACTAATTCATATGTCTGGCAGTGTTCTTAGATATGTATTGTATGCGATAATCATCTAAAATCGAAAAATTCTGATCTTAAAAATACTCTTTCCTCTCATAGATAAAAAAAGAAGAACTTTTACAAGGGAATATTTTACGTTGCAACGTTCAAGGTAAATTATAAAATCTCAGCAAATCATTTTCGAAAATTGAAAAAATCCGACCTTAGGAATAATCTTTCTCTCTTATTGATACAAAAAAACAAGAATGTTTACAAGGAATATTTTACGGTAAACCGGCAAGCGGGACATCATAAAATCTCAGCAAATAATTTCTTCTTAAAAAAAACACATACGCACACAGATTTATTGTCATTTGGAGATATACCTCAGTAGTAGATCATTCGATTACAGATCGAATGATCCCCTAATCAATCCCGAGTGTTTCTCACTATTTTATTTTTTCTTATTAACGAGTTCAATCTATATATCTATAGAAGTGAAATTGTGTGTGTGTATGTGTGTGTGTGTATATGTCTGTGTGTGTACATTTCCCTACCAAATTACTCTGTCAATTTTCAGTCTCGAGATTTGACATATTGGGTATTAAGATTTGTAAAAAAAAATTTAATCGGTTTTCGGCTAGAATTTTGTCTGTCAAGGAGTCAAAGATCAACGATTTGACCGTTGAAAAGACTACCAAACTCCTCTGCCAATTTTGGGTCTAAACACTTGAAATTTTAGATGCAGGTTACTTGGACATAGATCAATTTTTTGAACTTGATTTGAGCCCAATACGATAAATACACTTGGGATCAAAGTTAAACAAAAATTGACCTCTCAGCCAATTTTTGGTCTAAACATTTGAAATTTTACATAAAGTGTATTCAGACATAGGTCAAGTTTTTAATCGGGTTTTGTCCGAAAATTTGGCTACTAAGGGGTTAACATTCAAAAGATTTTACCTTTACGGTCTCTAGCAAACTATTCAGAAAATTTTGTGTCTAAACATAAAAAAATTACATACACGATAAGGGTAAGGCAGCAAGTTGTTTAATCAGTTTTGGACGAAAAATTGGCTGCCAAGAGGTCAAAGTTGAAAGAATTGACCTTTGCAGACTCTACCAAACTCCTCCCCAATTTTGGGTCTAAACACTTGAAATTTTAGATGTAGGTTTCCTGGACATGTAAAACCTTTTAATATATATATATATATATATATATATATATATATATATATATATATATATATATATACATATGCACATAAAGTTCTAAACAGTACACAGATCCCGAGCAAAGCAAGGCTGAACTACTAGTTTACGGTAAAAGAAGAAGAAACCATTTAAAATCGCCGAAAATCATTTCTTTGTTTGCATATTTAAAAAAAAATATTAATCCGAAAGTACCTTTCCAGTGCATTCATCATCAAGCCGAAATATTAGCTGACGTATATTGTAAACAAACACAGACTATGATTAACAACATTATCATTATTTTATTTTTATTTTTATTTTTTTGTGCATTACTCCACTGGACAATTTATTCATTGTAATATATAATAATCGATAGTGTATTGATTCTATGATACATACGCAATCTGATTAAATTAAAATATCATGTTAAAGCGTATGGTACGATCGGACAACGCCGGGTGGCTAGCTAATTCGCAATAGACGTTATTTTTAATTTTTAAAATTTACCTTTTAAAGAATTATTCGATAGAAATAGATTTTTTCTTTTTGCATTAAACTCTTTGAAATTTAATTCCAGTTTTCATGGCCATTCCGTCATAATAGTCGTCACAAGACGAGCTACGGCGACTGAAATCAAAGTCCACTCAAGAGAAGAGACATCAAGTTGTAAAAGGCAAATAATATGAGAACCACTCAAGGCCATCGTAAAAGTAGGCCAGTTAACTGAACAATGACGTCACGTTTTTGTAGTGGTATGTAAGCTATCGCGTTTCTTTTTGAGTCCTATGAAATGTGTTTTCCTTGCATTGTTCTTATATATATCTATGTGTGTGTTTATATATATATATATATATATATATATATATATATATATATATAAATATATATATATGTATATATGTATGAATATATATATATATATATATATAAATATATATATATGTATATATGTATGAATATATATATATATATATATATATATATATATATATATGCTAGCAAATGTACTCGTCGTTGGCTGGGTTCAAAAGCAGCCTACAGAAAATGGACTCTGATTTATGAAAGTATGATAGGTTATGAAAAGGAAGGGTTGTAAAGAGATAGCTCTGAATTTGGGGGTATCAAAACCAAAGCAAAATATGATGAAAGTAAAAATAAAATAGATAAACCCCATGATTTATTATACCATACCTGTTCACACTGAAACACCTATCACAATATTCTGTGGATCTATATTAAAAAACCTTGTTAAACTTTGTGACATATTTCCAGTATATGGAGGTCAGGTGCGAACGAACACCCAATAATTTTATTATACATATTTCTTAAAACTGAAACATAATTATCAAAGTATACTTACGCAGATAGATATGAAAAGTCTTTATTAAAGTTTGTGCCTATTTCCATTCTATGGAGGCCAGGTGCGAACGCACACCCCAGAATTTTATTATACCATCCCTATTTAAGTTAAAACATACTTATCAAAATATTCTTATGTACATCTATATCAAAAACACTTGTAAAGGTTTTTTTATTTTTTTATTTCCATACTTTCTGGACCAGGCGCGAACGCAGACCCCATAATTTTAATGAACCGCCATTCTGCCAGATCAAACATATCCATTCCTGTGCCTCGATACATCTTCAATCATTATATGTAATCAGTTTTTAAAAATAGTCAACCATATAGGAGCCTATTCGTGACCACACACACACACACACACACACAACACACACACACATTCAGCTTTATATTATATTATATATATATATATATATATATATATATATATATATGCCTCAGTAATACTAAAATATATAGACTCCTACTACCCAGAAGTGTATTTGTACGTTACTGCACAATGTATGTACATATTTCTTAGGTATTTACGATATTCCGCACCCCCCCCAAGAAAATAAAAAACGAACATATACAACAGAATATTTAATGATCCGCAATTAAACTGGAACGCGAAATTCAAAACATAATCGGTAATTGTATCGGAATCGAGCAAAATATTGGATATAATCCCATTACAATTATTTTAAATGTCAGTATTGAAGTTATTACGGAGTCACTAACTGGATGCTCTGTCATTGTATAAAAACAACCAATCACAGACTACTTTTTTAGACGATAAGAAGAATGATGAGACTGGGATGAAGTTACAAGGAAGGTTAAACAGAAAATAAATGAAAAGTAAGTTTTTTATTTCTTTTTAAATATACTGACAGGGAAGCTAATGAATAGACGTGTCAGATATCTGATTTGATTTCTTATAATAAAATAAAACAAGCAAACAGCAGCAGCAGCAGCAACAACAACAACAACAATAAAAATAAACCCCCAAAAGGAAGAAATAATCATTCAGACATCAGAACGAACAGTCTCTTTGCATGAATAGCTGGCAACGACTGTAAACACTCGAGGGTCAAGTTAGATTAATTAAAAATGTACCGCAATGTTTTGAAACTGTCTACGCCATAGTGTTATTATTGGCTTCCTCTGTAGAGAATAATTCTTCGTTGAAGTAAGAATATTTTATTCCACTACATATAACTCCGATAAGTAGACAACACTATGTAATAGAGTATAGCAGCTGTATGCAAATGCCGAGTCGTGTGAAAAATGGCGTCACCGTTAGAAAAAAGAAAAAAAATCTATAAAAAAACGTGTGGACAGACCGGATGGCATTCGAGAGTACAGAAATCTGGGGCAAGAATAAAAAAGTAAAAACAATCTAATACACGCAATTCGTAGAAGAGACAGTCATTCGTTGCGGTGCAACTTTCAACTTCAAACATACATACATACACACACATACATACATACATACATGCATACATACATACATACATTAAAACAGACAGGTAAGATTTATATTATAAAATATGTTGCGTATTTCTTTGTTGGCCTATTTAGTCAGGATATTTTTTTGGGGGGAGGGGACCTTTTGAAAACTTCTGAATTGACATTGAGGCAGTTTTTATAGATGACATAGATAAATTATTTTTTAAATGCCTCCTTAAATAAAAAAAAAGTAACAAATCAAATGTCGAAGAGTCGATCTGCGTTTACAACCCGGTTTCTGTCCCAAATCTGTCATCAACGCAGCGAATGAACAATTCCACATACAACGGCCGCCGCAATGTATACGTCTTCAATAAAATATTCTTGCTATATATCTTATTTAAATTTATTTAAGTTAAGCTAGTAGGTCAATACTTACACTAAACCAGAGCTCATAATTTAATATAATCTAATATGTAAACGGCTATATGTCTGTCTGTCTGTCTGTCTGTCTGTCGGTCTGTCTGTATAAATATTTTCAAACTCTATCTCCCCCGAAACTAAAAGTCGCAGTGAGGCACTAGGGACTTCAAATGATTGGACTTTTTACATGCCGTTTTTTCATGGGTCTTTAGGCGGTTACAATTGTTTTTAAGGGACCAAAAAATAAGTCAACATTGAGAAAATCGTTAAACGTTTGGTACATTTATCTTAGTTTATTTTTTTAAATCTTTTTATTGGTTTATATGCGCGTTGAGTTGGTACAGTTGTAACGTCACGAGCTTTGAATGCTAGTTTCGTTTGCGATTCTTGCTGATGGCGTCTAAATATTTTTTTTTTAATTGGAAATCAAGAAGTCTGGACAAATTAAAATATTATATTTAAGCATGTTTTACAGCAGGGAAAAGCCCGGTCCCCGCTAGTATAATATGATCATAGTTATTCCAAAACATTTCAGATTCTCGAATATATATATCTATATATCTATAAAAGTGAACGTGTCTGTCTGTCTGTCTGTGTGTCTGTCTGTCTGTGTACATTTCCCTACGCAATAACTCTGTCAATTTTTAGTCTATAGACTCTAAATTTGAAATACCGGGTACTGAGATTTGGGAAAATCGATGTGACGGGTGTCAGCCAGATATTTGGCTGTTAAGGGGTCAAATTTCAACGATTTGACCTTTAAGAACTCTACCAAACTCCTCCGACAATTTTGGGTCTAGACACTTGAAATTTTAGATATAGGTTCCTTGAACCTGGATCTAACTTAATAAAGTGATTTGAGCCCGAAACTATAAATTTTAAGAGGTCATAATAGGGGTCAAAGTTTTAATAAATTAACCATTTTTTTTTGTTTTTTTGCTTTTTTTGGCACAGCATACACCTCCAAACACCCGAGCAACGCCGGGCACCCCTGCTAGTATACATACATATATATATATATATATATATATATATATGTATATATATATATCCATAGTCTGTCAAGTCTGAAGGAAGCCTTTGACATTTCAGGTCTGAACTGAAGAGTTCAAGAGGCCTATCAAAACAGGAAGCCTCTCCAAGGTTAGAAATATCCATTTTAATAGGAGTAAAGCGAAAGTCAGTACGATACAACAACGTTGACACAACGGTTCACGCCAGATCCCCGAAGTTTAGACACGTTTAACCTGGCCAGTACCAAATGAATGACAATTTGGGAAGGCTAGGCGCTATATGTACTTTCTGGGAATGTTAGACTTGCCCCCCCCCCAAAAAAAAAAGAACTTCTCGCTATAAAAACATATACAAAGCTGTAGATAAAGTATGCTCCTCCAGGGGCTCAAGGCTATGGATGGATGAAAAGAGAAATGTTAGAGAATTGGTGGTGAAAGGAGATTAGCTTAAAAGTAACCATCCACAATTTTGCATTTCACAACGGAAAATAGAAAAACAAACAAATAAAGATACTGATCCTTAATGCTCTTCAATGTGTACCTAGTCTTTTGTGGACTGTTATCCTCATCTTTATAGTTACATTGTTTCAACCCGTTTCGACCAAACCATCTTTAGGAGATTAATCGTGGCGAGAAAGGAATGTTGAGCCTTGCTAATGTATCCCAAGTATTTACTGTCTTTTATAGTTGTTTTCTTACCACGTTTTGGTCAATTAATCCCCTGGCTTTGGTTGGGTAGGATTGAAACTATTATCTTCAGACAATGCAGTTGGAACCGTAGAGATTCAATGCATTTATCCACGGCGCTACGGGTTCCGAAGGGTGATCAAAAATTGAGTTTATGATTTTATAAACTCAGCTTATTTATTTATTTTTTCTGGTCTTCCATTATCGGTTCTGTGCCGAATGGCATTATATATATATATATATATATATATATATATATATATATATATATATATATATATATATATATATATGACTACTTTATTTAATCACATAAATTAATATACAAAAGTATAATTTTATGCGTAAGTTTTCAGTATTTATTTCAACAGTGCTCAACACATAGGTAGAGCTAGGTAGTAAGTTATAAAAATATATTTAGCAATTTAGCTACACAGAATATTTCGCGTTTCATTCTCGTGAGAATTCGTCAGGCTTATGCGAAGAGTTGTGGTTACTGCGCGTTTTTACATACGCACATGCTATTGACTTTTTAGTTAGCCAATCAGCTTCCTAGTTTCCAACGCACCCATCCTAATCAGCCAATGGACAGGCACTTACATGGATAAAGGTGCAGATGACCTTGGATTCACCCCCTTCCTTTGTGTGTTATTTCATATGAAGAGTAGATATCTAAGTAAGGTGACCTATTTTCAATCTTAGTGTAGTTAGATGTGATTTTTTTGTATAATGCAGATTTCTTTTAGTATATATATATATATATATATATATATATATATATATATATATATATATATATATCATATTTTTGTTGTTTCGGAATTAATTCAAATGAGGATTCATAAATTTATATATTCATTCTTTTACGGGCATTTAACTTTATCTTTATAGTTTTTGTTGTTTCACCACGTTTCGATTAACTCTACCTTTCTTCGAGATGTTTTGCGTTGGCGCCATTTGTATAAATGCCGACGAATGATATCAGTATGTGATTCAGAAACCAGGGTGAAGATTAAGATGAAATATCGGCCCTAGAACGCATGCATACAATCGATGATTCTTGTTAAACTATCATATGTGTTTATCAACTGAAAGCTCTTGGTAAGATGGCGGCTTACGACCAAAATAAAATGGAGCTGCAATTATTTTGTTTTCGGCCGAATTAAAATCCATGAACCAAATTAATCTCTCATCAAAAATTATGCTTTACGTTTCATTCATTTTTTGATTTTCTTCTAATCATAATTTGTTTACGTCTGCAGTTTTCAATTGAATCACACATAGAAAAATTAATAGATAGACGACTGTGAGTACGCTAATTAAGCGGCCATATATATATATATGTATGCATATATATAAATATATATGTATATATGTATCTCTCTCTCTCTCTCTCTCTCTCTCTATATATATATATATATATATATATAGTACTAAATGGGTTAGTACTAAATGGGTGCCCATATATATATATATATATATATATATATATATATATAGGGAGAGAGAGAGGGAGAGTACTAAATGGGTAACCATTTAACTTTCAGGTGCTGTATCTGCTCTCCGCTTATCTCGAAATTGTTTTCAGTCATCCTGGTCTTCTCCTTGCCACTGGACTCAAACAGTGGCGATTCAGGAGAGGTGCGGTTTGCGGATTGCGCAACCCTTACTTCCCAATTACACGCGATTCTTCCCCTAAGGGGGATCCTTTGTCTTTTAGGACTGTACGGAATCATGAGAATATATATATATATATATATATATATATATATATATATATATATATATATATATAGAGAGAGAGAGAGAGAGAGAGAGAGGGAGAGAGAGAGATTGAAAGAGATAGATGTAGGCGGTATATATACATATACGTATTTCGAAATTTTTAAACGTGATTCGATATAATTAAAAATATTTTTTTAAACTTTAAACGTATTTTTGGAAATTTTTAAACGTAATTCGATATAATTAAACGAATTTTTAAGTTTTTAACCGATACCAATATAGATTTTTAAAGTTTTTTCATACATAAGAAAAGAGATTTTTAAATAAATTTGGGTTCAAATTAAAATCGATTTATATAAGGAAATTTTTTTTCGATCTTAAATTTAAATAATTCAAAGTTTAAAATATGGTATTGCATCCGATAAAAAAAGGGGGGATTTAACAAAACGAGATTTAAACGTGAACTCGCGAGGTATATATACTTCACACTCCGGTTATAAGATAGACGAATATTGGCTGAAGAGAGCTTGATAATGATACCTTAAATGGGCCTTATTATCGGGCTTGAAACCGACGGTACCAATGATCCGTCTCAACTAACAACTTTCTGTACACAATATATATATATATATATATATATATATATATATATATATATATATATATATATATAATAAACCTGTTAAACATTAGGCTTATTTTTACATGCAAGATTTAAATATGTAACCAATGGTTGCATTCTTAGATAAATGGAAAATAATTTTTATGATTTGTTTGTTACTTTCAACAACTTTTTTCCTGTAGTCTTACGCGCGTTTCGCAACCCAAATTGTTAAATTCATTGATGATTCAAAACATACAAGCAGGAATTCATGATTAGGAATTATTAGTTTGAAGCAAAAAAATATTTTATTATTTTTTCAATAACAATTAATTGAAAAAAAGAAAGAGGGTATGACTCTATTTTCTTGTTTGGAATTTCGTAATTTCGATTTTTTTTCTTTATCTTAGGCTTCTTTATGACGATAATTTTATTACGAAGTTACATAATTCTTAAACAAAAAGTATTTATCTACAATTTAAATTTTATTTTAGTATAATTTATACCATCTGGGATAAATAAAACATATTTCTGGGATTGGAGACATTTAAATTTATGTTACAAGGAAATTAAGATTTACTTAAAACATGATGGACTTAATAAACTTCCAAACTAATTGTAGGTTTGAATCTAACTATTAAAGAAAATCTAACCGTTTTTTTATTTGTTTTTATTCGATTTTCGCCCCAAACAAGGCAGAGTGCTCCTTTGTAATAAAGGAGTTACTATCGGCGACATAAGTTGCAGGGGTATTATGAAGAGAGATGTTATATCTGTTCACATTACACTTGAACTTCCGCATGTCAGTACAGTTGGGAAAGTAGAATCCCGAAAGGGATATCCAAAGTGTAGCATTTCTGGGGAAGAAACTATTAGAGTTGAAGGCTTTCTTACATCTAGGGATCTCAACTGTGAAGGGGCGGGATTTTGCTGTTTGTCGGGGTTTTTTACACCTAGGGATCTTTATTTTAAGAGTAATATTAATTTTTAAATTAAATTTATATGTTACATTGGAAACTGAAAATCTTATTTCTGTCGGTTTAACTTTACTCGTCCGCTTGAAAATCTAGTTTTTTTTTCATATTTTTCGCTGATTTTCATTTAAAAAGTGACTATTTCGTGTTTTACAGTTGTCGTTTTCTCATCTTTCCTAAAATCTTACTTACTTTTTTTATATTTTAGTCTGTTTTTTTTTAATTAATATTTGGCCGTTCCTGAATAACTCAATAAAAATAAACACAATATTTTTCAGTATTGGTTATGAAACTAACGCCCATCTGTGAGGAAGAAACATTTTTAAATAAACCAAAATTATGAACTGATTCTTTACTTTTATCATCGTGGTGCAACTAACGAGTTTTGATGCTGATAACATATCTTTATTGAGCTGTGAAATATGTGATCGTAGGTTCGACCCTTGCTAGAAGCAGTGGCATTTCTAGCAACACTGAAGAGCTCTGATACAGCGAAACAGTCTGTTTACAACAGACTTGATCTACAGATAAATAAATCATACCAAAGATGCGCCGTGGAAGATTAAAAAATTAATTTCTGATTTTATCGATTACTAAACTTCACTGAATTTTCTTTTCAAACCAAAATAGTCAAAAACAAATGTACAAATTCTATGGTTACTTTAAAGGTTGTGTTTGTGTATTAACTGGACGCTTCCGGGCGGCGATTGAATAAAATTAAATTGAACCGCCATTATTCCCGATTCAATAGTCTGGAAATCAACGAGCTGAATAAATCGGCGCCCAAAAGAATCATGCCTATTTTGTTGAAGTCACTAGTTTTTGATATGTCGCATTAATTGAATTTTTATTTTTAAATATAAACCGTTATTTTCGATTGTGATTCCTTTTCACCGTCTTTAGTTTTCAAATGAATTAGATGTTCAGTTAATTAAAGAGGAAAAATAAAATATTGAGTAACAGACATTTCATTTGGTAAATTCAATTTCTTCTACAAATTATAAACACGTTCAGAAATCAATAATAGCTAATTCCGCCATAAGTATGAGTTAACATTTAGATCATAGTGTGGTCTAGTTTTTTTTATTTTATTTTAAATGTTGTTTATTAAAACAATAGAGAGTCGTCATTTATCAAAATTAAAAAGCCACTCGAGGATACATGTAATAATTGGTAATGATGTCCAATATATGAAGAATTAGATTATTAAGGAAAACGGTTCAATCAGAATGTTTACATTGGATTTGAAAGCGACTATGTTGTAATTAGTTAAAAATATACAATGTAAGGACTAATAGAAATATTAGTGGTCAACTAATTGCTCGCTTTTTTCTTGCTCGTATCTCATCCCCAACGATTGGGTGATTCTATCTTTTAAAAAAAGGATAACGGGTGAATTTTTATATATACAATGCGCCTTCAATAAGTTTCCAGACATTTTGTGCAGGCATTTTAAATAGACGTAGACTCTTGAAAATTTAGGATGCTATTGCTGTACATCTTATGAGATGACTGACTAATTTTTATTATATCAAATTCAAATGAACAGCTACAGCAGGAATGGGAATACACCCTACTCATGCACGATTGCAACAGCTGTTGAATTTCCAAAATGCAATCTGAGAAATGTAGCATAGAAGAAAGGATATGCTATAAAATTCTGTTTTTTTGTTGAAAAAATGCCACAGAAACGTATGGAATGTTTCAGACTACTTTTTGACCATCTTGCATGAATCGAGCATCAATGTTTAAGTAACATAAGAGATTCAAGGGAGGCAGGGAGTTTGTGAGGAATGATGAGAGGCGTAGAAAGAGTAAGGAAGTCCGAACACCAGAATTGATTGGCCAAATAAAGAATTTTATAGATAAGGACCATTGCGTGGCTATAGAGACAATACTTGCACAGTCTGATGTCAGTGTGGAACCCTAAATACGATTATTCGCAAGGAACTGAGGATCAGTCCTTGTCAGAGACTATTTGACCAAGATTAGCAATAAGACAGTTCCTCACCCTCCATATAGTTCAGACCTTGCTCACTGTAACTTTTGGTTATTCTTTAAGCTGAAGAAGAATCGGTACCCTTGCATAATTTGACCCGAACTCTCGTGAATTCCCGTCAAGCATTGATCGAGCGAGACCGGCAATAATCGGTGTCAGCCGAGCGCCGTAACAGACGCAGACTAATAAAAAAAAAACATAAAAAACCCCGGAAAAATACAAATGCAAATAATAAAAAAATAACAAAAAAAAAAACTACCTTGAAAAATGAAAATATGTTTATTTCATTTTAGAATTTAGTTTTTTTTTTGTTTGTTTTTTTTTTGCAAAATATTTATCAACAGAAAGTTTGTTTTTCCCCAAGAAAAGATTTTTTAACCGTATAATTGTTCGGTGTAAGTACAAGTTTTTTTTTCTTTTTTGTAACCGTATTTTTTTTCTTGATTTTTATTTTACAGACTTGGTATTCAGTCAAGTTTTTATTGTGGCACTGTCCATTTGTACATCTCCAGGAGAAACCATCCTTTACACACTATCTTTATTTAAGTATTTTCAAGTATTTTCAAGTTTTTTGCAATGAATTCCTTAACCAGTTTCGTTGTTTATATTTTGGTCTTTAACTTCTCTGTCTTGACATAAAAAAGTTTTTAGGGGTTATTTTGTCTTCTATCCTAACCAAGTGTCCAGTCCAGCGCATCTGATTTTGAATGATTTTCATTTCTATCCTAGTATTATTTGATCGTTCGAGAACTACCGTTTGAGGCGTCATAAATCTCCAGTTTATATTAATTATTCCCTAATTACAACTTTGATGAAACCTTTCCAATAACTTAAGATACCTTCTATATGTTTTCGAAATCTCTGACCCATATAGTAGCGTTGTGATAACGCATGCTTCGTAAACACTTAGCTTTGCTTTAGATGTGATTCCCCGATCTGACCGCATACGCTTCTTCTGTTTTAAAAAAAAAACTAAACCAGAAATAGGTAGAATTACTTACAATACTTTCTACAGTAAACAAAAAACAAACAAACAAGACCTAGAATTAAATCAGTAAGCAAATACTGCCGGAGCGATTGCTTGGATACTTGGATTAAAAATATAGAAAACAAAAATAAATGTACGTTTATACAGTTCGACATTCTATCCCTCAATATCTGAAGAACTTTTCAACATTGCTCTGGAGTTTGACGAGGCATACACCGATATATCCTCGGAGAAATCCATATTATTAAAAAAATGTAGAAAATCAGTTCTAGTAAATAACAATAATCAATGGATAAAAACTAAAATTCTTTTTAATTTGTTTAAATTACATTTCCACCCCAAACAAGGGACATTGCCACTTTGGTGTAGGGGGCTACTATCATGGACATAAGCTACAGGGGTACTATGTAGGAAGTTGGGCAGTAAGGT
>NC_136514.1:17066055-17538555 GCF_053919585.1 Euprymna scolopes | reverse complement strand
GACGTTATTTAATTACAATAATGTTATTCTACATTGCTAAGTAATTGGATTCTATCCTGATTTGGATTACAATCTTAACAAAAATGCTCGTATTTTAATTAACATTTTTTTATTATAAAATTATTATATTTCTATTAATATCAGTTACAATTATTGTAGCAGTTATTGTTTTTGTTTATCGTAAAAAATTCCTGCTACATCATTGTTGATTTTATTATATTATCTTTATTATTTCTTATCTATTAGAAAATACTATAACTAATGCCATAAAGGCACCAGAGGGTTGTTTATGCATACTGTGCAAAAATTACCCGAACCCAAATTTCTATAACAATCATTAAAACCATTTATGTAGTATATTAATACATGCTTTTATATATATTTCATACGATACATATTGCTCCTAATTTTTTTTTTACTTGTGCGACCAGATCGGGCTGTCTGAAGATATTGGCTTCCTGAGACGAAATGCTTTTTTGTTTTTCCATTTCATTTCGCAAAACTTATTTATGTTTTGCAAAACCAAAGCCAAAAAAAAAAAAAAAAAAAAATTCTATTTCCCCCTTGCTCTTTCAATCTCCTATATTTCCTAACTGTTGTAGACCCGCAGTAGGGATCACAAACGAAAGAATCCACAAGTAGTGTAAAGTGTATAAAATATAAGAATACAGGAGCCACTAAAGTTGTATGAGAGGAACGTGTTCGTAGCATGCGGTTAAACATGATATGAATGTCTCTATTTAGTCTCTGCAGCCAGTGGAATTAGTTCTCAAATAGGGGTGATTTGTACCTCACAACATTAACTTAAAATGTATCAAACATTTTCCCTTCTCTCATTACTAAACTCTTTCATATTTTGCAGAGCAGGGAACACAAACAATAAAATCTACTATAAAACAATTAGATCAAACTAGCGATTGAAGATACAAACAGTTACAAGAAATAAACATTTCTACAAAATAATTGGATATAACATGAATACTATACAGTAATACTATTTCCAAAATAACTGAATAAGGTATTACATAACCCCCGAAAAGTTGATATACCATAAAACAAAACAACCAAACCAAACTATATTTAAAGATATAAAGACCTTGAAGCATAAAAAACTTTTTCCAAAATACTTGGGTTCGGGATTAAATAATCTGAAAAGAGTTGATATGCCGTAAAACAAAAGAACCGAACCTTTACTTTTTTATTTTAACACGCTTACAGAGTCAATACATGGATAAAAATAATCAAAATTAATCTGAAAATCACTATCACCTAATTTCAGACGAGATAAATAACTTTTATATAAATAATAATAACATCTAAATCAAACCGGAAATCTACTTTATCCGTCATTACAGTATCTTTTTTTTATATCAGACCTCGCTCTTCATTAATCTATCCATCCCCTAGAATATTAGTCTCATTTTAATTACGTCTTTTTGATTCTTTTTGATAGGTCTATTCTACTTTAATTTCCACACTCTGATTCCTTATAAGGCCATCTCCGTAAAATTGGAGTTATTCTCTATGTATATACAAAGGTTTAAAAGATGCTAGCCTATATCTCATTCTATGCATACAACTTTGAATGATTTCTAGTTTTAATTTAACAAATAATCATTAGATATGACTATGTGGAAAGATTCTAAAGTACATCAATGACATATTTCTTTCTTATTGGGAGTGTATTTATTTGCCTTACCTAAAATTGACTACTTTAATTTATTTAGTAATTAGTTCCCTTTTATATCTAGCTTAGGAAGTGGGAAGTTTTCTATAATTGCCATTTGGTACGAAATTAAAAGAGCAAATATGATGTTTATATCTTTCCTTAAATGTTGTGCTTGCAGAACCGACATAAGCCTTAATGTTATTTGGAGTAGCTAATTCACATTTATATGCGGCATTTACAGTTAAACATTCCTTCTTAATTAGGCAGATCTACAATTACAATTATTATTATATATGCTGTTGACATTACTGAGAATTTGTTCGACTTGAATGCGGCTAGCCTTCTGTATCTTAAAGCTATTATATCCTATAATAAAAGTAGATAGATTTTTGGTAGTTGAGAAAGATATTTTGTAGGAAAATTGCTACGATATTTTCATGGTATTTTTATGAAAAGATTTCACTAATCTGTAGGAAAATTGCTACGACTAATGCTATAAAATTAGTAGGGTATAGTATCATCTGTTTTTATTAAACAATTGTTCATTTTTTGATAGTTTATTGATTCTTATCGCGATGAACAAAAAAAATCCCAGAATTTTTATAGAAGGTGGGCGGTTAAAATTATTATCTAGGTTTTAGTTCATTTTGCGGTAGGGTTCATATGTATTATTTACGAAATCCAAAGCAATATCTAAAAATTAACTACACTATGATTAATGCCTATAGAGAGATAAATTTTTAGAGAAATTTTCCGAAATAATTTCGCACTCCCCGTCTTTTCTAGGTTTCTGATGTAAGAATTAATAAAATATAACGCATCGATCCTATATAGTTCTCCCAATAGCTCGGAATAGACTGCATGCAATTCTTTAGTATATATATATATATATATATATATATATATATATATATATATATATATATATATATATATAACTCCATTAGATCGGTAAATACACTTAATCTGATGAGCCTATAGTTATATTGAAATTATTTCCCTTATTCTTCCTAGTCTATAGTTTATTATTATATGAGATTAATGCTTATCAAGAATATTGTCAATCTCTAGATTAGTTAATTCAGTTTCAATCTTTTCGATGTTAAGAGCCTTTTACAATAGTTAATGTTAAGAGCCTTGTACAATAGTGAAAGGGATATGAAGGAGTATTAAGTATCAATATCGAACATAATTAAGTTACTATTTTCTGTAATATTAAAGTTTTTAACTCACGCAATAAACTTGACTGATAGTTTGTGATATGTTTTTGATTTTATCACCGGTATAATTCTAACAAATATAGTTTTACTTATATGTCCTATAGACATTTACTTGCTTCCCACAAACGCAAAATATTACCCAAGGGCGTTTTCAATGTGGGGAAACCAGCTCCTCAAAAAGGGGGACTCTGGAAGAATGCAAAAATAAAATTGTCTCAACATAGAAAGGTTTCCTTAACCATTGACTAAAGAAAATTGAGTGTAGCACCAGAGTAGATCCTTGCCTGTGCCAAACACATGGCGATATTAATCGGATGAGGTGCTTAGTACAAAAGTTTTCTTTATGATCCTTCAAAATAAATCTCGGGCTTTTTGGAATATACATTTCTACATTTTTTCTTTTAGTTGGAGCAGATTTCCACAGCGGCAAAATTAATATAATATTATTTGCAATTTAATAGTTTTTATGTATATCCTGTAATATTAGCTTATTGTAGATTTCGTAAGTCATACTATAATTGTTAAGTTTTATCGGCTGGTGTAATTATGTTGGAGTTCATCTTTACTTTTTTAAAAGTATTATTAATCTAACCCTAATCCTAACCCTAACCCTAACCCAAGGTATCATTCATGTATTTCTTCTAAATTTTAATATTTTTTATCACCATGATGAGTAGCTCCATGTTTAAATTTTCCAATGCTGATATACGGGGTGGGTTCCTTATTATTTTATTATAGATTATCAAGAATATGAGATGTTCGACCTCGAGCTATCAAAACACGAGTATTCTGGTGATTTCTTATTATAGAAATTTAACGTTTTGAGAGTAGAGACAATATGGCACGACTGGCGTAAAGCAAAGCTAAGAACTTTCACTTTGCTATACGCCAGTCATGGCATATTTTCTCTCCCCAAAATTTGAAAAGGTCTGGAACCTTTTTAATTTTTCTATTTTAATTTTTCTTGCCTGATGAAATCAAATATGATTGAAACGGTCTGCACATCGTAGCAAGATATGACTGTATTTACGTAAATGCTTGTACTAATACTAATACTAATAATAACACACGCACACACACACATACACATATATATATGTGTGTGTGTGTATATATATATATACACATATATATACACATATATATATATATATATATACATATATATATATAAACAGGCTAGCTAGCGTTGCCCAGTCGTAAAATACAGTTTAATATGGAATTTATTTCATACAAGTTACGTATTTATTATTATAGACACAATTCTCTATTTGATTATTATATTAAACCTTATATATGGTAGGGAGAGATCACATAAAATTATATAAATTCACCTGGTAAAAAAAATATGGTATGGTCCTATCTTCAAAAACAAGATGTGATGTTTGAAAACTAGATGCAAAATGAAAACAAGAAATAAAAAGAAAACTGTCTGACAGTCCACAGTTTTTTATATATATATATACTAGCGGGTGTTTAGAGGTGTATGTGTGTGTGTGGGGGGGGTCAAACCAAAACGGAAAAAAAGAATAAGCGAACGTAACAACCCTGTTTAAATATTATAAAAAAAAACAAAAAAAAAACGAACGTGATGAATAATAAAGAATAAGCGAACAATGTAAAAACTTCTTAAAAAATCGGAAAAAACAAAGGCAAAACAAAAACAGCGAACGTGATGAAAAAAAACGTGGTGGAAATAAAACAAAACAACAAGGAATGTGATTCAAAATAAAAAATAAGCGGACGATGTTAAACTTTCTTAAAAAATCGGAAAAACAAAAACCAAAAAATAAACGTGATGAAAAAAAAAACGAACGTAAAAAAATGGCATAAATAATGCTGTTTCATTATTAAAACTTTAAAAATAAAAAAATATATATATCGGACATCTCGGCTCGAACGTGCTATCTAAAGATAACGACGTTGCTCCCTTACTGACTGGTCTATGAGCGCGTCAGCGGATTTGGGTCAGTTGTTTTTTATATTTAAACTAATTCAAGAAAGAACTTTTTGTGCATGAGTGTATGGCTAAATTGTCATGAAGGAACGATTTTTTGCTACCCTTCCCTGTATAAAAGTGCCTGGAAAAGTGTCCAATTGGGGGGGTGAAGGAATTAATCTTTTAGCAAATTCTTCGATACTTGTCGTCCGAAGGGTCGGCTTCAGAATGATACCAATCTCATGAAAATCCGTCCTCTTTGCCGAAAAGACATACAAACACACAAACACACAAACACACACAGTTTGCCTTTTTATATATACTTTTTAATATATATATATATATATATATATATATATATATATATATATATATATAGAGAGAGAGAGAGAGAGAGAGAGAGAGAGAGAGAGACAGACAGACAGACAGACAGACTGACAGACAGACAGAGAGATAGACAGACAGAGACAGAGACAGAGATAGAGAGAAAAAAAGAGAGTGAGATAAAGTTAGATAGTAAAAGAGATAATGAGAGAGAAAGAGACATAGGTACAGAGAGAGAGAGAGAGAGAGAGAGAGAGAGAGAGAGAGAGAGAGAGAGAGAGATAAATATATAGGTAAAAATATCGAGTGAGTTTATGTATTATTTATTTATTATCTCATATACATTTATTTTTTTACTGTGTTTATATTTGAATCTGCGACAATTAAGATTATTTTAGCAATACTAACAACTTCGAAACGCTTTTATTTTTAATTTTTTCTGCGGTTTTTTAAGTACTATAAGCTCTTATTGTTATTCGTTATTATAAATAGATCGCCCTTATATTTTATGAGAGTTATTTATTTCTTTATTTATTTTTTATTTATTTTTCATTTATTTATTTACTTATTTAATTAATTAATTAATTTCTATTTATTTTTATTTATTTATTTATTTTATTAGTAAATATTATCGGCTTGGGGTTATTAGCTGGTTGGATGACCGCGTCCCTTGTCGAGACGAAGTAGGTTCATTTCACAATCAAATTTCGGCACAGTTTGCTTGATAGATTTTAGTTAATAGAATTATTTGTGTGCAGGGCGTTTGCTTAGTTGGCATGCAAAAGACTCGGATTTCGAATCCTGAGTTCGGATGTGTCTAATTGATGAGCCCAAAATGAGGGCGAAACTTGAGTCTTGGACTTCCGGTTCGTTGACTGTTATGACTATTGTGGGCTGCGACGTTGTTTGGCTGTGGAATTTATTATATATAATGTCTCACATTCTGAATATATATATATATATATATACATATATATATATAATATATAAAGCTGAATGTCTGTGTGCGTGTTTGTTCACGATTAGGCTCCTATATGGTTGACTATTTTATAAAAAACTGATTACATATAATGATAGAAGATGATGTATCGAGATACAGGAATGGGTATGTTTGATCTGACAGAACGGTGGTTCATTAAAATTGTGGGGGTCTGCGTTCGCGCCTGGCCCACAAAGTATGGAAATTTTATTTCCATGTATAAATTACAAAAAAAAAAAAACAAAAAAACGCTTACAAGTGTTTTTGATATAGATGTACATAAGAATAACTTGATAAGTACATTTTATCTTAAATAGGGATGGTATAATAAAAGTGTGAGGTCTGCGTTCGCGCCTGGCCTCCATAGAATGGAAATAGGCACAAACTTAAATAAAGACTTTTCATATCTATCTGCGTAAGTATACTTTGATAATTATGTTTCAGTTGGAAGAAATAAGGTATAATAAAATTATGGGGTGTTCGTTCGCCCTCGATAGAATGGAAATATGTCACAAAGTTTAACAAGGTTTTTTTTTATATATAGATCCACAGAATATTGTGATAAATGTTTCAGTGTGAACAGGTATGGTATAATAAATTATGGGGTTTATCTATTTTATTTTTACTTTCATTATATTTTGCTTTGGTTTTGATACCCCCAAATTCGAAGCTATCTCTTTACAACCCTTCCTTTTCATAACCTATCATACTTTCATACATCAGTCCATTTTCTGTACGCTTTTTTAACCCAGTCAACCACGGGTTCTTTTGCTATTATATATATATATATATATATATATATATATATATATTTGTGTGTATGTATATGTTCGTGTACATGCGTATGTGTAAGGAGATGTAGAGAGAATTTACAAGATTCTCAGCTACGGTATAGCTGGAAATGTCTTCCCAATTATTTAATTATTTCTCTCTGATAGGTCTATAAGAGCAGTGGTTGATAGGCAGAAATCGGAAGCTCACAGTATTAATGCTGGAGTCCCTCAAGGGTCCATCCTGTGTCCAAATCTCTTCCTGATCTACATCAATGATCTTCCAAACAACATCTTTAGATCATTCGTAAACATTTATTCTGACGACACTACCATCTATGGCAACACATCGAAAGCCGTAAATGACCAAGTTCTCTCGGAGTCTCTGTCCTCTGATATTGAGCACGTGGCACAATG
Source organism: Euprymna scolopes (assembly GCF_053919585.1). Lineage (NCBI taxonomy): Eukaryota > Metazoa > Mollusca > Cephalopoda > Sepiida > Sepiolidae > Euprymna > Euprymna scolopes. Next base: position 17,531,237 of record NC_136514.1, on the reverse strand, counting down.
GGGAAATATATGGCCTGTTACTTTTAATGCGTCTAAAACCAGGCTTCTATGTTTACATCATCAACGCTCTGATCACCATCTGGCATCAATAGAAATGAATGGCTCTCGTCTTGGGAAGCGTCCATGTTTTAAAAAGCTTATGGGCTTGATTTTTACTCCTGATCTGAAATGGAACATGTACATCAAGTCTGTTTCCAAGGTCACTGGTAAAATGGTGGGATCTTCCTATCGCTCCAGTAGATATCTCACTGCTGATTCAATTCTCTATCTATATAAAAGCCAAGTACGTGGAAGAATTGAGTACTGTTGCCAGATCTGGGTAGAATCTGCTAGTAGCAGCTTATCCTGTCTTGACAGAGTTCAAAATAGACTTCGTAGTTTAGTGGAGGATGCCCTTTTCTCTTCTCTGCAACCTCTTTTCCACAGAATAGACGTTATGAGCTTGTCCCTGCTTTATCGTTATTTCCATGGCAAGTAATTGTCTGAGCTTCAATCTATGGTCCCATCTCGCCAAACTTTCACGAAAAACACTCGTCTAGTTTAAACCAATGTCAATGATTTTCCCAAATCTTTATCTATGTCTAATCCAAAACGTAAATTCCATGAACAACGCTTCTTTTTTAGAATTACACTAACGTGGAAATATATTCTGTTTTTCTTGTTTTCCATCTGACTTCAATTTGGTTGTTTTTAAGTCTAATGAAAACAAATTCTTGATGAACCGTCGCCTTAAGTAATCCAACTTACCAAATTTCCACTACTGACGATTACTATATTATCCCACTTACTTCTGTACACCTAGTAACCCTTATGCTCGAGTGGCTTCCGGTCCTTGATAAGTGGTGAACCCTATGTAAAAATAATAATAATGGCAGTATTACCTATATTCTTTAATTGCTGTGTATTTATCGGTTGTTAAAACATTATGTGTGTAACGATTAATAACAAACACTAAATAAAAAGAAAACTCATCTTATTGATCCCTGAAGATATGTTTTATTGGTCCTGCCAATATTCTAAGATTCACAAATATGGAAACTCGTCTTTATTTAAAATCATCTATATTTACTCTGCTCTTTTGTTCAGTTTACATCGGTCACTCGTCTATATTGCCGCTTATCTTCTGTCTGCGACTACTTCAGATTTATTGACAATATCTGAATGGTGATGCTCATTTTCCTTTATTTAAATTCAAGCAACTAGGTACTTCTGCTGTTGCCTGGTGTGTTTAACGTTTGTGAATTGCGAGATACAAATATTAAGACACATATGAAATCGATTCTCTGTTGATAAATAAAATTAACACTTTTACAGGTAACTGAATTATTATGTACAAAGAGGGTTTGCTGGTCACTTAGCCGAGTTCGTTAGCATCCTTGATTTTAATTACTTTCTACTGAATATGATATTATAATATGCACATCATTGTACCATGTAATCTTTGAAGTCATAATAATTTGGAAGGTCCTGGATATGACTTTAAACTATATTCGATGGTGAAGCCCCTGTTTGCGGGCTTTGGGGAGTGTGGAGCCACCCCTTAATTACCATTGCTTCGAGGTACACTCTGACCCAGAGTGGTAGTACCTGTTAGGGTCCCAACTATGGGTTAAATAGAAACCGACTTGGGAAATATATATATATATATATATATATATATATATATATATATATACTAGCATGGGTGCCCGGCGTTGCCCGGGTGTTTAGTGGTGTATGCTGAGCCAAAAAAGGGGGGGTAATTTTGTAAACTTTGACCCCTATTATGACCCCTGAAAATTTATTGTTTTGGCCTCAAATCAAGTTATTACGTTAGATCCATGTCCACGGAACCTATATCTAAAATTTCAAGGGTGTAGGCCCAAAATTGTCGGAGAAGTTTGGTAGAGTTCTTAAAGGTCAAATCGTTGAAATTTGACCCCTTAACAGCCAAATTTATGGCTGACACCCGTCACATCGATTTTCCCAAATCTCAGTACCCGGTATTTCAAATTTCGAGTCTGTAGACTAAAAATTGACAGAGTTATTGCGTAGGGAAATGTACACAGACAGACAGACAGACAGACACACAGACAAACAGACACGTTCACTTATATATATATATATATATATATATATATATATATATATATATATATATATATATATATATTCTATTAAAATATTTTTCTTCCGAATCACTGAATTCGGCATTAAATAACCTGAAAAGGGTTGATATGCCGTAAAACAAAAACATCGACCAACCGAATTTGGAATATTGAAAGCAAATTGTTCTATTAACATTTCAATCAGTTATTCACACATGCGAATCAGTTTCAAATCTAAAATTTATAAACACTAGTTCTCTTTGAAAATGGATGGTCGACACGCGAAACATAAAGTTCAGTTACTCGATTATTTTTTATTAATTTTTACATAAATAAGTCAAAGTAATAATTACTGCAGTAAAATATTAATATATTTAATATGACATAAAATATAAATGGGAGGTACCAATTAAAAAGAATTGTGACGTGCATACTAACATATGACTTATCTATATTTCAAGATCTATGTTAAAATCTGTTACAGGCGCATCTTTCATTTACTTGAATATCAACACTTATTAAGGCTAATAAAGCAACTATAGGATAAAATTTTATAAGTGTAAGGCATTTGGTGAGACACCTCCATGATAATCAGTAACGGTGGGACTTGGTTATGGTTTAGTTATTCCACGTGGGGTTAACCTCATAAAACGATTCTTGATATCTTTTAAGTATCAGTGTGTTTCCTAGAACACAGCAATAGCAATATGTACTGCAAAAATCATGAGTTAAATATTCCGTGTTGATGTGGGAAATTATACAAAGATTGAAAAGCTGTAATATGTGGAGTGATTGAAAAATCATGTATGGAAAAGGGAAACAATCTGCCTTTATAGATCATATATAATCTGGGTGATGATCAACTACTAAGTATACAAAGTATAGTGTTTAACGTGATATGGGAACCATTAAGTATAAATAATACATTGATGTATTAAATAAAGGTTCCATTCAGAATTCTGTATAGATTTCTGAGTTCAAGAGAAAGGTTTCCAAGTTCGAGAAAATATACCTGAATATGATCGGAGGTAACATAGAAAAGTTGTGAAAATAACATCCCAATAATAAGTTCGACAAAATAAGATTCCAAGTCGACAAAAGATCAGAGGTAACAACTATAAACTTGTGCGAAGATTCGACCTCCCTCAGTTAAGATGTAACACGAGGAAGACCTAAAATTGTAGTGCTAGTCCAAATAATCATGTTTACGGCAGTTTAATATTTTCGACTTTGTTTTTTCCGTTACAAAGAAAATGTATTTCACGTCGGCGACCAAGCCATCTCTCCAACCAGCAAGGTCGCCTGGATCTGCCATTAAAATAAAAATGCTCTAATCCATCTCTCGTTGGCTCTATTTGGATCAATTTCCAACCATTGCTCTAATTCACATCTCCTTAACCCCTTTCTGGGGTAATTTCTGACCATCGTGGTTGGTTGGGTGACACAACAAAAACTTATATATTATAACTGAAAACGACAATGTTATAGTCACTCGAGAAACAGCCCAACAGTATCATGTTTCACATATGCACAGTTCTAGGAAAGAAACTAGGCTAATAGAATTTTCGTTTAGTTTTAGGCACGAATCGAGAGTAGGGAAATTGTTGAGAGTTTTTGTAGCTAAACGAGTATTTGATAGATACGTTTTTCAAGTCAAAGACAATGGATTGGAGTTCAGTCGAGCATCTACTATAAAAGTAAGAATAGAACAGATAGACTTGCAACGTCTTTTCTGCGAGAAAAAAGGAGCTAGAGAGACGAAAAGATCCTTACGTACTAAATTCTGGAGCTGGTTTTGTACCCTGTCAAGGAAGGAAAGAGTATTATTAGGGACTCCTTCCCAGGTGTAGAAACAGTACTTCAACTTAAGACGTAGTTGACTCTTATGCTAATAGCGGGTAGTGTGGGAAGAAAGATACATTCTGGAACGGTAGAATGATCTCGCCATTTTCCCTATGATTCTTGCAACGGATCTGATGTAGGCTTTTCATTTTAGGTTAGGCGTGAAGGCCAGTTCTAGTAGTGAGACAAAGCAAGTTGCTTCCTCAGTCGTTCATTTCAATTGGGGCCAAGTGGGCAAATGTGTATTGGTGAAGATGGGTGCATTAAAGGTAACTCGCCATTTTAACCCTATTAAAGATTCTGGTAATTGCCGGTCTTTGAAGTGTTGCCATAGCTAGAGGTATCGTCTGTATATTTACCAACAAAAGATTTCAGAACGTAACTAGGAAGATCGTCGACGAGGACCAAGAAGAGGGGTGGATTCAGGAGGTACGTCAGTGTTCATAGTGTAGGCTTCGGATTTCTTCCTATCAGTGACTACTTTAATAAACCTCTCAGAGAGAAAGGATTTGATGGTGGAGATGATATTTCCAGCTATTTTGTAGCTCAGAATATTGTGAAATAGACCTTTATCAAATGCCTTAGATATGTCTAGAGCTATTGCCCTAAAAATGAAGCCACTGTAAATAGATCCATTGATCATGTGTGATATTATCCTCAGCACGCCAGCTGTTGATCTCTCAGAACGAAAACCATATTGCGCGTCGTTGAATAGTTAGTTGACGTCTTTATTTATCAGACTCAAGTTGCTTACTCATAGCATCCAGGAGACTGATTGGTCTTTACTGAGAAGCATCTGAACGATATCTTGTATTTTTCAATACGGGACCGGCTATCGAGGTTTTCCAAAGTATTGAAAAGAATCTATCTTTATCTATCTTTGAAACAACATTTAAACAACTTGCTTAGTATAGGATCTTGTTCTGGTTGCAGTATTTTTATCATTATGTTTGAAATGTTGTCAGAGACAGTTGCTGAGCAAGAATCAAGGTTCTTGATGAGTTTTGTAACATCTCTAACAGATATATGAATGTTGCTCTGAGTATTTACAGTCTTGGGAGGATATTCAGGAGAGAGGCAGTCCTGATAACACAAGGCCGAGTTTACTACGAAGTTCTCGAAAAGTTTGACTTTGTTGAATGATGACGTAATCACTTCAGGGCCATTGATAATGATTGGAATAAAAGATACATATATGGTTAGAACCATGTTTTTTTTATTAGAACTCGTGGGAACCAAACCCAGCTCAGCTACTTTTGTTCTGACAGTTAGGGCAACACACTCTCTCGTATTTTCTATAACTTATATTCTTTAGTTTCTGAACATCTATTTCGTTTCAAGTGATTTAGACAGTGATTTATATGTGCAGTTGCAGCAGTACATTCGAGGGTTTTTTGTTTTTTTTACATAGGCATCACCACATTATCAAGGCCAAGAGGCCACTCAAGGATAAGGGTTAAAGAGTGTACAGTAGAAATTGGACAATATAGTAATCATTAGTAATGAAAATTTGGTAAATTTGATAACTTATATGGAACGGCTCATCAAGAACTTATTTACGTTAGACTTGAAGACAACCATATTGTAGTCAGCCGGAAAGCAGGAAAACGGAAGACAATTCCACAGGCGTGCAGTTCTAAGAAAGAAGCTTTGTTCATGGAATCTACGTTTAGGTTTAGGCACAGATAAAGAGTGGAGGAATTATTGATAGTGTTTACAGCTAGACGAGTGTTTCTTGTGAAAGTTTGGCGAGGGGGAACCATAGTTTGAAGCTTAGTCGAACACTTTCCATGAAAATAACGATACATCAGAGACAAACTCGCAACATCTCTTCTGTGAGGTGTATCGCGGTTTACTATTTCGGCTCAGTTGACGTTTTTTTCTGAGGGTGTATAACTGTCTAGTCAATGTGTTAAAGCGGATGCTATAAAAGACACATCAGATTTAAATGTAGCAAGGGGATATTTTCAGATATGAATTTATAGAATCTATCTTAGTCGGACATCCAATATCGATACACAGCGCGATGGAGAAGGACATCTGTTACACTTTGTTTTTAATTTTTATTGAGACCATCAAGTGGTAGTAGGATCCCAACAAACACTAAACGGAAAATGAGCACAGTTCGCAACAAGTTTTCAAAATAAGATGTAGCAAAAGGGGAAAACGGCCATTATCATCGGGAATGGGAGTGAGTACGTCAACAGCATGCGTTGGTGAGATGATTTCCTGATATGTATGTGAACGTTTCTTTAAGTATATATGTGTGTACGTACGCATGTGTGTGCTCGCACGCGCGGTTGCTAGCTAACCCTCTCCAAACAATTAACAACAAATAAAAACCAAATAAATAAACCGAATCATAGCCCCCCCGCCCCCGAACCTAAGCGAACACCCAACAGGTCAAGATATACTTATGAAGAAATCATCTCATCAACGAGACGCCAAAAACTTTTACATTAAGGCAAGAATTTTAAAGTAGCCCTCCTCCTCCTACTCCCACATATCCCCCTTCCTCCTCCATGTATCCCTATGCCCTCAGCCACACCAGAAATGAACTTCCCAGACCCTCCTCCACAACGTCATTAAACTCCAAAACTAAAACATTACCGGCATACCAAGCACCCCCTCCCACCTTTCCCCCTTGTTCCCTTCCTCTTTTTTCCGCTCTTCTCGCACCCCTTCCCTGACATCATTCACGCTTTCATCCCATCATAACGAACATTTCTGTAAAACTGAGGACGCTACAGACGGCCAAAAAAAAAAAAAAGAAACGGCCGGGTAGCTGAAACAATAATGTAACAACATAAAGATACGGTAATAAAAAATAAAACGCATATTTGCTCTACAACAGTATTGAGCACTTTCTTCAGTTTTTACCATTTCTACTAAACTATATATATATATATATATATATATATATATATATATATATATATATATATATATATACCCGATGCACCGCAATTTTGATGACAATTAAAATATAGGATTGTGAAACATTCGTTCATCATTATTCAATCCTGTGAAACGTCAAGTCTACCTGCTAGTATATATATATATATATATATATATATATATATATATATATATATATATATATATATATACTAGCAGTTAAAACCGATGTCGCCCGTGCCCTATGTACTGTTCATAACTTTATGTGCATATGAATATATGTATATTAAAATGTTTGACTAATGTTCAGGTAACCTACACATAAAATTTCGAGTGTTCAGACCAAAAATTGACGGAGGAGTTTAGTAGAGTCTTCAAAGGTACACTCTTGCAACTTTGTCTTCTTCGCAGCCAAATTTTCGCCCCAAAATTATTGCTACATGTCTGAATACCCTTTATGAAAAATTGCAAATGTTTAGACCCAAAATTGGCTGAATAGTTTGCTGGAGAGTGCGAAGGTAAAACCTTTTGAACTTTGACCTTTTTTAGCCACATTTGCGACCAGCAATCGATTAAAAAGCTTCCCCCATGTCTAAATACACTTTATGTATAATTTCAAATGCTTAGACAAAAAATTGGCTTAGTAATTTGATAGAGATCGCAGAGATACATTTTCTTTTAACTTTTGCACCAATTTTGATTTCTTAACATTTATTTTTTTGGACGCAAATCAAATTAAAAAGTTTGATCAATATCCAAGTAACCTACATCTTAAATTTTAAGTGTTTAGACCTAAATTCTCGGAGGAGTTTGGTAGAATTTTCAAAGGTCAAATGTTTGAACTTTGATATCTTGACAGCCAAATTTTTGGCCAACAACCTATTTAAAAAGAATTCACAAATCTCAATATCCCTCATGCCAAATTTCGAGTCTGTAGACTGAAAATTGACAGAATAATTTGCTAGGGAAATGTACAGATACTGACAATTTCACACACACACACACACACACACACACACATATATATGTGTAGAGAGAAAGAGAGAGAGAGAGAGAGAGAGAGAGAGGAATCACAAAAGAAAAAAAAAACAAGTTATGTGTTCATCAACGTTTCATATTCATTGCGAGACTTCCTTTTAAAGAAAATTAAACATCAGTACATCCATTCAGAGGAAGTTTCGCAATAAAGACGAAACCTTGATCAACACATAACTTTGTTTGTTCCTTTTTTAGCTCTCTATTTCGTCGGAATATTATTTACATTATTCTAATCACACACACACACACACACGTACACACACACACACACACACACACACACACACACACACACACACACACACACACACACACACATATATATATATATATATATATATATATATATATATATATGACAAAAGTCTATATTCCAAATTTTATAATGTCAACCATTGGCGTAATGAAAGAAACTATAAGGTATTTGCAACCTCTCTTCCAATTTTCGGATTTTTGAATAATGTCCAAACTTATTTTATTTGTATTTTGATGGATTAATTGTTGCCATTTCTCCTGATGAGTTAAGCGTAAAATAGATTCACTGATTGATATAATAATTAAGGGATTGATTTTGTGCTACGTAAAAGATACTGCAAATTATTGTGTCAACTGAATTAAAGGAATAAATTGCAAGATGGTCAACATCATGAACTTTGGAATATAGACTTTTGTCATTCATTCATTATATGCTCTGTAATTTCATTGAGCTTCTTAAATAAGGATTGGTATTAATAAAAAGGAAAATATAAGTGAATAAATTATATTTCCACACGATGTCACTCTTTATAAAACATTTGCGGCATTTAGACGAAATGTTGAGATACATTCATACATTTTTCGATTTTTATCTCATAATTCTATCTATTTATAGCTGAGTCATACGACATTGTATATCAACGTAATATTTCTTAACTCTCTTCTGATACCGGCCGAACTCTTTTGTTGACGAATATCTGTAAAGATCGAGAAAATCTCCCATGAAACCACGGTTTGAAACATCAGCGTCGTATTGAATTGTTGCGTTTAAGATCTTTGCGATTGTGAATAGGATAGATGAAATATGAAGACAAGACATAGATACCGTTTAAAAGAGAATAATTGAGGAGGTTAATGGTAACGTGATAAGAAAAATGGCAACGAGATTGTAAGATGGAATGAAAAGAGCGATGGAAGAAAAACTTAAAAATATGTAAAAATGGCAAACGATTGAATAATCTGTTTCTCTTCAATGATTTGTCTTAAAAAATAAAACGAGAAAGCAAATAGAAGAAGGAAAAAATAAATTAGAACATTGTAGGAGTAAATGAACGGCGAAAGAGATGAGAAAGTCAAAGAAGTAATGAAAATAAGAGATTGGAAATAAATTAAAAAAAAAAGTAATACAGAAAAAGTGAAGGAGAAAATGAAAGAAAAATCTAAAGAGAAAAATGCCAGATAATTTTAAATTAAATAAGAACAAAAAAATCAAGGTTAAAACAACGAAATAACATACAGAAGAAAATATAAATAAAAAGGAAATAAAGACAAGACAAAAAAAAAAGGAAGAATTAAATAGAAAATTGATGAAACAATACAATATTTAAAATTGATGATTCAGCGTAAGGTTCCATCTTAGGGGTATAGAGAGATGTGTACAGAACATGTGATGTATGACATAGTCACATTGAGAGAAAAAGTAAAAGTTCCCTGGCAACTAGGTGCGGAATCGTTGAAGTAATGTGTTCATTTTTAAGAAGAACGCCAAGAAAATATAGCAAAAAAGATAATGTATAATATAGAAAAAAAAAATGAATGACTTGGCTAGTTATAAGTTTGAATGTCAATTTCTAAAAGTATCCAACACATACCATTATGTAAAACAGACATTAACCCGATGATTATGATAATGATGATGATGATGATGATGATGATGATGATGAGTATTGTGATGATGGTGATGATGATGATGATTGTGATGATGATGGTGATTATGATGATGATGAGGAGGGGGAGGTTGACGATAATGATGATGGTGATGATGAGAATGGTGATTAGTCTGTAAGCGATAGATTTTATATAACCCATAAGTATTATCCTAATATCTAATACAATTATTGAACAGAGTGGACCTGTGAGCATTGTGGAAATAGTTGCGTAAAAACAGTATTTTTAGCAGACGATATTTTTTAAAAGAATCTGAACTTATGTTTATGAATATTTGCCATGAGAATTTATAATTTCGATTATTTCGATTATTCTTCAGGTGTATCTTGTCGAGTTTGGTAATCTTTCCGTCCAACGTGAGGATCTGCACGATATTTCGAACAGAATCCTTTATCTCAATCAGCAACGATGAAATGTCTCAGTGATTCGTACTTGTATTTTTCATATTGCTCGTAATGAGAGTAGAACCTTTAACTCTCAGAAGCTTCAGATAAATGAAGTAGGTAGTGAATGCAAAAAAAAAACAAACAAAAAAAAAACAAAAAAAAACGAAGAAAACGAAGAAAATATGGGAGAAAATGAAGGAGAATATGAATGAGTTAATGAAAGAGAAAATAAATAAAATTACGAAAAAAAGTATATATATATATATATATATATATATATATATATATATATATATATATATATATATAAAGAACAAATTAATAAAGAAACAAATAAGAAGATAATAAAGGAAATAATTGAGAAAAAATATGATCTAAATGAATAAATACGAAAGTTGTTTTCCACGTATCTTAACTACATTAACAGCACATCAGATTATGCCTATTTAATTCTATAATACAACGCATACATAGTCATCTATAATACCGTATACATAGTAATCTACAAACGGCCACAAACAGGTTTAGGTATTCTGAACGAACATTTTTATTTCTTAAACAGTTTCTTATCTATTGATATAATGTAATATGCATTAGTAATTTGTAATTTGTATTGTCCTATTTTCTTATATAAATAAGATTATTCGTTCATAGTAAAAATCTAACAGCCTTGAAATGCTCAGTACATAATTTGATATTAATCAAACGACTAAGAGCTATTTTAATGTTTTTATGATTTGGCATTCTTAAGCGAATGAAACAAAAAAAATTAAGTAAACAATAAAAACACGAAGGGGAAAATAAAGGATAAATAGGAAACTAAAATAGAAAATAACAAAAACACAAATGAGGACATTATTAAAATATAAAATGAGAGTGGAAAATACAGGATAAATAAATAAAATACATGAAAAAAAAGAAGGTAAATGTAAAGACAAACAGGAAGCATAAACAAAAGAAGAAACGGAAAGAATAAAATCGAAAATAAAATAAAAAGATGCAGGAGAACATAAAGGAGAAAATAGGAATTATTTAATATAGAAATAAAAGATGAACGAAAATAGGAATTATAAAATATAAAAATAAAAGATAAACTGCAAATAGGAATTATAAAATATAGAAATAAAAGATAAACTGAAAATAGGAATTATAAAATATAAGAATAAAAGATAAACTGAAAATAGGAATTATAAAATATAAAAGTAAAAGATACACTGAAAATCGGAATTATAAAATATAGAAATAAAAGATAAACCGAAAATAGGAATTATAAAATATAAGAATAAAAGATAAACTGAAAATAGGAATTATAAAATATAAAAATAAAAGATAAACTGAAAATAGGAATTATAAAATATAAAAATAAAAGATAAACTGAAAATAGGAATTATAAAATATAAAAATAAAAGATAAACTGAAAATAGGAATTATAAAATATAAAAATAAAAGGTAGACTGGATATAGGAATTATAAAATATAAAAATAAAAGATAAACTGAAAATAGGAATTATAAAATATAGAAATAAAAGATAAACCGAAAATAGGAATTATAAAATATAAAAATAAAAGATAAACTGAAAATAGGAATTATAAAATATAGAAATAAAAGATAAACCGAAAATAGGAATTATAAAATATAAAAATAAAAGATAAACTGAAAATAGGAATTATAAAATATAAAAACAAAAGATAAACTGAACAGGAGAAAATAAAACGAAAACAACGAAGAAATAAAAGGGCAGTTAATTGTACGTATGGGGAATGAGAAAAGGCTGCCATAAATATATAAAAGGAAATAAAAACACCGTGCATGGTTTATAATTTTAATAATTGATACTACATAACAAAACACAAAAGAATACAACAATGTTTATAATAAGAATGAAATAGCAATAAGAATCGAGTAAAATAAATCTACTTTGTTATATAAATAAGTATACGTCGAATATCGCAAATAATAATTCCAAACATTTAAAAATATTTACCATTAAAAACATGTTTGCTTTTCACATTTAAATAGCATTACATTAAGTATACTTACAAACCTCTTAACTAAAATAAAAATGATTCTTCTTATTTGAATATGAACAGATATTAATAGAATGCATTAAGTTTCACAAAAAGCAAATTTCATATTACGAATGTTATATTCTCATTTGTGACTTTGATTTTCATTCGCATTCGTCTTTCGTCTAATAAGGGCGGGCTTGGTGGTGGTGTTTATGGTTTCCTTGATGATAACGCCGACGAAGCCTATAATGATGCCCATGATGGAGACGCTTTCAGGACTGCCAACAGCCACTGTAACAGAGTAACGAAGAACGCGAGAGCATTGTATGCTCAGTCTATTAAGTCCAAAGTGGATGAGCAGCGGCTTGGTTCCCACCAATTTTGGCAAATAGCAAACAGTATCATTAACAGAAGTGTGTGTTCTATCCCAACTTTCATCAATGGACCTGAGGTAATCTCGTCAACACCAGACAAAGCAAAACTCTTTGCCAAGGACTTTGCAACCAATTCTATCCTATGCGACCAAGGCCGCCAACCCCTCGTATTACCTCCCGGTTCAGAAAACACGCTATGCCCCTACACATTTGTGTGCGTGATGTTGCTAAGCCAATGAAAAACCTTTATTCCAGTAAAGCAACTGGCCCTGACTGCATTCCAATTATAGTGCAAAAAAAGCTTCAACCAGAATTAGCTCCCATACTTACAAAGCTGTTTAAGCGTTGTCTAAAGGAGAATTGCTTCCCAACACCCTAGAAAATCTCATCAGTATGCCCTGTATTTAAGAATGCAGGTGATCGGTCATATCCATCTCAGCACAGATCAACAAATCTTCCTACGCGTCACGAGTAAGTTACTGAAAGATGTGTTAAATAGAGAAGTAGTCAAACACCTCAACAAAAATAACCATCTTAATGACATTAAATATGGTTTTTGTTCTGCTAGATCTACAACAGATGCTCTTACGGTTATATCTCATAGTATAAGCGAATCTCTCGATAGAGGTTTCCCATTCTAGAGCAATTTCTCTTAACATATCAAACGCCTTTGATAGGGTATGGCATAAATGTCTACTTCACAATATCTTCAGCTATGGTATGGCTGGAAATGTCTTCTTAATTATTCAATCTTTTCTCTCTGATAGATTTATAAGAGTAGTGGTTAATGGGCGGAAATCAAAATTCATTGCATTAATACTGGAGTCCCTCAGGGGTCTATTTTGGGTCCAACTCTCTTCCTGATCTACACCAATGATCTTCAAATCACATCCTTATATCATTCGTCGACATTCATGCGTATGACACTACTATCTACGGCAGCACATAAAAGGCCGTAAACGACCAAGTTTTCTCTTATTCTCGTTTCTTATCATGAGCAAGTGGTACAACGAGGAAAAAGTGGTTGATTACTTTTAATGCATCTAAAACCAAGCTTCTATCTTTACGTCATCAACGTTCTGATCCCCATCTGGCATCAAGTGAAATGAATGGCTCTTATTTTTTTTTGGGGGGGGGGCTTCATGCTTTGATAAGCCTCTGGGATTGACCTTTACTCATGATCTAAAATAGAAGAGGTACATTAAATCCGTTGTTAATGTCGCTGGAAAAATGCTGGGAACCTTTCTATCGATCCAGTAGATATCTCACTGCCGATGTAATTCGCTATGTATTCAAAAGCCAGGTACGTCCAAGGACGGAGTAGTGTTGCCACATTTGGACAGGACCTGCTAGAAAGACCTTATTTTGCCTTGACAGAGTTCAAAATATACGTAGTAGCCTAGTAAGGTATCCTTTTCTCTTCTCTGCAACCTCTTTCTTACAGACAACCAATAAACTAAAACAATTCTTTTTTTTACTTATGAGGGAAAAGACTTACTTTTCAATTAAAAAAAGATTAGAAAAGACTTACTTTAAAAAAAAAAACAAAAAAAAACGAAAGCATTTCCAAACACACTTAAAAACATTGCCCTATTCTACCTACACAAAATAAAAACTCAGTTCTTAGTAAACATATTGCATGTAGCGGCCCTGCTGTTTTAACAGTGTTAGCTACGACCGATCTTCATATTGTAGAGCAATCGTAATATCAGGAGGACAAGTAAAAAAACAGTTTCCTGTTGCTTTGCTGTCTTGATTCGGGTGGTGGTGTTTCCTCTCGTGAGTTAAACGCGCCCCCAGATACCAAGCTGGAATTTTCTACAACGCAGCGCAGTACATAGAGCGCATGGCCTTTCCAAATGGTAACTCATCTGGCATTGGCCAGACTCAACGTTGCTTAACTTCAGTGCTCAGGCGAAAAACGATGTGTCAACATGATTATGTCGTATATCATATATTACACACACATACACACACACACACACACACACACACACACACACACAAGAAATAGTAACCACCGCACAGTTTTGTTTTTATCATCTTACTTTAAACTTGGAAATAGAACTGTTTTATAATTCTTTGATCCTTCTCCGAATTGCTTACGTCATCAATGCAATTCTCTGAATAACCTATTCAAATTATATTGTTTTATAAGTGTATATATATAAAAATGATTAATTATATACATGCATTATATATATATGTGTGTGTGTGTGTGTGTGCGCGCGCGAGCGGGCGTGTACGATCTTTCAATAAATACCTGTATATTTGTATCAATAAATTCTGCATTGATATACGGATAATAATGATGTACACGAACTGCACATAGAAAATTCCACGTCCACAAGAAAAAAAAATGACACTAATATCTCTAGACACTTACTAAAGGGCAAACCTACACAAATGCATATATCTCTAAAGAAGCTTGGCTATGCAGGTCCACAAACAATGCCACACATAAAAAAATATGGAAAAGAACCACGTACATGTCATGACCGATTACGATTGACAAAGGAGTAAACAAGTCATTTTCCATTTGCGCAGATTCCGAATACACTCGAGATCGCTGTCATCATTACATAATCGCGAGAATGAAATTACGTCATGGAAATACGTGCTTCCCTTTTAATCACCTCATCTGCATAACTTTATGACCTTTTTGGTATTTTTCTAGCATTTTCATAGCAACATTTTTTGTCTCAGTACGAATGCGAGAAATTTACACTGTAGAACATTAAATAAATGTTTGCACACGTATTTATATACGTAAAAAGTCATACACACACACGCGCGCACACACACACACATATATATATATATATATATATATATTTATATATTTCCCAAAAAACTTCTGGCCTTGATGAAGGGGAGACTAAAACTTGCTGCCATGGTTTCAAATGATCTGAAATAACAGCAAGAGGAGACTTGATTCCAAATAATTCTCACGTGTTATATCTCTCCCCTTTTGGAAATAGGGTACGATTATGAATATCTTCAGTATCAAATAATCCTTATACACTGTGAAATTTACTTTATGTATGAAAACTAAAGAGGGGAGATATAACATATGAGAAATACCTAGAATCAAGTCTCCTCTAGCAAATTTTAGTTTCCCTTCCATCAAGGCCATAAGTTTTGGGGAAATATCAGATATTTTTCATTCATATTTAAATAAGAAAAAACGGCTATGATTGAAAAATTTTATGGCTCTAAAAAAGTGACAAAATTGTCTCTGAATGATGAACGATTCCCTTAATATGCAACGTTGATGGCAAATGACACATAGCCACTACACAATTCAGATCATTAACTTCTGAACGAGCCTTCATTTGTTAAATTCTAATCGATAGTCGATGAGATTTGGACTTTATAAAATTGTCGAAAAATTGGTATATATATGGCTATATCTATAATGGTAGGCAAATTGAATATTAAAATCCTCATATCTTTGATTCTATGGGACGAGCTACATACAATTTGCAGGTGTTTTGAAGATTATAATACTATTCTATGGTAAAAAACTTTGACAATTAGTAAAATGAACCTATATTTTCAAACAAATAAGATGTGCCCCAATTTGCCTAGATTTGTACGTATAGTGTCGAAGAAAGCCAGCTTCAGTTGTCTCCCCGGCGGCCTTGCCAGGCCACTAATATATATATTTATACGTATCCAATATATGAACAGCTATTTGTCTGTCTGTTTGTCTATCTGTCCGTCCGTCCGTCTGTCTATCTGTATGTCTGTCTGTATGTCTGTCTGTCTGTCTGTCTGTCTGTCAGTCTCCATATTTTCAAACTCAAATGATTGAATTCTTTTACGGACCGTTATTTTAAGATGTTTTTAAGAGTTGAAAAATGGGTCCAAATTTAAAAAATCGTAAAACTTTTCTACATTCATCTTTATTTTCAATATTTAATTTTGAATCGGATTATGTGTCTGTCACGTTGGTACAGTGGTAACATCACCCCTTTTGAATGTTACAGTTTCGGGTTCGATTCCAGCTGATGGCACCTAAATACTTTTTTTTTCACTTTTGAAATCACGACTCTATAGTAATATAAACGCAATCTGGGGACAAATTGAAATATCATATTTAAGCGTATTTTACGCCCGGAAAAATCCGGTCGCCACTCCCGCTAATATATATATATATATATATATATATATATATATATATATATATATACACACACATATATATATATATTTAAATAAATACGTCCGTTTTTTAGACCTTTTTATTTTTAAATTTTTTTGATAGTTTTTTGTGTATAGATCGAAAGAATTAATATAAGGTCCATGTGAGTTGAAAGTTTTCCGCGTTGATGCTTTTCGTCTTTTCAATACGACATCATCTTGCATTGACAGAGTTCTAAACTGACTTCATAATCTAGTAGGCGATGCCCTTTTCTTTTCTATGCAACATCTTTACCTATGCACCTGTCTCTGCACTATCGTTATTTTCATGTTGAATGGTCCTCCCTCGCCAATCTCTCTTCTGTAACCAAAATCACTATCAATAAATTTCCCCATTCTCTATCGATACCTAAACCTAAACGTGCGTTCCATGAAAAAAAGTTTCTTTTCCTAGAATTGCCCGTCTGTGAAACTGTGATTTCCAGCTGGCTACAATATTACTATCTTCAAGTTCAACGTAAACAAGTTCATACTGAACCGTCGTCGTAAATAATCTGATTATATCAAATTCCCACACCAGACGATTACTACGCTACTGTCCCAAGGACTACAATGTACACATTAACCTTTATCCTCGAGTTGCCTCCGGTCCTTGATATGCGGTAACCTATTTGTAAAAAAAATAATCAGGAAGAATGTGTGAATATTATTTGCGAAGAGGCAAGTAGGTTTTCATATAGTAGCAGCGGTGAATGCGTGCGAACGTTGTGAAAGCCAGTGAGGAAGTGGGAGTGCCCAGCTCTGTGGTCAGTACTGGTCACTTAGGAGTATGTGATTACTACAAGCGTTTGAGTGTGTTTGGCCTGGCATGAAATGCGATTTGATTACGAGTATGTTTTTGCGTTTTAATGCTTCAAGTATTTTAAACTTCTTGACGTTTGTTTTGTGGAGTATCATTGATGTGTTGCTGACTAGAATTTCTCTACTGTCGAAGAGCGTCCAACTATGCTTTTTTTTGTGAATTTCATAATATTGCGCTATGCTGTGTATTATGCATGGTAAGGATACGTGATAGGGTGGTGGTTGTATAACCGACGTAACTATTAGTTTCATAGTTTTTATAGGACTTGCAATTTTCCAAGGATCATTTGAACTGATAATGGCGTTGATTCGTTTAAGTGGTTTGAGGATAGGTTATGCATTGCTTTTTACTACTAGATTATCGGTTTGTAATTTTTTTAATTATATTTTAATTATTGAAACACGGAATCATAATAAAGTAAAATATTTTAATTCCTTGTTTGAGTATTTAATGAATCAATTAATATTGTAATTAATGCTTATATTCACTACTAAGTTTATATTCGTTTATCGCTCTATTTAGTATATTGAGGTTTTATTATCATTATAGGCTTAATATAAATAGATTATTTTTCTTGGTAATTTTATGTACATCAATATTATATATAGAGAGATAGAGGGGGAGAGAACACACAAACACACACACACACACACACACACACATATATATATATATATATATATATATATATATATATATAGTGCAAAGTTTTGTTGAAAATTCAAAGAATCACGTTTTCTTTTTTATAACCTTCGTTTATTTCCTGGATTTTTCCGTTACAGCTGTTTCATTAATGAGTGGCAATTTTACGATTTATATATATATATATATATATGTATATATATATATATATATATATATATATATATATATATATATAGCATAACCATTTTGATTAGATAGATAGAATTGCTAACTCCAAGTACGAAGTGAAAATGCCTTTTCCGTTTATGATTAAAAGTATAAGAGAATAAAAGCCGATTGGTTTCGCTTTAATTCTACAGAGCTGAATTACGAAATTTGAAAAGGATTGAACTGCATAAATTTAAATAAAAAAGGCTCATGTCATAGACGCAATGACTTGGTAACTAATTTCTCCTAATCCTTGCATATTTATTAACTGCTTGCAAATTGAAGTCTGTTTGAAACCACCAAGTACACAACACAATGCTTAGTTTCTTATGGTATATACCGCTAAATTTGTGATTGTACTGACCGATATGAGGAACACGTCAACAATGATGTACAACTACAGAAAAGAGTTAAAGACCACAATGCATATTATCTTCAACAAATCGGAATCCCACATCTTACTTTCCACTAACTTATTCTCGCCCTTCAAAACAAATATTGGACCTACATTTATTAAAACAGACTTTCCAGTTGAAATTAAAGTAAAGACAAATGATTTAAATTTCATATATCATATAATTTTCATAAAAATGGTGGGATCTTTCTATCGATCCAGTGGATATCTCACTGCTGATGCAATTCTCTATCTGTATAAGAGCCAGATACGTTCAAGGATGGAATACTGTTGCCACATCTAGGCAGGAGCAGCTAGAAAGAACTTGTCCTGCCTTGATAGAGTTCAAAATAGACTTCGTAGCCTCGTAGGCGATGTCTTTTTCTCTTCCCTGCAACCTCTATCTCACAGAAGGGATGTTGCGAGTTTGTCTCTGATGTATCGATATTTTCATGGTACGTGTTCGAATGAGCTTCAGTCTATGGTCCCCCCTCGCCAAACTTTCGCAAGAAGCACTCGTCTAGCTGAAAACACTATCAATAATTCCCTCCACTCTTTATCTGTGCCTAAACCTAAACGTAGATTCCATGAACAAAGCTTTTTTCTTAGAACTGCACGCCTGTGGAATTGTATTCCATTTTCCTGATTTCCAGCTGACTACAATATGGTTGTCTTCAAGTCTAACATAAACAAGTTCTTGATGAGCTGTTCCATATAAGTTAACAAATTTACCGAATTTTCATTACTATATTTTACAATTTCTACTGTACACTCTTTAACCCTTATCCTTAAGTGGCCTCTTGGCCTAGATAATGTGGTGATGCCTGTGTAAAAAAAATATCATATAATTTTCATATATCATATAATTTTCATATATCCTATAATTTTCCCTGCTTCACAACGCTATATTTCACGCAGTAGGAGAAAATCATATATACGTACATAAAAGGCAATGATTTACTCGATGTAAAATGACCACCATGGTGTAGAAGCACTTGGCCAAAACATGAAACCTAACTTTTATGCGATGAAAACACTACCCTAATGAACTTTTTCAATAACAAATTGTAAACTATCCTGTAAACTGTTTAAACCCCCCAGACTTAAATTCTAAGGCAACATGAAGTGGTATAAACATATGGAAGATGCTGATATGATGTTATATGTGATCAGACGTTTCTGAGTTTTCGAGACAAGGCTTTATTAAATATTATTGTTGTTTCGCCACGTGCAAATATTCCTTCTTGAACGATCACTATCTTCTCGCTTTTGGTAAGGATCATCAAATAATCTATAACTTAATTGGTCTCACATGTCTTCTATACTCTAGGCCGTGTCGTATCGAGACAGTTTAGCATCCATCCATCTTACTAAGACGAACACGAAAAATGCTCCAATGAACTTAATGAACACGTCCCCCTTTCTACGTGAACTCCTTCGACCCACCAGTCTAGGAACAAATTACCATTTCTACGATGTAGAGGTTCTTTGCTGCCGAAAGATTGTCAACTCTCAGAGTTGTTTTTTATTACGGAAGTATCCCTTCTGTCTATTTGCCCATTGTACTGAAATCCATAAATATACATTTAACTAGCATGGGTGCCCGGCGTTGCCCGGGTGTTTGGAAGTGTATGCTTGGCAAAAAATAATAAATAGGCCCTTAACTTGTACTTTACAATTATTTTAATCATATTTATTTTCCTCTGCAGGTGTTTAAACACTAGCCTAACGGTTACATTTAAAAGCCAGTGCACGGAAATTAATACACTTTGGCTTAGAAAAATGTCTGCGTAGCCCTATTAATATCCTATGGTTTTTGTAATCTTGACTTTCTCATGTTTTTCTGGCTTCTGTGTGAGCTGAGACCAAAACATAAATTACTTTGCACGTACTAACCCCAATGTAATCAATTCTTTTAAAGTCACCTTACTATCGAAGTCTTTTGTTCCGCACACATTGCTATATACTGAACACATTTATATTATTTGGATTATTTGAATTTATTTTTGCGTGAGAACATGCATACATGTAGCGGCCCTGCTCTGTGAACAGCGTTGGCGTCTACAGTTCTCCAAATTGTAGAGCCATAGTAATCTCAGGAAGACAAGTAAAGACGGTAGTTTTCCGTTGCTTTCCGTCTTGATTCGAAGGTATATCTCCCTCCTCTCCAGTGTGAGAACGGTAACTCGAATACTACTACTACTACTACTACTACTACTACTACTACTAATAATAATAATAATAACACATCACCGTTCCCCCCAAAAAAGTGATAATAAAGAGCCGAGAAGGGTCAAGGAGGATGGAAAGACCGAGGAGGGAGCACTGGCCAGATCTTCGCTGGACAAGTGCGAAGAGAGCTGGGATCTTGAGGAAGCTTAGTGCCACTCAAATTCTAGTATAAACCAATGGCCACTGCCAGCGAGAAATCAATGGTAAGAGGCTGTTGCGATGATGCAAATTTATTTGCAAATGCTATCGAAGGAGGAGGAGAGAGCTGGACGTCTGGGGAGACTTGTTGTCACTCAGCTTCCAGAGAACACCACAGGTCTCCAATCAGATCGTTTGCTGACTCGTGTGAAAGCTCCAGGTGACCCAATAATAATACTACTACTACTACTAATAATAATAATGATAATACAAATCATAAAGCCTTGTCTCAGAAACTCAGAAACATTTTGATCTCATTCTGATATCAAAGCCAAGCGTGTTCTTATGATCAACATTATACATCAATCATATTGTTCTAATAGCATTTCTCTCCATGTAATGCATGCCTGACCGGCCAGGTTTCACTTCCCTGCATCATCACACTGAGTATAAATACCTGACAGACTGTGACAAAATTATGAACAAATGGAAGCATCATCAATTGCAACTCACAAAAGACTAGGATATCGAAAACCAATATGGATATAAGGATGAGGACACGGTGTGACAGGGGAAAAATATACAGAGAATCAACTGTCACTGCGTGAATCAGTTAACAGTGTTGGGATAGCAGCGATTAATCTTGTATTGCAAACAAATCGAGCAGGTCAAGTGATTCAATTTAGTCTAGATATTCAGGAGCAATAATTGAGACACGAAAAGTATAAATATGAACAGCTTGATCATTAGTAAATATTGAACAAAATCAATGACGTCTACAAAACAGAAATTGTAATCTTTTTTGTTGATTTGGAGCCCAGTTTGCATTAATATGGAACAAAAGACCAAATAAAGCTGCAGTAATATCGTTACACATAATCAAAACTTACATCAAAATTCCATCTACAAACTTGAAGCTACCAATTACAAAACCAGGTTACTCCTTTTCTCTCTCTTATATATATATATATATATATATATATATATATATATATATATATATATATATATATATATATATATATATCAGAATAAAAAAAATGCCTACTTCGGACTATTACCTTGGGATGTAGCTTACTCAAAATACAGATTGGATCATTTTACCATATTAAGGAGTCATAATAGTGGTCAACGTTGTAAAAAAATTGACCTCTGCGGTCTCTACCAAATTGCTATGACAATTTCTGGTCTAAACATTTGAAATTTTACATAAAGAGTATTCAGAGATAGGGCAAGCTTTTAAATCGGTTTCGGTCGAAAATTTTTAGTTACCAATATATAAATATATGTATATATGTATGTATGTTTGCATGCCTAATAAAAACTTTCGATAGAGGCGACGGGTTTTACCAAGATCAGTATCGTTTTGAAGTTCGATCTTTCAGACGACAAATATCGCAACATTGGCTAAAAACATTAATATCCTTATCTTCAACTGGGCATTTTTCTGAAGGGAGGGGCTTTTTTTGCCATATTTTCGAAAGTCATCCACCCCTTTCGATTGCCTAACCTTAATTAAAACCTACGTCGCGTTGATGGGTTTTATATTCATTGAAATAAAAAGTAAACACGAACTGCACCAGTGTAAAAATAGGGCAAATAAATAAAAAATCCCGGTCACAAAAATGTGAAAATATAGAGTGAGTAAATGTGCTACCATATGTAAAGATGACTTATCTGTGTTGTCTTGAGAATTATTAACGAATAAAAAGGAATTTATAATATGCGCAAAAATCTGAGCGGATATTGGCTAACAGTCTGACTATATGGAAATTATATGTACCGCCTGCTTTTGTATAGTACATTTAAAATTACATTAAGAAAGGACAGGTTCATTTAATTAATGCTATTGTTTATATGGTTTTAGCATATTTATACACGAAAGATTAATGGATTTGGAAAGAAAGGTTAGGAAAAAAATGGATAAAATCGGGGTAGAGTGAAATAGAGAAAGATAATCAAACGATGATATAACGTGATAGAAGTTTGAATCTGAATAACCCTGTTAGTCTACTTTGTGATGAGGCGTGCGGTAAGGACTGATGAGATAACTTGTGCCACGGGAAATTAATTCTTAACCTTCTGAAAGAGTGAAATTAAGTAATCAATCCATTGGTTTGACAACTTCGAAGGAGACATAGTCGGGATTTGAGAATCTATCGATCGATTCAAAGCTGGCTGAGAGGATACGATAATTAGCTGTAGAAATAGGCCAAATATCATATACGTAGTGCGAAATATCGAACGAAAAATCAACCCTAAAGCTTAATATTTATATATGTGTTCCAGAAAATGTGTAACACACATCATATATATATATATATATATATATATATATATATATATATATATATATATATACACACACACATATATATATATATATATATATATATATATATATATATATATATATGATGATGAAAATAATGGAAATAGTATTCCGACAAAATAGAGAAAATAAAAAGGAACAAACCGTATTATGTGTTCATCAAAGTTTCGTCTTTATTTCATCCAGAGGAAGTCTCGAAATAAAGACGAAACGTTGATGAACACATAATACGGTTTGTTCCTTTTTATTTTCTCTCTCTCTCTCTCTCTCTCTCTCTCTCTCTCTATATATATATATATATATATATATATATATATATATATATATATATATGAATGGAAATGTATAAAAAGGAATACGAAAAGTATAAAAGCTTATAACTTTTCTTTATTCGTTTTTAATTGGTGACGTGCAGGAATACAAAATAATATTATGAAAAAAAATTTAAAAAAAGACATTTATATATATATATATATATATATATATAATAGTAAATGGTAGTTATCTTGAATATACCCTTGCTTTCTTTTTGAAAAGGGGAGGTATTTCTCCCGAAATTAATCAAAGTTCCATATCACCAGCGGACTTTATATACACCGGACATACCAACAACTTGTTTATAAATTAATTATACAACGACGTGACGAATGATAGATGAATAAACAGTTAAACATTTCTCTACTTGAACATACCCGTATATTTGTTTGTTTGTTTGTTGTTCTTTTCTTTACTCTTGTGATTTCGGCCCTTTCCGCATCGCTTTAGGCTTTTAAAACTTTCATATATATATATATATATATATATATATATATATATATATATATATATAAAATAAAATAAAAAAATAAAAATTACAATAAGTTTACCAAGGTAATCAAAATGGTAAACTTAAAATATATTATAAATATTAAAGATTTAATATTTACAAGTAAAATAAACTCAGCCAGATGTAAAAGCTCAATAAAACCGAAAAAGGAAATAGAGCTTATAATATGAACAAATGATTAATAAAACATGTTAAAAGACATCTTGAAAAAGAATTAAAAACATATTTAATTTGAAAAAAGGAAGCACAAGATAAACGGATAGTCCTATCCACTTATCTTGTGCTTCCTTTTTTAAAATTAAATATGTTTTTAACTCTTTTTCAAGATGTCTTTTAACATGTTTTATTAATCATTTGTTCATATATATATATATATATATATATATATATATATATATATATATATATATATATAGGGTATAGGGGGCTCTGGGTAGAGGTAGTATATTTGAATCTCTGGCTGCTGCACTCAATAGGGTGGACAGAGATCACTGGTCCTCACCCATCTCCTAAATCTCTCACTTTCTAGCTCCAAAAGCTATACCCTGGGTACTGGTCTCAGCAGGCCTGCCAAACCTTGGAGGGGACGGTATTGGTACATCATCGCTAAGCAATGTGTCCACTAGACTGAACTAACCGTTAGAGTCAAGGACCAAAAAATAGCTGATATAGTATCCAGCTGCACAGAAAGCTTACCAGGGTGGATCAGGCCCTTTAGTGTTGGCTCACAACTGATCTAGGAGATGGAACACTCTTACAAGAAAATCATGCGATCGTTTTATCATCTGACGTGTGGCACATGTGTGCACCTGTACAGACCATGTTAATCCGATGGAGAGAGTGTGCTTTGTTCAGCACAAACAATGACCACTTAAAACTAATCAAAGTGCCGGTTGTTCGGTGAATAATTTTCACTCATTTAAGCCTAAGGTTTGGTACATCGATATGTGCTTTTTTTTAACTAATAATAAATTAATAAAACCCTGTGGCGATGATGGGATTGTAACGGGAACAGGTGAAGGATGTCACTGGTAGTTCCTAGCATGAACATTGCACATAGGTGGTGGAAGGTAGATGGCCGTTTTTCACAATACCCTCAAGTAATTGTGTGACTTGTGTCCTCCTTTCATAACAAAGCAGCCCTTTATAGGATAGCACTGCTTTCCTCTTCATGGGGAGGGGTCTATAAAAGGTGACCTAAAAATTGTTTACTTGCTCATGTCCCTGTCATCAGGCGCAGATGTCTGGGCATCCAATATTTGCACCCAAATCAAGAATAGAAACAAAATACTTGGAACGAATATGTCCATTGCGACTTGGAATGTAAGAACACTCCAGGATAACAAAAAGAACCCTGAACGAAAAACCGCTATCATAGCACGTGTGTTAAGGCATCATAGAATTTCTGTTGAAGCTCTTTCTGAAGCTAGGTTTGCTGATACAGGACAGCTAGAGGAAGTTGAAGGTGGATACATTTTTTATTCGATTGGAAAACCAAGTTCTGAGAAACGTGAATCTGGTGTTGGTTTTGCCATCAGGACTGATATTGCCAAAAATCTTGAGTCCTTGCCCCTTGGTATAAATGTCAGACTTATGTCCTTGCGCATTGCAGTAGGAAAGGACAAATATGCCACATTTTTTAGTTGCTATGCACCTACACTTAATTCATATGATGAGCTAAAGGAGAGGTTTTACTCCTCTTTACGCGAACAAATCAAGAAGGTCTGTATACAGGATGAGCTGTTTGTCTTGGGTGACTTCAATGCTCGTGTGGGTAGTGATACACAATTTTGGAGAAATGTCATTGGTTCACATGGAATTGGTAAAGTCAACTCAAATGGTGTTCTCTTATTGTCTCTTTGCAGTGAATTCGATCTTTTGCTCACTAATACAGTGTTTCAGCTGCCTAATTGCAAGAAAGCCAGTTGGAAACATCCCCGGTCTAATCATTATCATCTCATTGATTATGTTATTGTACGTCGTTCTGATAGACAAGATATAAATCTTACACGTTCTTACAGCATCGGACCATAAATTGATCTGCTCCACAGTCAGGATGAAAACCAAGCGCCCTGTTCGAAACCAACGTAATTCTTCCATCAAGAGAATTGATGTAGGCAAGTTGAAAGTTAACGAGATAATGCACTCATTTCAAAAGGCTACTGATGAAAAGCTGTCCTCCGTTGTATGTGGGAATGATATTGAGGCATCTTAGAGACAGTTTAAAACTGCAGTGTATGACTTTGCTAAAGAGTCATTAGGATATGTTCGAAGGAAAAACCAAGATTGGTTTGATGAAAATGATACAACTATCGTCCCACTGCTCAATAACATGCATCAAACCCATCAAGTATGGATTACTGACAAAAATTCTTCAGTGAAACACACGGCTTTCAGAATGGCCAAAAGGTTGGCACAATCTCGGCTACGGAAAATGAAACAAAACTGGTGGGAGCAGAAAGCTGAGGCTTACAAGATGCGGCGGATAGGTGTGATTTTAAATCATTCTACCAAAACCTCAAGGGGGTGTTTGGTCCCATTTTAAGGGTGACATCTCCAATATTTTCATCGGATGGCGTTCTCCTCACTGATAAGAAAGAAATTAATAAGCGCTGGGCTGAACACTTTTCAAATGTTTTAAACAAAGAATCGACAGTGGATCGAGGAGTGATTGATGGTATTCCTCAGAGTCCAACCATCGAGGCACTTGCTGATACTCCATCCATGTCGGAGATTGAATGGGCTGTAAAGCAACTTTCAAATGGTAAGGCTCCGGGTGATGACGGCATACCTGCAGAAATATACAAATGTGGAAGCCAACTGTTAATCAAGAAACTGAGTGCCATGTTTTCATTAATATGGGAACTTGGTACCATGCCACAACAGTTCAAAGACGCATCAATTATTCACCTGTTTAAGCACAAAGGAAATAAGCGCGAGTGTGATAATCATAGAGGAATTTCTCTTTTGTCTGTTGCTGGTAAGATTCTAGCTCGTGTAATCCTAAGCAGACTCAATGGTTCAATCTGTAAAACTGTGCTCCCAGAAACCCAGTGTGGTTTTAGGGCAGGAAGAGGTACTGTGGGCATGATCTTCAGCCTTCGGCAACTACAGGAGAAAGCGAGGGAGCAGAATAAAGACTTGTTTGTCACATTCGTTGACCTCACAAAGGCATTTGATACCGTCTGTAGGGATGCCCTGTGGACTGTTTTGAGGAGGCTTGGTATTCCGGACAAGATGTTGAATGTGATTGTCTCCTTTCACTGGGGAATGGTGGCGACAGTACGATCTGGCTGTGAACAAAGTGAACCATTTTAAGTGTCAAATGGAACTAAGCAAGGATGTGTCCTTGCTCCGATCCTATTTGCTCTTTTCTTTTCGGTGATGCTTGAGACAGCTTTCAGGAACACCTCAGGAGGCATAGGTGTTGAGTATCGATCAAGTGGAGGATTATTTAACCAGCAACGGTTCGCCAAAACCAAGACTTCTGTGCAGACTGTTCTTGACCTCCTTTATGCTGATGACTGTGCTCTTGTCACCCATAGTCTTGATGACATGCAGAACATCCTCAATAACTTTTCTGGTGCATGTAAGGCCTTCGGTCTTACAATTAGAATAAAAAAGACTGAAATTATTCACCAGCCAAAACCAAACACTACGTCCTCTTCCCAACCAGTGGTATATGTTGATGGTAAAGCTTTGAAAACAGTATCTTCTTTTACATACCTCGGCTCTATTGTGTCTGATGATGCTAAATTTGAAAAGGACATCCAATGTAGAATTAATAAAGCTAGTGAGGCATTTGGTAGGTTGCAACAAAGACTCTGGAACAGCCACGATGTGTCTCTAAAAGTAAAGGTGATAGTCTACAAATCTGTTGTTCTGTCTACTCTTCTGTATGGTGCCGAAACGTGGACCTTGTACCGCAAGCATATAAATCAGCTTGACTCCTTCCATATGAGAGGTCTGCGTTTTATCTGCAATGTTGGATGGCAGGATTGTGTTCCGAATAGTGAATTACTGGAGAGATGTGAAATCATTGGTATTGAATCATTTTTGATCAGGAGAAAAATGCGGTGGTCGGGTCATTTTGTAAGAATGGATGACTCAAGAGTTCCTAAGCAACTTTTTTATGGGCAACTGACAAATTCTTGCCGTCCAATAGGGCGCCCCCTGCTTCGTTACAAAGATAAATTAAAAGACAACCTGAATCGTTGTGGAATTTCTCTGAGTTTCTTGGGAGAGTGCAGCAGGGGATCGCAGAAAATGGAGGAAGATGAATATGTATGCCATTGTGGTTTCAGAGCACGCAGCAAAGCAGGGTTATCTGTTCATTCGAGAAGGCATCTTTGACCTACGAGCATATGAAAGTTCACCATCTTCGGAGGAGTGTTCCGGACGTCTACAGGATTGCAATTACGCATGTGGTGTCACAGAGCTTGGGAGCTGCTGAGGATTGCATACTGAACCCTCATTCATCGTCTTCGATGAGAGAATCCACCATATATATATATATTTATTTATAATATATATATATATATATATATATATATATATATATATATATATATATATATATATATACTAGCATGGGTACCGGGCATTGCCCTGGTTGACAGGAACTTCCGTTTGACCACATCTAAGGATATTAATCATTTTCATCATGGGCAACAATTTCAAAAATAAAAGAACAGATAAAAGTAGTAAATATAATCGTTCAAAAAAAGAAGTACGTGTTAGCTTCTTTTGGCAGGAGGGATACAGATAGGATGAAATATTCTCCGGATATTAAACACTTTTTGTTATCCGTGCATTAAAAAGAAAATCCCCCGCCGAAAAAAATAAATAAAAAAAATCAAAACAACTTTTATTTTCAATAAAAATATTGGTGAGTGCCCGAACGACCGAAAAAAAAAATCAAAACAACTTTTATTTTCAATAAAAATATTGGTGAGTGCCCGAACGACCGAAAAAAAAATCAAAAGAACTTTTATTTTCAATAAAAATATTGGTGAGTGCCCGAACGACCGAAAAAAAAAATCAAAAGAACTTTTATTTTCAATAAAAATATTGGTGAGTGCCCGAACGACCGAAAAAAAAAATCAAAAGAACTTTTATTTTCAATAAAAATATTGGTGAGTGCCCGAACGACCGAAAAAAAAAATAGCCAAGCTTGTGCGTAATATGCGTTTTTTTTATATTTTTAACTGGCTTTAGTTTTTCGTAAATAAAAGAAATTTTCGATATGCTTTTTACGGGGTGGGGTGGGGGGCTTTGTAATTTGCTTTTTTGAAGGAGATGGCTTTTTTGCTTCTTAAATTGTGGCTGAAGTTTGAATTCGAAGGAATCACATTTTCTCTATAGTCGTTTCAAGAATATTTAAAACAAACAAATGGATTTTTTTCAATTTGTTCGTGTTTTTTTAATATCTAGCTAGAAACTTATTGAGATTACCAAATTATTTTATTAGGTGAATTTTCTAGTGGGAGATCACTCTCCGTATTTAAAAAAGTCGATGTTGGAAATAATTCCAAATAAATTAAATTAAATATATTATCAATTAAATTATTTTTTTAAGTTTATTAAATAACAATTTTAAATAGAACATTTAAAACAATTCACTCGCTAGAGACTAATATACCGCTATTTAGTAAAATCAATTTTTCTTACTGCAATATGCAAATCGGGTGGCCTTTTAATTGTATATTTTGCAAGAATCATGCTATATATAGAATAAATGAATAAGTGAAGTAGCCGAACTTTTGTATATATTGATCAAATTGAATTGTGAACAACCAAACAAACAGGCAGGAATAGAAATTTATATACATAGACGTTTGTGTATGGGAGTGTGTGTGCGTGTCTACGTATGGCGTTAAAGATTTTCTGTAAGATATATTAATATTAAGCTATTACTTTGATATTTTCCTTATAATCGAACACTCTATATGTACACACAAATGACAAAAAACTATATTTCAAAATTCATGATGTTGACCATCTTATAATTTACTCCTGTTAACTGTTGCCGATGTAGATCAAGAACATCACTGATGAGGTTGTAATTTGCTCGTCAAATGAAAACAGTCGTGCAGTCTCCACCCACATCTCTCCTAAGTCGGTTTTGTTTTACTCTAGTGGTCAATAGATATTCAGGACGACTGGAAACAATGCGGAGATAAGAGAACAGCTCCTGCTACTCCCAAATAGTTACGCATCTTGTAATCGTAGTACTAATCACTGCTTTACTTCAGTGATTTCAAATTCCAAAATGTTTATACTATATATATATATATATATATATATATATATATATATATATATATATATATATATATGAATAAAAAAGAATACGAAAAGTATAAAAGCTTATAACTTTTCTTTATTCGTTTTCAATTTTTGACGTGCAGGAATACAAAATAATATTATGAAAAAAAATTAAAAAACTTTTTTATAAGTACATAATTTTCGACCGATCCTTCAGTCTTCATCGGTGTGTATATATATATATATATATATATATATATATATATATATATATATACAGGGTGACCCCCCCCAAAAAAAAAGACGGGCCTCAACTCTAATTAGGCTCCGTTTTTTAGTGTTTTGTCCGAATGAAATGTAACTTTGGTCATAACTAGTTTATTATATTCAAAACATCACATCAAAACACAAGGATATTTGGCCTTTTTTTCTCCGTTCTACAGCATATGTTCTAGATGGCCTCCATT
This sequence comes from Euprymna scolopes, assembly GCF_053919585.1. Lineage (NCBI taxonomy): Eukaryota > Metazoa > Mollusca > Cephalopoda > Sepiida > Sepiolidae > Euprymna > Euprymna scolopes. The sequence goes on along the minus strand of NC_136514.1, from coordinate 17,500,163 downwards.
TAGCTTTTGTTTTTTTGGGGGGTGGGGGGTCACCATATATATATGTCACTTTGCGTGCCTGCGTGCGCGCGTGCGTGTATGCGTCAATTGTTTCCTCATAGGTTCTGAAACGGCTGAGCCTATCTTTTGCAAATTTTACACATAGATAATTTATATGTCTGGCAGTGTGCTTAAATATGTTTGGTACAGAAATTTATAAGTATGGAAAAGCGAAAAAATCTTATCTAAAAATAGTCTTTCTCTATTATAGTTAAAAAAAAAAATAATTTTAAAGGGAAATATTTAACGATACACCGGCAAAAGGACATCATAACATTTCAGTGAAGCATTTCTTCTTGATAAACAGATTTATTATAATGTTGAGATATAGCATTCGACTACAGATCGCATGATCAATTTACGAAAAAAAAAAATAGGTACCATTTAAAATCGCCGCAAATCATTTTTTCGTTTGCATATTTTAAAACTAAACTTTAGTAAGAAGATATTTTTCCAGGGAACTCATTGTCAATCCCAAATATCAGCTGACGTGATACTGTAAACGAACATAGACGGAATTAGATGAACGACATTATCATTATCATGTTTAAATTTTTTATTTTATGTTATTTTATTTATTTATTTTTTCGAATTAGTCCACCGGTATACATACATATATATATATATATATATATATATATATATATATATATATATATATATATGTATATATATATGTATATAATATTTAATAAAGAATAAGCTTTGTAATAAGTAATAAATCTGCATAAATTAACATATATTTGATTATATTTTATGTCCGATAAATCTGCTAGTAAGTTATAAAATCCCACTCAATGATTGAATTCGAAATCGGTATGTGAGGTTGTATGTTGATGCTTGTAAAATAATAAATGTTGGAATTCGATATCGGTATGTGAGGTAGTATGTTGATGCTTGTAAAATAATAAATGAAATTTTATGCAGAATTATTGTATTTTAGCTTCAAAATTTTTAATACAAAAATAACTTAAAAAAACACGTTATTGTTTGTTTTTTAAGGTATAAGATAATGAACGTGTTAAGAAGACCAATTGCTGAATACCAATTAAAAGGGGACCAGAAAAAACAACTGGGTGAGACTTACAATCGAATTGTGACAACCTTCCGCCGTTATCTGTCTTTAGCTGGGATTGCAAAAAAAAAAACAAACAAACAAAACAAAAAACAAATAGGAAAAACAGGTGAAATATGCATGGTCCCCTGTGTGTGGATAGTGTACGAGTCATAAAAAAATGACTAAGCTTAGCATTGCCCCCCCTCCATTTAGCCCCAAGATTCCTCAGAAGATGCCAAATCATGGTTAAAATGAACAAACGATGCAGTTTAAGGCCTTAACATATGTAAAGTTGAGTTCTGCACCATGGAAAAAAGAAATGACTGAGTCCATCATTTGCTCCCATCTAGCCCCAAAAGTACCTAAGGCCTTAACATATGTAAAGTTGAGTTCAGCATCATGCAAAACTGTTAAATAGACTTACACACAAAAAAATTTGGACAAATATGGTAAAATAGAACAAAAAATGGAGGGTTATCACGAAGCATAGACAAACAAAATCATGTAGAAATCAGTACGTTACAACTTTTCAAAAAGTTTTATAAAAATCCAAGACATCAATTCTTTTTAATAAGCACAGACATCTCAATTTTAGCCATTTTAAACCGAAATGCAGCCCTCAGGGTGCAACCGGAGTTTTCCTAGAAAATCTGTTCTGTTACTTGTTTTTACTCATATCATGTTTAATTCTTGTGCAAAATTTCAAAAAATTCCAAGATGTAATTAGTGCGTACAGACAGACAGACGAACAGACGAACGGACAAGGGTGAAATGTTCTTATTTTTATTAAAATGGCGTTACTATATTAGTATTGTTGCATAAGTGACGGAAAATATCGGATCCGGGCAAAACCAGATGCAATTCGGATTACTGAATGATGAGATCAACCCTATATTCCGATCACAGTACGAGATTATGAAACAATGAGAGAAAATGTTTTAACTCGATTGGAATTGCTGAAAGGCAGAACAATAAACAGTTGAAATTTCAAATTGAACATAAAAATACGGGAAAACTTGGATTCCAATCAAAGAAATGTGGGATATCTTAATATACATCAAAACAAAGGCAATCGATCAAACAGAAGAGAGAGAAGCTAGCCGAGATTCTTCTGCCATCACCACAACAAATACACTCCACGCTATGCTTAGCCGAACTCGCTCTTGCCGTTCTTCACTGTAATATAAAGAAAACTGTGTTGATTTGACAAGTTGTGACTTGATTTAAAAAAAAAAACACGGTTATAAGCGTGTTTATACTATGGTACGAATTTTGTAAAAGTGTACACCATAAATTATATAAACGACAATATTATAGTATCACTACAAAACGAGGAGTCTAATGCAACATATCATGAGCTTTGTTCACGTGAACTGTATTCACTCGCTACAACAATACATATATGTTCATATAGATTTATGCTAAAGTGTTTACCGTCATATTCTAAACGCACCAGTAATACACAACAATTTAACTAAATGGTTCGGAGCTGTAGATGCTAATGTTAATTAAAACAACAACAACAACAACAACAAAACGTGGCGGATCGATACCAATGGACAAAGCGACTTAGAAGGATGCGTGGACACATCTAAGCAGAGTTTTATAAATGTATGCTTGTATATAACTTCCAAGATGGCGTCATAATAAAATGTATATTGATGCCAATTTGTCGTTGTATTCCATGCGGTATAAACACGAGGGCCATTGCTATGTAAGTAAGCACTCACTTTTGTTACACGACAGTGTGTGAATTCAACCGGATGTGTTGATTCCTTCTTCTCTCCTCTCCCTTCTATTCTTTGAACTAAATCATAAGATTGGATCGAACGAACAGGCATATTCTGAGAAGAAGAAGAAGAAGAAGAAGAAGAAGAAGAAGAAGAAGAAGAAATAAAACAACTTTTAACAGAATAACACGTACACGTTAACAAAGACAGGAAAACCATCTAAATAAAGAGACCGGAGAGACGTGCGGATGGTGAGCGAAACATGGCCAGATTACAGGAGGAAAGGACAGACGCTGGTCATCTCTGTTCATGGATTAGCATAGGCATTCTTCTCGGATGGCAACGAGTAGACGACATAAATAATTCAGTCTATCAGACCGAGATGCCATGGCGGGAACAGTGGCAATTCCACGTGAATAATGGACGAACGAGAGTTGTATCATACAAGGACAATGTCCAGCACAATTGAATGAATGGGAAATGAGACTTTCTCATGAACTGCTCTCTTCTCCATTTCCAGTATATATATATATATATATATATATATATATATATATATATATATATATATATATAGAGAGAGAGAGAGAGAGAGAGAGAGAGAGAGAGAGAAAGAGAGAGAAAGTGAGAGAAAGGAATATGAAGAAAGAGAGAGAGAGAGAGAGAGAGAGAAAGAGTAGAGAGATATAGGGTTCGTTGGAATTCGTTAGGTTTTGTGCTCTTGCATTTATTTCCAACGTGTCATAAGATACTTTAGTTTGCCAGCTGCCTGTCTAGGCAAATCATTTACCATTTTCACTTTGTGAGTATATATATATATATATATATATATATATATATATATATATATATATATATATATATATGTTTATATATATATTAGTGGCCTGGCAGATATGACAACAGAGGAAGCAAACTGGAACTGGCCTGCAGAACACTATATATACAAATGTAGGCGAATTCGGGCATATTTTATTGGTTTAAATATATAGATTCTTTTTTACTAATTTTCATTAAATTTTAACAATAGAATAGTATTATAACTTCAAAAAGCTGGGAGATTTGCATGTAGTTTAATCCCATAGAACTAGAGATATGAGCATTTTACATTCGATTTGGCTGCCAATATAGATACGAGGGGCGTGCAATAAGTAATGCTCCTGACCAACTTTCAGTTGTCTGATCTAGCTGAAATTTTACATGTGCAATGCTTTATATCTCTACGGGTTATATCGCAAATTACAGCTCTGAGCTAATTGTGGTTTCTGTTTTACAGGTGTTTGAACTGAGTCAGGTATGAAATGGAGCCTGTTGAATGTCGAGCAGTGATCTGGTTTTTGCATTTGAAAGGACGCACACCACAGGAAACTTTTGATGAAATGAAAGAAACTTATGGTGAAAATGCCCTATCATATGACCTTGTAAAATGCTAGCATTGTGAATTCAAACATGGCCGGAAGTCTGTGGAAACAGCTCCCAGACCTGGCCACCCCCTTCTGCCATTGATGAGGTATCTGTCCGTCAAGTTGAGGCTAGGATTTTGAAAGATCGGCGCATTACTATTCGCTAAATAGCCCAAGATGTCAAGATTAGTACAGGGTCTGTGGAAACTATCATTCATGACCATTTGCATATGCATAAGGTGTCTGTCAGATGGATTCCCAGGTTGCTCACACCATTCCAGAAAGAAAAAACGCGTCGAATGCTCAAGGATGAATTTGGAGATGCGCCAAGAAGATGAGTAAAAGTTTTTCAAAAGACTGATTACATAGGATGAAATCTGGGTCAATCACTATGATCCAGAGACTAAAGCCCAGTCAATGCAGTGGAAACACTTGGACTCACCACCTCCAAATAAGGCAAGGGTTCAGTCCTCCGCTGGCAAGGTCATGCTCACAGTCTTCTGGGACCACGACGAAGTAATGATGACAGATTTCCTGGCAAAGGGTACCACAATTACACGAGCCTATTATGCTTCACTTTTGAGGAAATTAAGGTAAACCATCAAAATCAAGAGGCGGGACAAGATCAGCAAAGCTACCCTGCTCTTGCAGGACAACGCCCCGTTCAACAACTCGCATGTCGCCCGATCAGAAGCACGGGCGTGTGGTTTTTAAATCCTTGCCCATCCTCCCTACTTTCCTGAACTTGCACCCTCTGATTTTCACCTCTTGCCATTCATGAAGTTGTTTTTTAAAGGAAAGCGTTTTCCAGATGATGCAGCATTGATTTCTGAAGTCACGTCGTGGTTGGAGGACCAACCTGGGGTGTTCTACACAAACGGTCTATGTATAGAAAGACTAATAACTGTGCCAAGTTTCGTTGCTCTACTGCTATGGGATGTGGGCCAGGGGCATTACTTATTGCATGCCCGTCATATATCCACACAGACACAAATGCACACACACACATGCACACATATATTTATATATAAACCGTTGTTTTTTAAGCTATTTTATAAGTTCGTAATCTCTGCGACTATTGATCAAAATTTTACAAATGAAAGCTCGTTAGAAAGGTAGTGACCTAAATTGTGTAGTGGGCTATTTGACATTTGCTTTTACGGTCGTAGCTTAAGAGGATAATCCATCATTAATATCCTTTTTTAGCAAGACTTAGGAGACTTGATTCCAAATATTTCTCATATGTTATATCTCCCCTCTTTGGTTTTAATATATAAAGTAAACTTTACAGTGTATAAAAATTGTGTGATACTGGAGATTCGCGAACAAGTTTACTTATTTCGGCTTCACGATCACCAGTAACCTGTTATGCGAGCGCAAGATTGACAAACGCATCGCCAAAGCTGCAGATGTGATGGCCAATCTGAGCAAGAAAGTGTAGATTGAGGGCTGACTCCCAACACGAATACCAGGATGTACCAGGATTTGTACCGTCTCCTCCCCTGCAGCGGTTAGTTCTGGGTTAACTCCGCATGCCGGGAAAAGCGTCTTGAGAGCTTTTGTCTCCGTTGAATGCGTCGTTTCTTGGAAATTACATGGCAGGACAAAATCACCAATACGACGTGTTGAGGCGTGCTGGGTTCATCAGAGTGAACCTTCTCCTCTGTAAGCGCAAGCAACGTTGGCTGGATCATGTTCACCAGATGGATGACAGCCGTATCCCCAAGGGCGTCTTGTATGGCGAGCTGGCAACAGGACAGTGCCCCCAGATGTCGCCTGGCTCTCCGCTACAAGACGTACGCAAGCGCAACATGAAACTGACAGCCATCGATCGAGGCAGCTGGAAACGGTTGGCAGACGACCGCGGGATGCTCTACGGCAAGGAGTGGAGAGAGGAGAGGACAACAGAAATCTGATACTAGAAGGCAGGAGACCACGCAGAAAGCAGCACCAAAAAGGACACAGACAACAGCATACGATCCTTCTTCCTATGCCCATGCGGCAGAGACTGCCATTCCCGAATTGGAATCCAGAGCCACGCTCGAAGTTTTTCAAAGACAGCCCGTGCAAAACCAAGGCACATGTCATTATCTCCCGAGATAAAAGGTGCTTACTCTCTCTCTCTTTATATATATATATATATATATATATATATATATATATATATATATATATATATATATATATATATATATAATGTGTATGTATGTGTGTGTGTGTATATATATATATATATATATATATATATATATATAGTTATATAATAAATTTCACAGCCAAACAACGTCGCAGCCCACAAGAGCCATGACAGTCAACGAACCGGAAGTCCAAGACTCGAGTTTCGCCCTCATTTGGGCTCATCAGTTAGGCACATCCGAACATATATATAAAAGAACCAGATTATTTGTAGTTTAGCAAAATATTTGACTTTGCTCATAACAGTCTTCGCCTTTATCAGACCATTATACGTGGGCAATTTTTGTAAGAAGTTGACTGCTGAGACGCATGTATGAGTAGCAGCGAAAGGCTTCATTTATTGCAAGCTGCATGGTACAGAGTGAAACATTCGATTCACGAGACAACGCTCGAATTCCGGTGCCAGGATCCTCTAATATGTTTTCTGCAGATTTTCGGGAAATCCGTCGTGCAAGAGGAGTCAGAGCTTTTGTTATGTTGCTTTATTTTAGTCACAGCCTAAAAGAACAGTCCGGCATGAAATAGAGATGACTAGTTGCCATGCGAATTCTCTATTTCATGCCGGACTGTTTTTACAATGTTCAGAAGCATTGAACAGCGAGCATAATCTCTTTATTTTGACGACCGGCGCGAATGATTATAAGTTCTTCTCTTTCATAATTTAAGTGCCTCCCAGGTAAATTACTGCTATCATCCTGTATATGAATGAAATAGAGTTTTCAGTTTTGAATTAAGCTGGTTTAGTATAAACAATTTAAAAAAAAAGGTTGTTTAACATTGCAATAGTAATCTATTGAAAACCAGTGGATAAACGTAAGTATATATATATATATATATATATATATATATATATATATAAATAAATAAATAAAAAGGGTGATCCAAAAACGGGCCCCAACTCTAATAAATAAAGTGTACACGGGCCCGTCTTTTGGGTCACCCTGTGTGTGTGTGTGTGTGTGTGTGTGTGTGTGTGTGTGTGTGTGTGTACATATGTATATATAGTGGAGATGGTAATTAATAAAAACTAAAGAAAGTGCTCAATACTGTTGTAGAGCAAATATGCGTTTTATTTTTTATTACCGTATCTTTCTGTTAAGTTACATTATTGTTTCGGCTACGCGGCCGGTTTTTTGGCCGTCTGTACCGTCCTCAGACTTCTACAGACATGTTCGCTATTTTTTCATCCCAAAATAGCGAACATTTCTGTAAAAGTCTGAGGATGCTACAGACGGCCCCCCCCCCAAAAAAAAACGGCCGTGTAGCCGAAACAATAATGTAACTTAACAGAAAGATACAGTAATAAAAAATAAAACGTATATATACATATATATATATATATATATATATATATATATATATATCTATATATATATACATATATATATATATATATATATATATATATATTTCAGAATAAAATTATCCAACAATCAGCTGGTATGGAAACCTGTGATTATAAGATTTACAAGATATTACTAGCAGTAATATACCATAAGTATTATTCCACCTAAATAAGAATTGCTCAATATACAAGATAGAGCAAATAAGTCATAATTTTTAGTCATTGAAGCAAAACTATTGGGTAGGGGTTTCCTTCTAAAGACACCAAAAATAAGCATATAATTTTTTAAATAAGGCAGATGTATCTTATAATGGTTCGCCTTCTGGAGGAGACTTTGTATATATATATATATATATATATATATATATATATATATATATATATATATATATATATACAGAGCGAGATAGAAGGAGAGGAATACGGAGACGCAGATTCGAACGAAAATGAAAGCCTTTGAAGGCAGTAGATCCACAAAGAAATAGGGAGCCAGAAAGAAAATAAAAAGCTAGGAGATGAAAGGGGTGGAATTCGTAGAGACATATGCACACAATATATATACATATTTAAACACACACACACACACACACACACACACACACACATATATATATATATATTGTATTTATATATATATATATATATATATATATATATACATATATATATTGTATTTTGTGCATAGAAAGGTGCCAGATAAGACACGTCATTGGTACCGTCGGTTTGAAGATGGACCGTTTAAGATATGCATATCAAGCTCTCTTCAGCCAATACTTATATAGATGAGCACACTGCTGGACTAAAAAAAAAAAAAAACTAATCATAATTATATATATATATAAAGAGAGAGAGAGAGAGAGAGAGAGAGAGAGAGAGAGAGAGAGAGAGAGAGAGAGAGTAAGCACCTTTTATCTCGGGAGATAATGACATGTGCCTTGGTTTTGCAGCGGGCTGTCTTTGAGAAACTTCGAGCGTGGCTCTGGATTCCAATTCGGGAATGGCAGTCTCTGCCGCATGTGCATAGGAGGAAGGATCGTATGCTGTTGTCTGCGACTTTTTGGTGCTGCTTTCTGCGTGGTCTCCTGTCTTCTAGTATCAGATTTCTGTTGTCCTCTCCTCTCTCCACTCCTTGCCGTATAGCATCCCGCGGACGTCTGCCAACCGACTGACTAATATAATATCAATATATATTTTATGCATACATTTTTATCTAAATATATGCGTTTTATTTTTTATTACCGTATCTTTCTGTTAAGTTACATTATTGTTTCAGTTACCAGGCCGTTTTTTTTTGGCCGTCTGTAGCTTCCTCAGACTTTTACAGTGGGATCAATAAGTATCCGATACAAAGCAAAAAGCTGATTTATTTTTATTACACGAAAATAACCACAATAACAAAGTGCTTTTCTAATGTATTCTTGTATAAAAAATTCTTATATAATTACACTTATTGCACATACTGGTTGTACATAGTGTAAGCGGAAATAGTAGTAAAACGATATAGCGCCACAAGAGGATAGAAAAATATTGAAATTCATAGAAGGGCAGTAAAGACAGAAAATGAAAAGAAAAAGAAGTTGAAAAAGAAAAGAAAGCGTAAACCCGAGAGAGAAAATGAGAGAGAAATATAGAAATACATAAAGAAAGAGATGCACGTCGAAAAAATCGTATGTTGCTTAAATGTTTAATGAGAATTTAGCCCGTATCTTTTAAATCTACGAAGATACGTTTATTTAACCCCCTGGTTACCTTATATCCCTTTCCTGGTGACCCTTGACCGAATTCGGGCATTATTTGATGGACACTAATCTGGCCTGAAATCAAATGGTGCCATTAAAACTATAAGAGATAAATACGAGATTTTATTGAGATCGCTAATGGCCCCTTTCTTTAGCTTTACGGCTGAGCTTGTCAATTATTACTTGCATCCACGCATTTTCATACGAAACTCAGTCTGTTTCGTCGGTCTGCCAGTCTGTCATTTTGAAATAGGTCTGTCAGGATTTTGTAAAAGTGACATTTTCAGATATGTTTGAAAGTCTCCGTCAACACGTTGTTTACTTTTTAAACTTTCATTTACATCAAGTTTGGTCAAGATCAAAGTGTAGTATCTGTTCTTCAGATGCTGCACTTCTATTTCTTGTTCTCTTTCGGTGGAGGAGAAATCCTTCACGACTGAGACAATTTTTATTTTTGTACCTTTTCTCCACGTTAAAAAACGACCCTGGTGTCTAACTTGTGTCCCGTGGGGAGGCATAGTAAATAGGTACCTCAAGCAAAGCACATTCCCACTTGACGTAAAAGACCTACTAGGATTACAGGTTAAACCTTAAGAGACAGGGCAAAATGAATAAGGAGAACGGCAAAAAGATGTTTGTTAACATTATATTTACACATGCACATCGAAAAAAAAGGGAGCAGGGGGTGTATTTCAAAGGCTAGCGGTCGGAGCAAAAAAGCTATAATGGTAAAAATATCGTCTGTGGTCGAGGGAATTTTATACTAAAATAGTTGGATTTTTCTTCTAGTTTCGTGGGTCGGGATCATTTTTGTTGAGGCCGGTGCTATCATTATATCGGAAAACCATGTAAAACAATAACAAGGAGGTAAAACTGTGGTGATGTGACAGAGCCTGACTTCCGGAAGACAGTCAGGAAGTTATTTGGTGAGAACTGTGTTTTTTTTCACTCTTTTTAATAAGAAATACAAGTGGTTTATCGATCAACCCAGATGTGACAGCAATATACGATGCACAAGCCAATGATGAATTTCCTTTCCTTGCTGGTCTGTCATGATTAAATAGACGTTTCTAAAATGTTATGCAACATCTCGTACGTAGAATTAACTCTGTTCGTCTGCTGGTTTATCAAGACTTAATTTAAAATACTGTCCGCTGATAAGATAAACACAATTAATCATATTAAAATAATTTATCACTAAAAACAGGAATTACATGAGGCTTTTTTTTTAAATGTAAAAATTTTCTTTTATGTAATAATAGTCTGGGTGCCCGGCGTTGCCCGGATGTTAGGAGGTGTGTATTGAGCAAAATAAATGAATGAATAAATAAATAAATAAATAAATAAATAAAGTGGTAATAGGCAGGCAGGCTCGAACCCGTGCGGCGAAGGAGGAAAAGAATGTGAAAAAAAGTGACCTCTTTGCCGTTGCGTTCGTCAACAAACCGGAAGTGACGAAGGTATAAATTAAGTCTGGTCAATCGAAAAAAGGGGAAGACTTCCGAAAATATCGGTGAAAAAAGCGACCCTTCCTGCAAAAGAGTGCCAAGTTGAGGGTGAAGGAATTAATGGTGTTAGCAATTTTTTCAGTATTTGTCGTCCGAAGTGTCGTGCTTCAAAACAGTACCGATGAAAATCGCTCGCTTCTCTCAAAAGTTTTAGGCTGGCATACATACATACATACATACATACATACATACATACATACATGCATGCATGCATGAATTCATACATACATACATTTAAACAGACATATAAGATTTATATTATAGACTAGCCTGAGTGCCCGACGTTGCCCGGGTGTTTGGAAGTGTGTATTGAGCAAAAAAAAAACAAAAAACAAAACGTGGTAGTAAACAGGCAGACTCGAACCCGTACCGCGAAGGAGGAAACTTTTTTTTTTTTTTTCAATTTTTCGATATTTGCCGTCCGAAAGTTAAAAGTTTAAAACGATGCCGGTTTGGTCAGGTTCCTGCGCGTATGTCAAAATTTTAGGCCGACATACAAAAATAAATAAATAAATAAACAAACAAACACACAGATATTTGGTCTTTATATTATAGATTAGCGGGGGTGCCCGGCGTTGTCCGGGTGTTTGTAGGCGTAAAAAAATGACGCTGAGCTTTATTACATCGTGTACAGACAGAACACACACAAACAGACAACTGACTCGACATTTCTCAAATCATCTTTGTGGCGGGTAGAGGACAATTGCTCAGACGAACATGAGGGAGCAATAGTAGGAATCTTTATTGACACAAACGTATGAATAATAATTAGGGTTCCTCATTATAAGTGACCCTCATGTGGCTCCAGTTCCGTCGGTGGGAGTTACCTATGTAACCTTAACCCCCATCCCAAATAGGTAATCATAGAAAGTGTCTCTACGCCAAAGAGTGTGAGCGTGCATAGGAGTCTTAGTTGGTGAGGATGAGCGATGTAACCCGTGAAAATCTCTTCCAATTCCGTGGTGAATTATCCTGTCATATTTAGTAATTCTACAATGTACATCAAACAGTGTGGGCGTGCAAAAGGTTACAAGTTATAAGTGACCCTCCCAGAAGCCCCAACCCGGTTAGTTTGAGTGAGCGCTGTAACCTGTCAAAACTTCCTCTTCCCAATGGTGGGTTATCCTACCAAATTTGGTAGCTCAACGGGAGACGGCGTGAGAATGTATAAGGTTGCATCTCATAAGCGATTTCCCTCCCGGGGCTCCACTTTATAATACCCATTTCAGATCCTTGATAACTCTTCTATCATTGTATGTGGTCAGTTTAGTAAACCATACATGGGCATATTTGTATATAGACAGACATACATAGACTTGAGCTTTATTCTCTCTCTCTCTATCTATCTATCTATCTATATATATATATACATATATATTGTACATATATATAGACATATCTATATATATATATATATCTTTCTCTCTCTCTTTATATATATATATATATATATATATATATATATATATATCCTATTAGTACATGTCTTACCAAAGAAAATAGAATTTTTTCCTTTCCTCATTTTCTCTATCGTTGTCTTTATTATGTGATAAAGTTCTGGAACGGGGCTGAAACAATCGTACGCAAGTGGTTTACAATAAGAGACAAACTTCATAAAAAATGAGTAAATAATTATGTGCGTCTATTCCTATGGATGTGATATCTTTAAAGAAAAGTATTTATAGCTCTAGCATCGCACTATTGAGCTATCTAAATGCGAAGTTTATGTTTTCTATTCACACATAATAACTGCCCCGAGTAGTTAAATTATATATAAACACATTATATATATATATATATATATATATATATATATATATATATATATATGTATATATATATATAAGTAAATCATAGCCAAAAAGATAAACCTCAATATATAAAAATAGAACAATATATATAAGTTTAATGATTAAAGTAAAATTGTGTAGATTAAAATATATACAATTATATTTAAATTAAGAATTTCTTGTTTGAAACAAGGAATATATGGGGAAAAAATTATATTAATTTCCTTAATCCATGGATTTTCAATAATAGTCTTATCGTCAGAGGAAATGAACTGCAATTAGCAAAATGTTGAGCTATGAATAAACAAATACTTTGCTTTCCAGCACATATATTGAAAATGTTATTTAAAAGTTATTTAGATGGTGCTTAAGAGTCATAGAAAACGGATAAGATGATATGAGCCGTTATTGAATATCCATGGATTAAGGGAATAAATATAATTTTCCCTATATATTCTTTGTTTTAAACAATAAATTCTTAACTTAAATATATTTGTATATATTTTAATCTACCAAAATTAACTTTAATCATTAATCTTATATATATATATATATATATATATATATATAGGTATATAGTAAGTAATTTATAAAATATATATGGCGACTAAGCTACACTGAATATTCTGCGTTTCATCCACTATAGGATTCGTCAGTCTTATGCGCGAATTTTGTGGTTGCTTCTTGTTTTTATATATGTTGAGGATTTCTAGTTAGCCAATCAGCTTTCTAGTATCCACCGCGCCCCTTCCTATCAGCCAATGGGCATGAATTCTATCGAACAAAGGATCTGTTTTAGAAGTAGGTTAGTGGTTTAAGGTAGATGTTTTCCTTCCTCTTTTTTATATATAAATATACCTATGTGTACACACACACATGCACATATATATACATATATATATATATATATACGTATATGTGTGATCGTTTATGTATATTCATGTTTATTTAATTTATTTATTTGTTTGTTTTCTATTGTTATTGTTAGTTTTAAAGCTATTTTGTATCGCTATCCTAGAGTAAATTTTATTTTGTGAACACAGTTGTTTGCTATTTCTCGTCTACAGTTTAATAGATTTTGAGGTTCTTTAAAATACAGGATAGCAAATTTTTCATGGAGGCATAATTTACATTGGTCGTCTAAATGTCTGCACGTGGTAGCTTGTCTCATTATTTTCCATTCGACTACCGGCGAATGTCCGCTTTCTTTGAGTTCCGTATAAAAACAACACTAGCGAATAAATACATAAACGATCACACATATACGTATATATATATATATATATATATATATATATGTATATATATGTGCATGTGTGTGTGTACACATAGGTATATGTATATATAAAAAAAGAGGAAGGAAGACATTTACTAACTATCTCTACCTACGTATTGAGCACTTTTGAAGTAAATAAAGTTTACGCATAAATCTATGCTTTCGTATATTAGGTTTATGCGAGTAAATGAAGTAGTTATATATATATATATATATATATATATATATATATATATATATATATATATATATATATATATATACATATGTTACATGATAAGGGCTGTCCCCTGTTCATGTAAGTATAAAAATAGAGAGATTAGTTAAAATGGAAATAAGAGAAAGCAGAAATCGAACCCTGGACATAAGTTTTAAAGAACAATAGGTTTAAATGGAATGTCCAGTAAATTGTTAATTCGGATGAAATAAATAATAAATAAACTATTCAATTGTTAAAAGAATGTGGATAATAAAATATGAGTTAAATAAATTAGATATGTAGGTTAAATTCCTTTGTGGAAACAACACAAGGAAAATAGGTTATTGGGAAATCAATGTCGAAAACGTGCAAAGTCGCGCATGTTGAGACACGTGAATTTTGCTCACGTGGCCGGGATGCATGGAGTTCTCAATATAGCAGGTGGGAGTTAGTTGGTCGAGAGAGAGTCGGAGAGAGTCGGAGAGAGTCAGAGACAGTCAGTGAGAAAACTCAGAGACAGGCGGACGTCTGAAGCGAGACGTTACTTCAGAAACTAAAATGTGAAACTTTGAGTTCTTAATGAGGAAGTCACGACCGGTCGTCAGAAAATAAATTCACCATGTGTTTTGGATAAAGCTCATCTTTGTGTTGTGATTTCTACAAAAAGGTAAATTGTATCGTTATTATATGTCTGTGTTATAAAATGTCATTACAACAACATCTCTCTCTCTCTAAGATACAACATCATATGTAATAAGACAAGAACTCTCACTAAGACACATATCATTACTAATAAGAACTCACGTAACATACGCGCACAAGTGGTATAGTCTAATACTAATAATAATAACTATATAACACATATATATGTATAAAGATAGAGATAGAAATATATATATATATGTGTATATTCTTTGTTTCAAACAATAAATTCTTAACTTAAATATATTTGTATATATTTTAATCTACAAAAATTAACTTTAAGCATTAATCTTATATATATATATATATATATATATACATGTATAGCTAGAGATAGAAATATATGTGTATATAGTTATAATTAAATAACAATCATTCTTTATACCAACTTACCCTAGAGTTGCATGCTTATGCAATCATCAGTGTAGGAGGTGACAATTACTGCCGGTCATAGATTCAAACCCAGCCACGAAGTAACCTTTTTTCTCCATTTGGTAAACAATTGCTACGGGGGAAAAAATTGGGAATTATTAAACGCCGAATTCGGGCGAATACATTAGACAACCTAGAATATTCGCACGAGCCGGAGTCGTAATCTTTACATGAACGCTAGTTGACTGTCTTTTAGTTATAATTCCGCAATTCCATCCTTAAGTGTTCTTAAAGGAGCTCGATAATTATAATTCAATAGGAATTTTCCTTTATAAAGGTGGAGTGAGTTGGGGAAAGAGTGAGGGCTAAGTAAGCAGTATTTGCGACATTATACCATGCATAACACTTGCATATTTATAGCATACTAGTGTTTCATGCTTACATGATAATTCCTACCAGTCATGAGATTTTAACACATTGACAAAGTTACCTTATATATGCATATATATGTGTGTGTTTGTGTGAGTGTGTGTTTGTGTGTGTATGTTTGTGTGTGTGTATGTATGTGTGTGTATGTTTGGAGAGAGAGAGAGAGAGAGGAAGATAGAGAGAAGGAGAAAGATAGAAAAATAAAGAGAAAGGTGGAGTGAGTTGGGGAAAGAGTGAGGGCGAAGTAAGCAGTATTTGCGACATTATACTATGCATATGACTAGGATATTCGATCCTTTTTATAGTAGGTTTGATTTCAAATTCAGCGAAACTCAAAATTTCGTGTTGCCATATTTATTCCTCATAACATCTTACGAAAAAAAAAGTTATCTTAAAGCTTGTTACACGCCATTGTTATATATTAAACGGATGGCGCATTAAAGGGATACACAGGATCAAGTTACGCAATGGGAATATTTACAGAAAACGAAACGAAGGGGAAACGAAGACTTAAAACCATTAAAATATATGCACGCGACCAAAAACGA
Organism: Euprymna scolopes; assembly: GCF_053919585.1. Classification (NCBI taxonomy): domain Eukaryota; kingdom Metazoa; phylum Mollusca; class Cephalopoda; order Sepiida; family Sepiolidae; genus Euprymna; species Euprymna scolopes. The sequence goes on along the minus strand of NC_136514.1, from coordinate 17,483,830 downwards.
ACGAAAAGTCCGTTCCATACTCCACAAGGAAACATTTAAAATTCACCTGGCAAACAAATATACGAGGTGCGTTCAATAAGTTTCCAGACTTTTTTCGTAGTCATTTTTATTGATAATACACATATTAAACCCTAGTCTCCTTCGAAGTAATCTCCTCCGGTTGCAATGCAATTGTTGTACCGTTCCAACAAATTCTGGGAGACTCTATGGATGTCTGCTCATAGCGGTAGACTCTAAGGTTTTCATTGAGCTTAGAGAATAACCAAAAATCACAGGGAGCGAGGTTTGGACTATAGGGAGGGCGAGGAACTGTATTAGTGCCAATCTTACAGTCATAACAACGTCTTTCTTTCTGATTTTCTTTGAGCACCCTTGGGACAAACTTTACGCAAATCTTCACCATTTTCTGTTCCTCGCGAATAATTGTGTGTACAGTTCCCACACTGACATCAGACTGTGCACTTATTGTCTCTATGGACATACGACGGCCCTTTTCCATGAAATAAATTTTTATTATAATAAACTCTGATTTTCTTACTTTCTTTACACCTTTCATCATTTTTAACAAACTCCCTATCACCAGAATATCGTGGAATCGTGACCTTCTATAAAACTCTAAAAGTTTTACAATAAATATAACAGCACGAATAATATAATTAAAGAAGAGGTCATTTTTAGATTCATTACTCCACCACCAGTCATACATTATACTTTTTGTTTTTAGTATAACTACTGGTACACACACACACACACACACACACACACACACACACACACACACATATATATATATATATATATATATATATATATATATATATATATATATACTTGCAAAAGTACCCGCCGTTGACTGGGTTCAAAAACAGCCTACAGAAAATGGACTCTGATTTATGAAAGCATAATAGGCTATGAAAAGGAATGGTTTTAAAGAGATAGCTTCGAATTTGGGGGTATCAAAACCAAAGCAAAATATGGTGAAAGTAAAAATAAAATAGATAAACCCCATAATTTATTATACCATGCCTGTTCACACTGAAACACTTATCACAATATTCTGTGGATCTATATTAAAAAATCTTATTAAACTTTGTGACGTATTTCCATTCTATGAGAGGCAGGCGCGAACGAACACCCCATAATTTTATTATACCATATTTCTTCAAACGCAGATAGATAGGAAAAGTCTTTATTTAAGTTTGTGCCTATTTCCATTTTATGGAGGCCAAACGCGAACGCAGACCCCGCAATTTTATTATACGATCGGTATTTAAGTTAAAACATACTTATCAAAGTATTCTTATGTACATCTATATCAAAAACACTTGTAAACGTTTTTTTTTTTTAATTTTAAATTTTTTTATTTCCATACTTTGTGGACCAGGCGCGTACGCAGACCCCACAATTTTAATGAATCATCATAATGCCAGATCAAACATACCCATTCCTGTGTCTCGATGCATCTTCTATCATTATATGTAATCAGTTTTCTATAATTGTCAACCATATTTGAGCCTATTCGTGACTAGACACACACACACAGACGCCCAGCTTTATATATATATATATATATATATATATATATATATATATATATATATATATATAGAGAGAGAGAGAGAGAGAGAGAAATAAATATATATCGCAACATCGTTACTAATAGGCCAGGGAGACTTGCTGTTAGTAATGTTAAATATATCGCATATAAATATTATAATTTTTATTGTGGTTAGTTTTATATATTGACAAATAAGTTTATTTAAATGTAATTTTCACGTGGAGGCACTAACCTAAATGCTAAAACGTATACAACTATGATACCTCATATAGGGTTCATTTATATTTTCAAACCTGCTTTATCGTTTCCGGCTAATCAGTGTGGCGTATTCTAGCGAGATTCGATATTGAGATAGCCCTGGCAGCAATTAGAGGTCATTAAAGACAATCACGACCTAATAGACAAAAACCAACTCAAGAAATCTAAAAAAAAACCATAATTAAAAAAAAAGATAGGGTTTGCATATTACTTTAAAATTATAAAAACGAACTTTAAAAGAAAACAACATTAATAAACCCCACTGAACCGGAAATCGGAAGTATAGGCCAAAACAATATCTGAAATGATAAATATACAAATTTAAGATAAATATAACCTCAACCGCAATCAGTTGATTAGTATGACGGGCGCGATTCACCGGGCCACTTAAATTAGAGGTAAGAAAATACTATTTTATCTAATTCATATACTATGAAATATTACACATTAGTTATAAAAGCGTTATTTAAACAAACAATAGAATTTCCTAAGAGTTTCTCTAACATTTCTGAAAAGGAAATTGATATCATTAAGAACTGTCAAATAAGCGTCTTTATTACTAAAAGTGAAAAATAGACGAAGAATAAACAAAATATTTTTCGTCGTCTTTAGGGGTCCGTTAGATTCTGCCGAAACTTTTAACTTGGTTTTATATTACACAATTACACAGTAAATTAATACCTTGTTTTTACTGATATAGACTCATATAGAAACAGCTTATAATTATTATTATTATTGTTGTTATTATTATTATTATTATTATTGTTGTTGCTGTTGTTACTTCTATTGTTATTATTAATATTATTCTGTTGCTTTTGCTGCTGTTATTAATATTATTCATATTATCAATTTATATTATTGTTATGATTCTTTGTGCTGTTATTATTATTATTATTATTATTATTATTATTATTAGTAGTAGTAGTAGTAGTAGTAGTAGAGCTATTGTTATAATTATTGTTAGTATTATTATTTTATTATTGTTATTATTATTGTTATTGCTATTATAATTGTTTTGGTAGTGATGATGTTATATTATTATTAATTTTTTATTATTAATGTTATTATTATTATCATTTTATTTATTATTATTGTTCTTGTTCTTGTTCTGGTTCTTATTATTTTTAATGTTATTATTATTATTATAATTATTATAATTATAATTAGTGATTTAATTAAAGCGACATGCTGTAGGATCTGAAAGACTATTCAATAGCGAGATGAAGTAATTACTTTAGCTGGAATTACTTGCAATATTTAATAGATAGATTCCATGAACAAAGCTTCTTTCTTAGAAGTGTACACCTTTGGAACTCTCTGCCGTTTGCCTGTTTCCCACCTAGTAGAAATTGGATGCCGCATTCAATGTAGACATTAGTAAAAATGAACCTTTTCTAAACGAAAATTCCAACTGCATCCACGTTCAAAGATGCATTCTCCACAATTAAGCACATACATAAATCGGCAAAGAGGGAGCTTAGTAATGACTCCTCGGACAATGCAGGATTAATAAAAGCATTTATAATAGCCATGAGAAATATGTGCGACAAACATTAATAAAGAGTATAAAATGTATAGGACCCAATACAAACAGAGCCCAAAACTGAAGCAGTATGTTTATTTGGTTTACACCCTCATCCAGACTAATGTTAAAAACTAGGTCTATAAATTTCTACACCTCATTAATAAACATATTCTACCCGGTAATATACTGCATAAAATATTTAATAAAAACACTTGAAACTGAGCTATAGCAACACTAATATCCTATAACGAATTGTAAAGAAGCGCAATAATGCAAACCTGAATAGTAATAGCGGAAAGAGTTGCATTAACAATTATAGAGAATCTTACAACTTTAACTGCTAAAAACTAAACTCTCCATAATAAAGAATTTCAATTCTTCAGCAAGAATCATATCATGCAATAAAATGTACAGTTGAAAACACAGAAATAGAAAATTTTGCATGGCCATTTAATTACATTTTAATAAAATGTTTTACAGACACATTACAGTCTCTACATTTCTGATATTAATTGAGGTTAAAAATACGAATAATTAAGGCCTACTTCACAAGATTTCCACTACGGTACAACTGGAAACGTTTTCTCAATCATTAAATCATTTCTCTCTGATAGGGTCATAAGAGTAGTGGGTGATGGGCAGAAATCAGAGGCCAACAGTATTAATGCTGCCCCCTTAAGTAAGACACTTTATCAAATCTCCATTACTAACGATTACTACGATATTATCACATTGATTACTGTACACGCAATAACTCTTATCCTCGAGTGGCCTCCGGGCCTTGATAAGTGATGACTATCATGTAAAAAAAAAGAGTGAAAAATTATCAGGAAGCCTATTGTTTGTGGACCACTTAACTCGTTATGCTTTTTTGTGTCTGAATAAAAACTAGAAATAATGACATTTAAAGAGGGAGAAAGATTACCGAATTTAGTCCAGAAACAGCTCTGTTCTTCAAACACTTCAAATACTTAAGCCAGAGTTTTCTAACGGGGCCCGTAACATCCACCGGGGGGACTTATAAAACTTCAGGTGGGCAACAGCCAAATTTATAGTATAGGGGATCCCTGAGGTTCATTCAAGGGGAAGATGAAATACTGAGAATTCTAATAACATTGATAGGTTTTTCTCAATCCATTATCTTTGGAATTCACAATTTATGTGGATATTGGTTGCATCACACTTATTTTTAATTAGAAAAATTAATTCAAGATAATGTTGACAAAGCTATATGAATATTCAATAACTTCTTTTAATTATATACTATTACTGCTAACATCTTTATGTAAGGATGCATGCAGGGAGAGAGCGGTAGTATGTATCGGAGTGTTCTAGGAGCCGTTTATCGAAAAAGGTTTGGAGACCATTAATTAAACTAAGTAAACTAATGACAAGATACATATTCGACTGTACACATTTATTTTGATTGCAAGGAAAACATCCACGTTATGCTTGAATATTACTTTGCTTGTTAAATATAGTACGATGGTTTTTATTTATAATGTTTTCGAATTTTAAATTATGAGCTTTTCGTAAATAAATAATACCAGATCGACAAAGTGTAGTAAAATCGCATGCAAGTAGATCCTAACCCTAAACCTAACCCTAAACCCTAACCCTTATCTTAACCCTAACCCTAACCCAAACCTTTACCCTAACCCTAACCTAAACCCTAACCCTAACCCTAACCTACCTAACGTAATAGGAGAAACAAATAAGTGTTAGATAGAAAATACATTTACTACGTATACAAGCTGTTATAGGTGTATCAGAATTTTGGGGGAATTAACACGAAACTGCGAATAAAATATTTAAAAAAAACTCGTAATTTCTCTTTTAAAAGTGGTTTGTTTATTTTTTTTAATGGATTATACTTCCAAAATAAACTATTAAAGTGGTATAAAAAGCAATAGAAATATTATTGTACATTTAAAAAAAATATTTTTACGTAATGAAATCTATTAAATTTTACGAGTTAAATATTTTTCAATTTTTAAACTTTAAAAATCTATCAACGTTTTTCTATTGATTCAATTTTTACGATATTTTCAGGGTCAATGTTAAATTTTATACTCTTTCGAATAAACTGAATATAATATTTTAGACAAACGTTTTTTTATAAATTAACTCCCCCCCATTTTGAAATGTCTATAAAAAAGTAAATAATTAATTTAATCATCAAAGTTTTATATATCACAAATTGAAGATAAAAGATCAATAAATGGTATATTTAAATTAAAAAAAAAAATGTTTTATAGAAATTTGCCTGTACAGTCCGAAGTTTAAAACTTTAAAAAAACATACACGTTATTTTTGTTATTTTTTTAAATGAAACCGTGGTCCTTGATCCTTTAATCCAAAATAAAATGTAGGGTTTGAATTACATTTGTCGAATAGTTATAAGCTTGGAAAGACAGGCGGTCGAATTATTCAATATTTTTCACGCATTCGTAAGGTCAGTTTCTAACACACCTAAAGCTGCTATATATGTATTTGAGTTCAAGAGTTATGGATTCCAGTTGACCTGCGCAACAAAGATTTAGATGGTTCTGATTGTGAAATTTTACTAATTTATTGCCCAGTGATTATGCAATGACATAAAAAGTAAGGATTTTATAACCTTAAAGTAATATATATTTATGAATATAAAGTAAATTCTAGAGACAAGAACTCGCTCATTCATATTTGAAACCATTAAGAATAGTAGTCCGATAGCGATAGATTATGTAGAAAATCCCGACTAAAACATTTATGTATATATGTAGCTAAAAATCTTTGTATATGTAAAAATATATACTATAAACCAGAGACAATGGATAAAGTACGTGTATTCATACATATAATATTATCAATCTGTAAATTTTATTAAATGTCTGTAGTTTATCCATATATATATATATATATATATATATATATATATATATATATATGTATATATATATATGTATATATACTAGCTGTACCCTGCCACGCGTTGCAGTGGCTCAATTTGGTGTAATGGAAAAATTTGATAAAAAGAGAAAATGCATGTTTCTTATATTAGTACAGCAATCCACTGCAAAATGTGCAAAAGAAGGCGAAAATGAAAAAAATGGTACTCTTGCAGAATTTGATCTGGATCCTCAGGAGTTTCTGTCAATCATTCATGGTTTGGACTTGACCAACAATCAGTGGATGAAGCCGAACGGAGCAAAAATGTTGAAACGCTAAATGTTTTTTTGTTGTTGTTGTTTTACAAAAATGTGAGTTAGTTATTAATATTTGGTTGATGGTGGGAGGAGGGGGTTACTATACACAGATTCGAAAAAGTTGTCAAAAAAAAAAAAATAATTGAAAGCAAAGGTAAGGTAAGTTACGTTTCTTCCTAATTGGATAATTGTTTAGTGTTTTTATGTAATGTAAAATGTTTAATTGGCTCAAAAACAGAAATACGTTAAGTTTGGGAAAATAAGTTGAAAACTAAAAACTATACAAAACAGTGTCTGAAACTCACCGAATATATGTTACCATGACATAGGCTGGCATAATCGGTGGGTTTCTAACAGTATTTTGTATAGTTTTTTTTAGTTTTAACTCACTTTCTCTAACTTAAAGTAATCAACAGTGTCCACCACCATTTGTAGCTTTCAAATACCCCGATAAACACTGTTTTTCGAGCCGACTAAACGTTAAATTAAATGAAAAGGGTTGGTATTACTAAACACAGATACAAAGAAGTTGTCAAAAAATAAATATATAACAAATAAATGTTATCAAAGGCAAGAAAAGTAAATGTTCTACCTAACTGGATAAGATTTTAGTGTTTTTATGTAATGTATAATCGGTTTAAAAACATCCAATGTTTATCGGTATATCTGAAAAATACAAATGGCGGCAGATTGTATCGAACACGTTAAGTTTGGGGAAATTTTGGGAAAATGAGTTTAAATTAAAAAACTATACAAAATACTGTTAGGAACTCACTCAATATATGTTGCCATGACGTAGGCTGACATATAATCAGTGGTTTTAAACTTTTGCTCTATACAGGTGACGACTTTTAAAAGTCCCTTTTAGTGATTACCTGGTTTGAGAATATTTGTACAACTAAACGGCAAATCTGCTCCAAAAATCCGGTATTATTTTACTTTAAGGCCCGTGTCACGTTCATATATAACGAAATATTTTATTGTAGATTTCGGTGTGCTAAAAACGAATCTGCAAACCATTTCCGTAGCAAAAAGTAAGTTTTCATGATATTCATGAAATTACTTTTTCGAAAAGTGGGTGATCACTTTTCAATGTAAATTAAACTTAGAATGAGCACCCATTTTCGGGCCACCTGAGAGAGGGGCATTTTTCTGTGTTTCGTGGCTAAAAAGTTTTTTGTTTGATTTCTTTTGCATGGTAATAAACCCTGAACTCTGGGACTATTTTCCATTTCACAGCCGTAGCCTTCGTTTACGCTATGCGTGAGCATAAACGAAAGCTGTTTAGCCAATAAACATGGGAAAAAAATCCCCCCTCTCTCAGGTGGCTAGAAAGTGGGTGCTCATTTTAAGTTAAATTTACATGGAAAAGTGATCGCCACTTTTTCGAAAAAGTAATTTCTTCATATCATAAAAACTATTTTTTTGCGATGGAAACGGTTTGCAGATTCGTTTTTAGCACACCAAAATCTACAAAATTTTTTTTGTTATTTACGAACGTGAGACACACAGCCCTTAATGGAAAATTATATCAAAAACCCGGGGGAATATAGTTTTCAATAAAAACAGCAAATGAATTCGATAGAAAAAAAATGGATGCTTTTTTTTTTTTCTTTTTTCTGTGTGTTTTTTGGCTAAAAAGTTTTTTGTTTGATTTCTTTTGCATGGTATTAACCCCTGAACTCTGGGACTATTTTCCATTTCACAGACGTATCCTTTGTTTATGATATGCGTGAACATAAACGAAAACTGTTAAATATGCATTCGCGTACCAAACTGCCTTGTCAAAAAACCTTTAAGCCAATAAACACGAAAATAAATGCCCATTCTTCAGGTGGCCAGAAAGTGGGTGCTCATTTTAAATTAAATTTGCATGCAAAAGTGATCACCCACTTTTCAAAAAAAAAAAAAATTCTTCAGATCATGAAAACTATTTTGGTACTCCTTGGGTGTTGAGTTCCATGGCGACCCGCAGAATTATTTAATGGTCGTTCCCTTAGTACCCCCTGGTCAAGGCTAACGCATGCGCACGTAACATTATTTATTTATTTACTTACGTGGTGGAGTTTTTATACTGATAGGTTTTTTGAAATTTTTTCACTGGATTATTATTGATTGAACACTAACCAGATTATGAAAAAAAATTGAAAAAAAAAATCATTTCAACATTTGAAAAGGGGTACTCACTTTTTAGTTACCACGTTCTGGTAAATCGGTCACTCATTTTTTTATTTCTAAATAGGGAAGTGTCTTCGGGAGATATAAAATGGTCGCATGTTGACGAAGCAATGTATCGGGAGGCGTACGGGATTAAAAATTATTGGTAAATTTTTAGATTAGGTCCACCTCCTCAATTTTCTTTTAAATGACGACTTGAAATGGTTTTCTACTATGCTGAATACGAAAATCGCATCGAAATTTTGCAGAAATAAGTAGTTATCAAGATATAAAAAGTTGTATTATGCATTGTAATCTTTGGCGGCCATCTTTTTTACGTGTGTGTATTTGTTTATGGCGCGTGTGCACGTAAAAAGATGGCCGCCGAAGAATACAATGCATAATACAATTATTTATTTCCGCAAAATTTCAATGCGATTTGCGTGTTCAGCATACTCGGAAATCTTTAAATGTCGTCATTGAAAGGAAAATTGTAGAGGTGGACCTAATCTAAAAAAATACCAAATTATTAAACATTTCTCCAGCATGTTAGTGAAATTTATAATACTTTAAAAAAAATTTAAAAAAACAAAAGTTTTGAAAGAAAACAAAAAAAACTCACCTTTCATAAAAACAATTTAAAAAATAAAACACCCACAAACTGACTTTAAATAAGTAAAAACATTTTTTTATTAAACTCGAAACTTTATTTTCATAAAAACAATAAAAAAAAGTCATGTTCAATCTTTTTTTTTTCTTTGAGAAACAAATATATTTCCCTACTTACAAATGCGGTAGAGGCTCATATTAGTTTTACTTTCTATGGTTTTGATATACCGCGTTTTTATTGCTTACAAAATGGGTGACTGATTTATCAGAACGTTGTAACGAAAAAGTGAGCACCACTTTCAAATGTCGAAATAATGATTTCTTTTTAATTTTTTTTTAATAATCTGTTAAATTGGTGTCCAATCAATAATAATCCAAAAAACCTATAAGTATAGAAATTATTCCAAAAACCTATAAGTATAGAAATTAAGCAGGTTAACTCTTTTCATAAATAATTTTTTAAAAAAGTAACTAAACCATTTATTGATAATTTGTTACGTGTACAAACATTTATTTATTTACGTAAGCTTAACTCTTTTCATGAATAAGAAAGTTTTACTATTTAAGAATAATAAAAGGAAAAAGTTACTGAACATTTATAAAAGGAAAACATAATTTCTCACGTACTTACTACTTTTCATGAAGGCCAGAGGAATAGTTGGCCGAAAAGTCGTGAAACAACAACTTATAAAGATGAGAATAATAGTCCGCAATAAATAAAAATGGTGCTAATGCAGAGAGCGATCCGCGCTATTTTTTAAATCATATTTCCACGTTTAATTAAAGTTTTACGATATGTTTTTTTTATTCAATTGTAAGGTCAAAGTACAGAATAGGTACAAAACATCCTCCCCTCCCCATGTTAAGAATGACTTTTTAAATAATAACATTATTTCAGCACGGATCACTCTCTGCATGAGTATCATAAAAATTAATACAAATAATACTTATCTCAATAAGTGAAAGGCTAATTTTTACCGGAAATAAAATGGCGGTAATCTCGCAGTTACGAAAAATATTTTTTATTTAATTTAATATTTTTATAATTCGCAATGTTAAATTATTTTAATAACATGCAAACATTCCTTGACTTTAAAAATAGAATTTCTGAAAATATCAATTAAATTGGTAACATAGAAATATGGTTTTATTCACTTTTAACGAACGAAATATTACATTTATATATATATATATATATATATATATATATATATATATATATATATCGCATATATCGCATAATGAAGTCTTTAAAGCTTACGATTGCTAATCAGGGTATTCCACCACGCTCAGTGTTGAAAATTTCACCACGAGTAATGCATTAGTAGTTACCAGGGATGTGCCTTTGTTAATGTTTTGAATCAGTTATTTTCCCTCTATTTCTGCCTTTATTTCGTAAAGACTACTGTGCCAGTAAATTCGATCAGCTGCCAACTCTTCCCAATTTTTCGTATTGTAAATAACCATGTAAGGCGGTGTAAATACCGTAAACAGGGGCCAGAAAAACATCGTATTTTACATCGTAACCTGACAAAAACGTATACTGGGATCACTGTATCCCGAGGCCGCCCTATTTCGGGGTTCCACTTTATATACGTGGTTGTTTATCGTTTTTATAAGAGGAGCGTATAAAAACGATAAACAACCACAGAATTCGCGCATAAGCCTGAAGAGTCCTAGAGTGGATGAAACGCGGAATATTCAGTATAGATTAATCGCCATATATATGTTATAAATTACTAACTACCTCTACTTACGTATTGGGCACTTTTGAAGTAAATACTTTCGTATATTAATTTTATGTGAGTAAATTAAGTAGTTATATATATATATATATATATATATTAAATTTATTTATACAAACATTAATGGCTACATATGTGCATACATGTTTCTGTAATCACCCGCGTCTTCAAGCCAAGAATTACCGTCGAGAATATATATATATATATATATATATATATATATATATATATATATGGGGATAAAGTACATAATATAATAAAAATTAAATTGTCATAGAGAGAGAAATGTGACAAAAGACCCAAGGAAAACATTAAACACAAAATATAGTTTGACCGATAGAAACCGGCGAATTTCTTATTTTTGATTACTTATTGTGTTTCATTTGTGTATCCGTTTGTTTTTAACACACACACACACACACACACACACACACACACACACACGCACACGCACGCACACGCACACACACACACGCGCGTACACATATATGTATATACTAAAAATATATTATGAAAATATATTTATTGTGAAAATAAAGATAATTGAAAAGTAAACATTGCGTTTGAATGAACAAGTAAATATGAGAAATAAATAAAAAAATATCTATGTAAATAATATTGCTCGTAAAGTTCTGGAATCAACAGCGTATTTTCAAATTTAAAAAAAAAATACTTCCGGGTGATTGTATTCAAGCATAGAGCGACATCTGCGTTTGTTATCAAAAAATGGAAGACGTATTTTTTGTTATCATTTTTGTTAGCGATCACCTGTTTTCCAAATCGAGAAGATTGAAATTTAAGCATCGCTGCCTTTTCTGAAGTGTAAATGTTGAAACGCTTTTATACACTTGTTAAAATGTTAATTCTCCCTCTCAAAATAAAGTGTGAATAATAACACGATGGCCTATACTATTTAGAAATCATACATGTATCGACATATTCCGATGCTTGAAATTAATAAAAACAATTTCAGCTCTGTATTTACGTACTAATAGTCGACATTTTTTAAAGATAGGATCACCGATAAAATAATGTAAAAAAAAAGTAACTTTTAACTTGATTTCCTTGCAGAGTCATTTGTGAAACTTGAACTCATTCGTTTCTGAATTTTTGGGTTATCCATATTATTTGGATTCATCGGAATACTGTTCTATTCTTGAATGTGATTTCAACAAGGTTTCAACCATTGGCGCAGTGATTAGAGTTATCGGCAAAATCCATTGTAAAAAGTGATATTCTCATGAAGGTGGTAACCTTTCAAAAAACAAAAATACAAAAAAAAACAAGCACCAGAATTTTATAAGTATATTCTGAAACTAAATCTAAATTTACTAGAATACTTACATAAATATGTTTCAATTTGAATATAAATTGTAGAATATTGTCATGGGGTCTGCGTTCGCGCCAGACCTACATAGCATCTACAACAAGAACAGGAATGTGACCTTGGCTCAGTAGTAGACAATACAGATTGAAAATCTGGATTTGCCAAGTTCCATCCAGTTACTTCCATAGAAAAAAACTTTCATTTAGGGATGCTGTCAATGTCACGAAAGTATCCGATAACCTTCCAGAACGAATTCCTACTAAAAAATGTCGGGGTGATGAATGGAAACAAAATATCATGCGTGGTGCTAACCAAACAAACACAAAGCAGCAACATTCAACTGATGAAACATAGAACCGTAGAATTTCCACGGGTCCTGATAGTAAAGAGATGATTTCGATGTAATCGATTGTGAAAGTGCTTTGGTAAATTGACGAAAACAAAGTGAATTTATAAAACTATTAATAGGAACGATTATATAGAAATCCAGGAATTCAATATTAAATTCTTTTAATTTTCAGCACGAACGTTAACGATAATATATCGTAAATGGCGGGAGCCACATTTTCAATGTATCATGGCAGTTGGGTGTCACTTCTTGCAGAAGTTAAATCGTTCATGTGTTTTTTTCTTTCGTGAGAATTAAACGATGTGGCTGGAGAGGCTGTCTATCCGTCGATAAACCTATATCTTTCGAAACGCTGGTCATGCAGTAATAATGGTTGAAATCGCCCTAAACTCTAGAGCCAAAAGTGAAGAGCCATTACTCAAAACAACGAGATATTATAAAAAGACTGACTGGGAAGCCATCAGGAGTCTCATCAGAAATGCCCCATGAGGAAATATTGTTTCTCTTCCTGCTGAACAGTGCGCAAATGAGACCACTGAATGGTTCAAAACGGCAACTGAAGCACATTTTCTATGCATTTCTGAGCACTTTTAACAACGTTTGCAGATCCTGCATGTAGATCTTCTCTGGTGATTCGCATGTTGATAATGTTCTCCTTTAGTTGGTCAAGATTCTAAAGATTATTTGCATACACTTTTTTGTTTTAAAGTTCCCCAAATATAAAAATCACACGATGTCTCTTCAATTCTCTCTCCTCTGATCTTGAGCACGTAGTACAGTGGGGTAAGGAGTGGCTGGTTACTTTTAATGCATCTAAAACCAAGCTTCTCTCTTTACATCATCAACATTCTGATCCACATCTGGCATCAATTGAAATGAATGGCTCTCGTCTTCAGGAGGCCTCAAGTTTTGACAAGCTTCTTGGCTTGACCATTACTCCTGATCTTAAATGGAACATGTACATCAAATCTGTTGCCAAGGCCGCTGGAAAAATGGTGGGATCTTTCTATCGATCCGGTAGATATCTCACAGCTGATGCTATTCTCTATCTATATAAGAGCCAGGTACGTCCAACGATGGAATACTGTTGCCACATCTGGGCAGGAGCTGCTAGAAAGGACTTGGCCTGCCTTGATAGAGTTCAAAATAGACTTCGTAGCCTCGTAGGCGATGTCTTTTTCTCTTCCCTGCAACCTCTATCTCACAGAAGAGATGTTGCGAGTTTGTCTCTGATGTATCGTTATTTTCATGGAAAGTGTTCGACTGAGCTTCAATCTATGGTCCCCCCTCGCCAAACTTTCACAAGAAACACTCGTCTAAGCTGTAAACACTATCAATAATTCCCCCCACTCTTTATCTGTGCCTAAACCTAAACGTAGATTCCATGAGCAAAGCTTCTTTCTTAGAACTGCACGCCTGTGGAATTGTCTTCCATTTTCCTGCTTTCCGGCTGACTACAATATGGTTGTGTTCAAGTCTAACGTAAATAAGTTCTTGATGAGCCGTTCCATATAAGTTATCAAATTTACCAAATTTTCATTACTAATGATTACTATATTGTCCAATTTCTACTGTACACTCTTTAACCCTTATCCTTGAGTGGCCTCTTGGCCTTGATAATGTGGTGATGCCTATGTAAAAAAAAAAAAATGAAAAGTCCGGGGAACGTGGTGGCCATAACCCTTTGCTTATTGTTCTCCCTTCCGTAAACATGTCATGAACTCGTTCCAGTGATCTGTTGGACACGTGGCATGTACTTTTACTACTTTTAAGTGGTCCACGTTCTATATAAGATATCTAAAAGAATTGAGGCCGCTTCCTCACTGCTTCTTCTAAAGTGGGTCACCATATTTGAAAAGTTGGAGACCTTAATGTAAATAGTCATATCAGGTTTGGCTATTCTCAATCCACTGTGTTGCGTATCGTTTGAATACATCCGAGTGAGACATCATCAAGAAAATAGACTTAAAAGATCTTGAGCAAGATTTTACGAAAATACTTTTTTTTAGAATTCTAGGAGAAACAAAGGTATATACAAGATATAGTCGAATAATCCCAATGAAAGATTAGGAGCAATTAACATCCTCACACAATACTGAAATTAACTTTTCGGCATGAAATGACAATAAAGGGTTGATATGCCGTAAAAGAACTAACGATAAGAGGTGCTCACATTTCCTTTCGAGCACAAAGATACTTCAGTATCGACTAAAGCTGAAGATGGCGATTAACACATTGCCCGACCTTAGGCAAATTTTCTGCAGTGATGATACTATTAGCATTTGTACAGAGTCTTGTAACGTTGCCACAGCCAACGTGCTTGGAGAACATATTGATTTTGATACGATATTGGCATTGACGACATTAAGGCTCTCTGCTGTATCTGCACCACTCAGTCTGGATGTGTGGCGCTTTGGAAGCACAAACTATCTTTGCAGCACATTATATTAACAAAGCTGATTTCATTAGAAAATTCGATGAGCGGAATAGAGCGTAGATTATAACAAAGAAACGGACATCGGTTGGGCACCAAGAAAATTTAAAATCGGATTTCTGAATATTCGACATTCAATGAATTAAGAGTAT
The DNA here is from genome assembly GCF_053919585.1 of Euprymna scolopes. NCBI lineage: Eukaryota > Metazoa > Mollusca > Cephalopoda > Sepiida > Sepiolidae > Euprymna > Euprymna scolopes. The sequence goes on along the minus strand of NC_136514.1, from coordinate 17,468,528 downwards.
GAACGCGAATTGCATACCTTTGCTTTTTATCCTATTTCACCCTGAACAAGACATATTGCTACTTGGAACATAAAGTGCTATTACAGTATAATCCGGGTAAAAGAGATTTCTTAACAGGTACTAACAGCTCTATTATATCCGGGTTACACTTATATCAGATGTTCTTATATCCGGGTTACACTGTACATTAACACAGGCTCTACTTTGGGACCAGAAAAAATATCTCTTATATCCGTTTTTCTTATATTATGGTCTCCTATATCCGGGTGGCACTATATTTGGGATCGTGTTTAACAGAGGCTAGTGAAGAGTTAAGCATCGGGATGTCTTCGCATTGCAGCAAATCTACTGCAAGTTTAGTACAGTCAGGGAAGCAGGAAACAGGGAAGAACATTCCTAAGTCTAGCGAGTCCGAGGAAAGATACTATAAAAGCAGAAGTTTTTTGGTATTTAGGGACCTTAAAAATGAAGGTGCGGGATTTTGCTACTTGTCAAATTAGTCGGTAATATGTAGGTCGAGAGGGGCACACGTGTTATGAGTTGATCAAAGCACATTACGTTAAAGTATTTGTAAAACAAGCACAGGGTTGCAACAAAGTGGCGATGTGACAGACGTTAGAGCTTAGATGATAGTGTCGCATCTATTAGAGTTAAAACCTGGCCATACACGACAGTTACGATGGTCGTTGAAAAAGTAAATCATCCTATTTTTTTAATCTCAAAAGATGAAACACAGTGTATATGAGCGCGCGAAGAAAAACATCATCAGCAGCAGCAGTGAAAGATGGCTGGCTGCGAAGAGATTAGCAGTAGCAGTAGTCGAAAAAAAAAATTAGGAAGTGTGCGCGAGAAGAAACAGGGGGAAAAGAGAAAAATGCACTCCCTTATCGAGCAGAAGCAAAGTGGGCGTCGAAGACGAGAATAGGCCGGCTGATCCTAGTATGCGGTCAGAAGGAAGAGAAAAGTAAGCCAGGCTGAAATGGACACATTACAGCGAGAGATCTTTTAAGTGTTGCCCAAAATAATGGTAATAAATGCTTGTGTTAAAAATAAAAATGCCGATCCTGATTTTTATTTAGTTCATTCCAGTTCTTTTATGAATTATTAAACTAAAGGGTAGCGTCATACAACGTTACAAAGAGATACGACGACAGAAGTCACATGATTATGTAAGCGAGCGCGTGTGCTCTAGAATTGGTGAAAAAACTTAAGCTGAAAAATAAATTTTCAATAACTAAAACCTATCTACACACACACACACATATATATTTGTATATACACACATATGATAGAATATTATATTTCAGTGACCATGTCATTTATTCGTTTGTAAATATATAGAACCGTTTATAGACACTTCGTCATTACTTAAATCATATAAATGCAAAGTTACATATCTTAGATTTTCTGTGGTTTTGACTAGTATGAAAGGACAACATACTGTCCAAAACATCAAAACATGAAAATAAAATAAAATTAAAATTATAAACATATTTATATATGAAGCTTAATTAGGGTCAAACAGGCTTGTTTAATTATATGAATCATCGCCATATTTACAGTAGTTGGACTAGAAAAAAATACGCTTCTTGTCCTAAACAGTTAAATTCTCAATTAGATCGTAAAAAAATAACAACATTAGATACATAAAGTAACATAGAAATAAATCAATATATATATATATATATATATATAGAGAGAGAGAGAGAGAGAGATAGATAGATAGATAGATAGAAACACACAGAAACACACACAAAAACACAAACACACATAAAAACACAAACACACACACACACACACACACACACACACATATATATATATATATATATATATATATATATATATATATACATGGCAAATAAGCTACACAGAATATTCCGCGTTTCATCTACGCTAGCTCTACCTATGTAGTGAGCACTGTTGAAGTAAATACATAAAGTTTATACCTAAAATTATACTTTCGTATATTAATTTATGTGATTAATAACATTTTATATAGATACATAAAACAACAATAAAAAATAATAATAATAGTATATATATAAATATATATATATATATATATATATATATATATATAGCCTAACCAATCTTCACAAAGATGAAACGGGAAAAATTCCGTGTTGCTTAATTGCCATATATTTTCAACACTTATTCCCTGACTCTACTTACGTACTGAATATTGTCGAAGTAAATACTGAAAATAGGCGCGCACACACACACACACACACACACACACACACACACACACACACACACACACACACATATATATATATATATTCAATTGTCACCCCAAACAAGGCAAGTGCCACTTTGAATAAGGAGGCTACTATCGGAGACATAATTTGCGGGGGCATTATGAAGGAAGATGAGTAGAAAGATGTTTGTTCACATTACACTTGAACTTCTGCATATCAGTACAGTTAGGAAAGCAGTATCCCGGGAGGGAGTTCCAATAACTTGCAGTTCTGGGGAAGAAGCTTTCTTATACCTTGGGATTTCTACTGTAAAGGGGTGGGACTTAGTTGCTTGTCGGGTTTGTCGGGGGTAGTCACGTCGTGGAGGTACAAGTGCTTGCAGTTCGTCAGTGCATTCACCATTAAAAAATTTGTAGAAAAGTCAGAGGGATATATATATATATATATATATATATATATATATAATAGGACGACAAGAGTATGAAATGAAGTCACAAAACTATATATTGGTAGATATAGAAGGATCATTTATTGAATAATTTGATGGTCTTTATAATCGAATTTCAAGAAATTTAAAGTTTTAATGTGAACTCTTGAAACTATCTTTCCCAGTGAAGGATCTCTTTAACATAAACCCAAGTTTTTTTTTTGTTCACCGAACTCTTACGCTTTTCCAGCTAAGTCTACATCTACTTTCAATATACCCTCACACCTTATATTGTTTTTTTTTGTATATGTGTTTGTATTCATGGATATATATATATGTGTGTGTGTGTGTGTGCGTATATATATACATATATATATACATATATATATATATATATATATTCTTTTACTTTACTTTATTTTTACGGGACCACTCACCCCTGACTCCTCAACCCTATTTCCTGTTATTCCGACCCCCACATGTTTGTATCCCTTTCTTTTACGCATTCCCTAGTAATTATTATTAACATTGTTATTATTATTATTATTATTATTAGTAGTAGTAGTAGTAGTAGTAGTAGTAATGGTGGTTTAGTATTGTTAGTACTATTACTATTATCATTATTATTATTATCTTGTTTTTACCGCTATTATTATTATTATTATTATTATTGTTATTATTATTATTATTATTATTATTATTATTATTGTTGTTGTTGTTGTTGTTGTTATTATTGCTGTTATTATTATACTCCCCGTTATTATCCCCGTCATTGCTACCATAACCGTTACCATTTTCTTCATTTTCATTGTTATTAACATTAACATTGACATTACTTTTATCGCAGCTATTGGTAATATTATTTTTATTTTTATCTTTATTTTTATCTTCATTTTTACTTTTATTTTATTTTTTATTTTTATTATTATTACTATTATTATAATTATCATTATTATCATGATTCTCATTATTACAATTACCCTACTATCATTGGTACTATTACCACTTTTATGAATAGTAATGTTCTTCTTACTCGTCCACCTTTCCAACTATATGTATCCTTAAACCTTTTGCATCAAGTTAAACGCACTCATAGACATTGCCATCCTATCCTCCGACCGCCCCCTTATAATCATACTCCCTATATCATAACAGAAGGAGCTTAAAAATATTGCCGCATATTGCCTAATCAATATGACAATCTTGCATACCCCCCCAAATTATAAGCGATTTTATAGCCACTATTTGCCGTTTAGGTTGCAGCTGTCAAAGATACCACTCCATAGATAATAAACATCCCACAAACCGTTAAAATAAATAACCACGCAACTACAATACACCCCCAATTTAACCCTAACACATATACCCCTTAAACTCAACACTATGTTAAAGACCATATACAATCTTATATATCAAAATATATATAACAAGCTTCTCCTTTATTTATTTAGAATTCAATAAAGCTTCCCCCAACATTCATAATTCCTCTTAATCCTTTTTTATCCCTAATGACCCTTACGCTAGACGCCGCATCTTCCCAATGCTACCTAGCATCTTCTCTACTCTTCTGATGAGAAGCATTAGGCTTCGAAATGCCCTGGCATAACGAGTCTCTTTTATCCCCCAAAATTTTGCTTGTATTTCATTATTAAATAAATGAACCATTCTATATCTACCAATATATAGTTTTGTGATTTCATACTCTTGTTGTCCTATTGTATAAGCTCCAATAATAATTGTTGAGCTTGGCATTATCCAGATAGGTCTCGTCCTGTGGAATTGAACTCTCTCCTTTCCTCTTACGCATTAAGATATATATATATATATATATATATATATATATAAATATATATATATATACATACATATATATATATATAAATTATTTACTACAATAATTAAATAGACATATATATGCAATATATATATATGCGTGTGTTTGTGTGTGTGTGTGTGTGTATGTGCGTGTGTGTGCGCGTGCGTGTATGTCCTTCTCTCTGTTTCTTTCTTTTCCTCTTGAATCTTGGGTTAGATGATAGTTCTGTGTTTTGTCATTTTATCGCTCCCAATTGGTTTCCAATCATTTTGTTTTTGCCTTATTGCGCCCCACTCTAAATAAAAAGAGACAACAATCGAATGAGCGGGAGAAATATATAGAGAAAAAATATAGAGAGAGATTGATAGAGAGAGAGAGAGAGAGATGTAGAGATGAAGGAAAGTGAAGAAAGAAACAGAGTGACGAAAGAAAAAATGAGCGAAGACAAATAGTATAACACAAGGTTTGTATGCATTATTTGAGTTTTTTCTGATTACTGTTCTAATCTTGAATGCCATTTTCACAACGATTTGGTCGATTTAACCTCCAACCTTCTTCTTGCAGCTTGTCAAACCTGGGAATGTTTCTGTCGAACTCAAGGACGCGTGATGCAGAGGTCAGAGTACTTGGGAGATCAAGTGTAAAAATGATATTCTCCTGAAGATTTATGGTTCAATTCTCAGTGTAGGCGACGGAAAAATACAATTGCGAATTACTTAGGATCTCAATCCCGTCAGGGCTGACGGGACGAGAGCATACTATCCCCGTAAAGTAAATAAAGGGTTCCGTTTGAAATTCGTTCAAATTCCCAAGTTCGATAAGATACATCTGAAAAAGGTCGGAGGTTATATCGACGGAAACGTAGTGAAAATTCCACTCAGGATGAGAACAGTAGTCCGAAGAATGCAAATAATAATAATAATAATTCTTGAAAACTAGTACCACAAAATCAGTTTTCCAGCAGTCAGGAAAGCAAGATTCATCAAGGCATTTGTTGCAAAGTTTGGAGAGAACTGGAGCTACTTCGGCAGAGAACTTTTTTAATAGCAAAGATCAGGTCCACATGCTTTTGAGGTGCCAAGGTTTTCTATGGTAGCATGCACTTGAGAAGGGGTGATTTTTAGATCGTCTAGTGTGGCGTCTGTCCGCAAAGGAAAGTCGGAGGATTAGCAGGGTCCAGGGTGGAGTTGGAGGCAAACCGACTGGCAAGCATGTTAGCCTTCTCGGTTGCTGAGCAAACAACTAATTCAGAAACGAAAGAACGGTTGAAATAACACGCAGAGATATAAAGTTAGTAATAAATTTATCACTTTGTAACAGAGCGCATATGAGCGCGTATGAAAATATCAGCAGAAATGAAGGATGGTCGGCAAGCGGTTGTATTTGCAGCAGGAGTAGCGTTTGAACGCGTATACGGATTGGCATATTTTCTCGAGCTTGTGTCTGAAAAAACAGAAAAAATGGGACACCACGTGGTCGGGATTAAAAAAAAAACTCGATGCCGAAGGAGATCGACGTCTAAAGACGAGGAAGGGGCGGTTGCAGTGAGCTTGCGGTCGGAAAAAGAGAAACATGTCTCAGGCTGTGGCAGGGAAATACTTTTTAAGCTGTGTCGAAACAGGAAGAAAGGGAAACAGTAATAAACGACTTGTGCTGAAAAAGAAAAAAATGTTCAGTCGAATTTTGTTTCCTTTTTTCCTTTGTTTATAACGGCTGCATTACAACGTGAGTTATTTGCAAGTTACTAGAAGTAAGAACTATTAAAATAAGACGTTTTCAAACATAGCTCTATGATTAAACTAACGAATATTTTAGCATGTGTTTTTTTCTGATTGAAACATGCAGAAAAGCAATATTAATTAGCTCTGTGTTAGCAAATTAGATACCACTATTGTTTAATATCGTTTTTTTTATATTTATGTATTTTAAACAGCCAAAATTAATTTAAAATACACTAATAAAACTAAGAAACATATACTCAAATCTGCCAACCGAAATAAATACATTGTCTCGACACTTACATATCAACAGGAACAAAACACGAAGAGCTACACTGTTTTGTTACGACGATGTTCACTCTAGTCGTTTTGAGCCAACTCTCTCTGACCTCTATGACACGTTGACACATTGCATTCCGTGAACAGTAGTCCTGATCATGATCACACGGGATGTGTAACCAATTCCAAGGAAGACCAACGATCTTGAGAGCTCAGCCAATTCATCCGTGATGGTTGTTGTTCAACTTGTAAGATATTCGCCGGAACACCTGTGCAACTTAGGCAGAGAGGTAGGAATGTTCACGTTTTGAATAATTTTTCCTTTGGATATGGCTCACTTTATTGGATGTCTACAACCGCTTATTTGAGATAACCACTGTCATTTTTCCACCAAAGACACGGCAGACCAATTCGTGCCGTTTTGATTGCTATAAGTGGCCATTATAACCAGTGACAGTTTCTAATTTTGTGTCTGTATCAGCTCCACAATGTAATAAGAGACAATGGCGCTGTCATGGTACCCAGTCTTCCATCGAAAGACTTTCATCATCTACACAGATATCTAGGGACGATTACATGGCGAATTAACTCTCTCTGGGCGACGAGCGTATGCCACACCCTCTACGCGTATATTTCAGTATGATTGAATCACGAACTAGCTCTCTCTCTCTCTCTCTCTCTCTGTATCTCTCTCTCTGTATCTCTCTCTCTCTCTCTCTCTCTCTATATATATATATATATATATATATACAGGCAAGGAGCTGCATCTACACGTATACTTCGGGATGACTAAATCACGAATTAACTCTCCCTCTCCCTCTCTCTCTTTCTCTCTTTCTCCGGGCGACATGCTGCATGACTGAAGGTGTTGACAGAAAAAAGCAATTAAAACACACGAACATAACATAGTGTTAAAAAAAAGGCAATTATATTGGCTGATACAGCGTGAAAATAACACCAAATATGAAACAATAGTTCAACTAATCAAACGTAATACATGAGATAAAACCATTCTGTTATTTATTTAGTTTTAAAAAAACGTTGATTTTTTTTCTATTTTTCGCTTCATTTATTTAAATCACATTTGCGAAATGGAAATCCCTTTCTAAAGTGTTTCTTTTTCCTGTCAGTGCTGCTTATCATTTTCCCACCAAAATGTCATGTGAATTTTCAGTGTTACTAGACGCATGGGTGCATAGCGGACAGATATGTCTACATTTGTACTGCAGCTCTTACACACTCTCTCATACTGATCCCTGATAGTTTCAATGTGGCACCACATGGCAAAGAAGTCTCTGAGGATCTTTCAGACTGATCTCTGACAGTCAAACATGACAGCACAAGGCAAATAACTCTCTGAGGATTTTAGAAGGCGTATTGTTGCGCTACATGAATATGGCCAAGCCTACACGAAGATTGTTACTACTCTGAAACTGAGCTGAAGAAGAGTGGGCAGGATCGAATGGTAAAACTTAATGAGTGTCAGTTGGTCGAAGCAACAACACCGTAATGTCAAAGGTGGTGTCAGAAATTGGGTAGAATTTAATTATTTAAGAGGACAGTTCAAGAAGAAATTGTTTACGTTAGACTTGAAAGTTATCTGATTGTAGTCAGCTGAGAAGCAGCTTCGCGGTATCGAGTTCTACAATTGGATAGTCCTAGGAAATAAATTTTTTAGTCACAGTTAGAGAGATATAGAAAAGTTAAGAAACGGATACCACCCACTACATAAAAAAAAGGGTTTTGATAAATCAAAAATAATATTTAAAATAACTCATTTTATAAATCATTTATGTGATCAATAATTGACTTTCTATAAACAGATATTTTTTACACTATTTGTATACGCTCAAGAATATGATTCCCAATTAATTTCTGAAAAAAAAGAATAAGTCACATACACTGTTTTATAGCTATCAGGTAAACATACCCAAGTTTTTGTTGTGTAGTCAAATAACTTTGATCTGAAAAAAAAAGGGTCAATCTATATATTTTTTACTCTTTCACTAATCTGCTACTGCCACCGGGTATATATTTTTTAATTAATCAGATACCAAATTCGTTTTATTGGGTGTTCATAGTTCAGCGAACATAAATTAATAGGAAACTAAAAGCTTGGAGGTCTTAATAACCTTTATCGATATTTTCATTTCTCTTACTAACCCTAAAAAAGGCATATTGCCATTTGGACGTAAGGGGCTATAGTTGGTATTATGTCAACGCGGTACTATATAACGAGTTGAGCAGCGAAAAGTTTGTTCACATCATATCTAAACCAATGCATGCAAATACAATTATGTTAGGCTTTCTGATATCTAGGCTCCCTAATAGTGAATGGGTAAAATTTTACTGTTTGACGATTTAGGGGTATACACGCCAGAGGAACCCAAATTCTGCAGAGATACATTCGTCTAAAAAATTGTCTGTCAAATAGTTTCCCGCGCCGCGAACCTAAACACACAACTTATTGAAAGAAAAGAATAGACAATTACTGCTCGTTGACCTCACCTCTAATAAACAGACGTCGATACTTTTCTCTTTCCTCTTTTGTTTCACACACTCTCTCTCTCCCTTTCTCTTTTCCCGTTGTACGGTATAGTGACGTGCTCCAAGATTAGTTTACATACGTAACCACGTTTCTCGGATGAAACGAACTTTTGCGTACTGATCCAGTCTTATCGAGGTAAGTTAAGCATTATATAGCCATGAAAAACCTTTACGATCAATGAATTACCTAGGTAACAACATAAAACTGAACAATTAATATCAATCCACAAATGATCGCTAGAATGCAACAACAGATACATGTATACAATACACACACACGCCCCTCTACGTTTCCTACTAAAAGGTATTGTTTGTATAAAAATGTATAAATGTTTTTTTTACTTGTCTTTAATAAATTCTACAGGTTGTACATGTATAAGCTCAGCATCTATCTTCATTAATTATAAGTCGTTCGAACACGCAATGTTACCACAGCAAACTGGTGACGCCAGCGTGATTTGAACACGCAGCCTTAATTTTATTAAAGTATGTGTAAAACATGCGCAAGAATGCTATATTGCGATGATGGGACAGAGGTTGTAATTTCAGTCATAGCGCGGGATTTATTAGATTAACGTCTATTTTGGACCCTATTTAAGAGAGAGAGAGAGAGAGAGAGAGAGAGAGAGAGAGAGAGTAGTGGTAGACGCACTAGCCCAGATATAGGAGAAATTCTCCATGCATGAGTATTACAGTTTTAATGACAGCGACTGAGCTGATTGGATTTGAACCAATCTGATCCAATCACAAATTTATCAATCATACAACTCATTATCAATAAATTACATCGTGAAAAAATAAAAAGCGATAAAAAAGTACAATATTGTCCACATATAATAATTTTTTTCACTAACCGCAATCATTAGACTTTTGTCTTTTTTAATCTTTTTTATTTCATTCTCACTTTTAATTGTATCTTTTTGCGACTGTCCATCATTCAGAATCAATTTGAACAGTTCAATCTAATTCTTGAAAAAAGGACCGAGGCTGCTTTATCATATCTTTTATGTTTAACGAAGCTTTTTTTTTTTTTTTTTTTTAAATTTCAAATAAACTTTTCTCCGTTTAAACTCTAGGGAGATGACATTGTAATTTTCACATAAAGAAAAAAAAAACTTTCACATAACGACAAAAAAAAAGAAGAAAATTCACACAGAGACAAACCATTCTTCGTGGTAGCATTCAGCAAATTTGCAATTTTAAATGATATCCATTCTTTTTTTAAATTACCTAAAAATAAATAAACCGCGAAAAATGAAAAATAGATAAATAAAAGAAAATATCAACCAAGTAATTATAAATTACTTTAAAATGTAAGTTATTAGTTTCAATAACGTCTGATTCTTCCAGAACGCTATTTCAAAAGCCACACAGCCAGAGTGACATATTATTGCAATGTAAGTGATTTTAATGGTTTAAAATTCTTTTTTTATTACATTTTCACCCCAAACAAGACACATTGCCACTTTTATGTAGGGGGCTACTACCAGGGACATAAGCTACAGGGGTACTATGTGGGGAGTTGGGCAGCAAGATGTCGGTTCACGTTACACTTGAACTTCTGCATGTCAGTACAGTTGGGGAAGCAGGAACTTGGAAGGGAATTGCAAAGTTTAGCGGTTCTGGGGAAGAAACTACTGGAGTAGAAGGCTCTCTTACATCTAGAGATCTACACTGTGAAGGGTTGGGATTTAGATGCTTGTCGGGTTTGTCCGGGGTATTTACGTCTAGGGAGTAAAAGTGCTTGTAGTTCGTTGGAGCATTCACCATTAAATTACTTGTAGAACAGTCAGAGGAACACTACATTTCGTCGATGGGACAGAGGCTGAAGCTTAGATGACAGTTCAGGACCTATTAGGTTGGCGACTCTCTTTTGAACCTTGTCTAGGAGTGAGGGACTAGTAGCAGATGCACCATCCCAAATATGACAATAAGACTCTATACATGGGCGAATGGTGGCCTTATGGAGGTACATGATATTTTCAGACGTTAGTAGCTTTCTAGCACGGTAGAGAGAACTTACCTTTTTCGGAGCAGTCCTGGCAATGCTCTCAATGTAATTGTTCCAACTGATGTTTCCTATAAACGTTAGGCCGAGGAGTTTAAAAGAAGTAATTTCGGATAAAGAGTTTTGGCCATTGCTATTTGTGGTAAAAAAGGTTTCTTGTAGTTATTGAAGGAAACAAGTTAACTCTTAGCAGCATTGAATGTGATCATCCATTTTGTCCTCATTCCACTACAGATTGGAGGTCATCCTCTAGAGTTTCTGCCATTTCCTTAGATATCTGTTCATTTGTTTTCCTGTCGTGTCTGTTATAGAGCGTGGTGTCATCAGAATATATACCCACCTCACAGAAAATTTTGTCAGGGAGGTCATTTATGAATATTAGAAATAATAAATGTCCAAGAATAGACCCCTGAGGCACTTCCGCATTTATATCATATTGTGTAAATGTATGACCATCGAGGACAACCTGTATTTTTCTCTTATCTAAGGATTTAATTATGTTAAGTATTCTTCAAGTGATACAGTATGATCTGATTTTCCTGAGAAGACTTTCATGCCATACCCTGTCAAAAGCGTTATATATATATATATATATATATATATATATATATATATATATATATATATATATATATATATATATATAAAGCTACTGCTGTACCCTCTTCTGCTTTGTCAAGTTAATGGTATATGCGCTTTAAGATTACAGTTAGGATGTCTGCTGTTGAACGGGCTTGCCTAAATCCACATTGTTGGTCGGTCAAAAGTTTAGCCTCTCTAAGGTAATGGACTAGAGCTTGGTTAATTATGGACTAAATATGTTGTTAGAGACTCATATCTCAACGTCTAGCATAATACGTGCAATACATGCATGCATATATATATATATATATATATATATATATATATATATATATATTGAAAAAATTTTTGTGGGTACAAAATTTAATTATGGCTAAATGCAGACCAATGAACATGATGGTTAAAAAAAAAATGAAAATAAAGGTTAGCTAACCAGGTTTTGTTCCTCACTAAACAGAGTTACATCGAGGAAAATACGATTTTAAAAAATAGTCATGAATATGGCGAGGAAGTAAAAAAAAACCCAAAAAGCGAAAAATAATCGGGGGGAAAATTACATAGACACCAAATTAAGTCCTAAAAGATATTCTTTTTGCTTGCAAAGAGAAGATCTCAAAGACTTTATAAAAAATAGTTTCTAGAATTTTTAGATCAAAGGGCGAGTGCGACTTACTCACGATCGTAAACATGTCAGCACTGAAATTCGTGGCACACGGATGGTTATTTATGAGGTGCTCGCAAATCAAAGAACCATACGTATTACTCAGAACATCCGAAGGTAAAACATTTGCATGCCGAATCTTTAATGGTATTTGTTGTTTCAAATGAGAATCCAATCTTTGCGATGTTCGCCCAACGTAGTGCGCGCTACAACTACATTTGAATAAATAAATGATACAATTATTATTGCGAGGGGGGGGGGAGCACATCTTTGCAAATAGACGACAACATTGGTTTGGGTGTAAAAACAACACGTGGATTCGATGCAAAATAACACCGTTGTACAGACAAAGAAATTTGCTTAGCAAAATGGTCATTGATAGTACTTAGCCAAGGTAGACGAAGGTATACAGGGCACCTATTAGCTACAATTTCTTTAGATTTGTAAAAATGTGAAACTTTCTTATTAATAGTAGTTTCAACAATATCTAAGGGGTAGCCATTGTTACAAAGGGTTTTCGCAATGAGTTTAAGCTCGTCATCAAGATTAACTTTAGAACAAATCATTAAGACCCTATGTGCTAAAGTTTAAATTAAATTAAATGTTTTATTTATAGGGCAAAAAGAGTCCCAACGCGCATAGAGACCGGTAAATGTTGACAACAACAAAATTGCTTCTGACGACGATCACTGATCGAAAGGAAAATGGCTGAATAAAAATCACTCGGCAACTTAATACACAAGTTACCAACTGAAACGAGAAGAAATGGTCGGCGGACCGAGAATATAAATAGAAAAATAAAGAAAAGACAAACGTCTGGCGTAATTAATTAAACATGCATTGATAACGATTTGCTGCGAAAATGTATATATATATATATATATATATATATATATATATATATATATATATGTATATATATATGTGTGTGTGTGTGTGTGTATAAAGCGTATTGTACGACCGCAGACCATTGTATATACTAGCCAGCAGTCAGGCGTTGCGCGGTCGTACAATACGCTTTTTTTTTTACAAAGGTGTCACTACTTATCAAAGTCTGGAGGGCACTCGAGGATAAGGATTATTGATATACAGTAGTCAATGAGAAATTATCGTCCCAATCGTTAGTAGTAAAAAGTTAGTAAACTGAATTATTTAAGGGGATTGCATATCGAGAAATTGTTCACTTTAAACATAGTCAGTTAAAATGCAGTAAAATCTCTCCTTTATTGATTATTATATATTATGGGGAATAATATGCTCGCTAGACTAGTTCGAAAAAAGAGAATAAAAATAATAACGATGACACCGTTCATCAAATTGTGTCTGTATTTGTTTACAATATAACATCACCTTATATTTGCGCCTGACAAGGAATAGCCTGGAAAATCAGTTTAGATTAATGCTTAGTTTTAAAATATAAAAACAAACAAATGATTTGTGGCGATTTTACATGGTACATCTTTTATCGTAAATTGAACTCATTAATAAGAAAACTTAAAAAAAATGATGAGGTACACCCAAGTTTTAACGGGAATCATCCGATCCGTAGTCGAATACCACGAAGCTATATCTCAAGATTATAATAATTCCTTTTTATTCTAAGAAGAAATGATTTTCCGTAATTTTATTATCTCCCCTGGCCGGTTAGTGTAAAATATTCCACTGTAAAAAAAATATGTTAGCTATGAGAGAGAAGATCTCTTTTCAAAGTCGGATTTTTTTCGATTTTTGATGCTTATAAGATGAATTTATGATGTAGGAACTCATACCTACAAAGTGACTTATATAATAGTCGGGATAGAGACATATCTATATGTGTTACATATATGTCTGGCTGGTGATCATCTAGCTATAACAATGGACAGTTATTTCATTTAACAATGAATACGAGTCACTTTGTTTATAATAAAGACGTTGTTTATTTTACTATATGTTTAATATACACACTTCAACAAAATGACGGCGGTGGGGGTTAGGGCAGAGGTGGGTCGCAAACTGTGTCAATTTGCGTCTCGCTTCTGTCCGTCTCTCTGACTGTCTGTTGCTTTGTATCGCTCGCCTCTTTTATTGTTAGTACTTCGACCTGTTAACCCCTTCTCGCGTCAGCTTGTTTATTGCACTTTTACTGGATTTTAGTCTGACCCATGACCGAATGACGCCATGGATACAGGTCGCTCCAAATCCCAGGATTTCCATTGTTTATTTTCGTTTGCCTGAATTTAGCTTCCATTGTTTTTCCTGCTTGTCTGGACACAGTTCGCCCGCATCCCTCCTTAACATATGTATTTATGTAAATGTATATATATATATATATATATATATATATATATATATATATATATATATATATATATATATATATATATATATATCAGTCCATTATTTTCAGTTGGTTAAGTCTTTTCATATCGTTTGGTTGATAACTAACTTCTTTGGAAACTGATCATTTTTCATCGTCATAAATTCACCTCAACACAAAGGGGGAAGGTAAGGAAGACAACTTTTCTCTACCATTAATAAGCATTTTTTATTCGAAAACCACTGTATTCTGATAGAAATATAGCGGCTTTATCATTTATATATATATATATATATATATACATATTGGTAAAATCAATAACTCAGCAAAAGCTGCTTGTATACGCTGTTACTCTCTTCCCGCGTACTTAGATTATAATTATTGGCTCGTATGTTTGTCGATTTTTTCTCCCACAAGGGCAGTGTTATAAACATGATTGGTTTTAATTTGAGAAAATCGCTGCTCTCCGAAAATGACAGTCTCTACTGGCACAAAAATAAAAATTGTCTCCTTCACTGAGTGAGAACAAAACGGATGTATCAGAACAGATTGTTCGCTTAGGTCACAAACGCTTAAAAAAACTGGTTTTCTGATTATAGTTTATAGGCTCCTAAGATTGTTGTTTAATAAAATAACCAATGATATATATATATATATATATATATATATATATACTAGCAAAAGTACCTATCATTGACTGGGTTCAAAAACAGTCTACAGAAAATGGACTCTGATTTATGAAAGTATGATAAGTTAAGAAAAGGAAGGTTGCAAAAAGACAGCTTCGAATTTGGGGGTATCAAAACCAAAGCAAAATATGATGAAAGTAAAAATAAAATAGATAAACCTTATAATTTATTATACCATACCTGTTCACACTGAAACACTTATCACAATATTCTGATATTCTGTTGATCTATATTAAAAAACCTTGTTAAACTTTGTGACATATTTCCATTGTATGGAGGCCAGGTGCGAACCAACACCCCATAATTTTATTATACCATATTTCTTCAAACTGAAACATAATTATCAAAGTATACTTACGCAGATAGATATGAAAAATCTTTATTAAAGTTTGTGCCTATTTCCATTCTATGGAGGCCAGGCGCGAACGCAGGCCCCACAATTTTATTATATCATCCCTATTTAAGTTAAAACATGCTTATCAAAGTATTCTTATGTACATCTATATCAAATACACTTGTAAATGTTTTTTACTTTTTTAATTTTTTATTTCCATACTTTGTGGATCAGGCGTGAACGCAGACCTCACTATTTTAATGAACCACCTGTCTGGCAGATACAAACATATCCATTCCTGATTCTCGATACATCTTCTATCATTATATGCAATCAGTTTTTTAAAACAGTCAACCATATAGAAGCCTATTCGTGACCAGACACATACACACACATTCAGCTTTATATTATATATATATATATATATATATATATATATATATATATATATATTTTGTGTACAGAAAGTTGTTAGTTGAGACAGATCATTGGTACCGTCGGTTTCAAGCCCGATAATAAGGCCCGTTTAAGGTATCCTTATCAAGCTCTCTTCAGCCAATATTCGTCTATCTTATAACCGGAAGTGTGAAGTATATATACCTCGCGAATCCACGTTCAAATCTCGTTTTGTTTAATCCCCCCCCTTTTTTTTTTATCTATCTATATATATATATATATATATATATATATATATATATATATATCGAGTAATGTAATACCTAATTTTCAACTTTTAATTATTTAAATTTAAGATCTAATTTCGAAAAAATGTTTTTTTTATATGAATCGATTTTAATTTGAACCCCATTTAATTTCAAAATCTCTTTCCTTATGTATAAAAACTTCAAAATCTGTATTGGTATCGGTTAAAAACTTAAAAATTCGTTTAATTATATCGAACATTTAAAAATTTCCAAAAATACGTTTAAAGTTTTAAAAAATATATTTTTAATCATATCGAATCACGTTTAAAAATTTCGAAATACGTTTAAAAATTATTTTTAAAAAACACAAATCTTTCAAGGTTTGGGGAAGTGAGTATTTATGTATCCTAAGTGATTTCCCTAGTTTATTAACATTATTATATTTTTCTATAGTTTTAAATTCGAAATAGATTATAAATTACATTTATAAAATATAATTTTTTTTTTTTTTTTTTTTTTTTTTTTATATATATGACATTAATTAAAAATCTATAATATAATTGCGATTAAAATCCAAGTTTACCGACTAATTATTTATGTATTTACAATTTTTTTTCCTTATATATATATATATAAACAACATCTAAGTGTTGTTCTTTTCATTGATCCAATTTATTAGGAGCCCCTTCCTTCTATGTATGCAGCTTTTCAAAGCTTCACTCCTCACATTTAAACATTTTATTTTTGGGTCATGAATGGACTGGAGACCATGAAATATACATTCCCAGATTACTTTTTTGGATTATATAGAGATGATGGACTTTGCCTATCGCGTGACTACAATGGATGTGCACTAGACAGGCTTAGAAAAGACCTAACTGAATTTTTTAAGGAACTAGGCTTTAAAATAATAATACAGACAAATTTAGATAGAGTAGATTTTTTAGATGCCACTCTAGATCTCGAGAAGAAAATACACAAACCCTTTCACAAACTAAATGAAAAACTCATGTATATAAATAAGGGTTCATGCCACCCACCCACAGTGTTTAAAAATATGGTAGCGAACATTAGCCAAAGGATTTCACGGCTTTCTTCGAACGCTGAAGTGTTCGAGAAAGCAGCACCATATTATAATGACGCACTGCATCAAAGTGGGTTCAATGAAAACATAAAATTTCAACAAACCCAGAATAAAGAAAATATAAAACGAAAGAGGAAACGGAAAATAATCTGGTTCTTACCTCCGTTTTCATTGAACACTAAAACTAGAGTAGGGCATTGTTTTCTTAGCCTTCTAGACAAACATTTTCCAAGAACACATAGACTACATAAACTTTTTAATAGAAACACGGTGAAAGTTAGTTACTCGACAGCTCCATCAATAAAGTCGATAATATCCAAAGAACCAAAAAAGATAGATAACGCAGGCTGCTCTTGCAGGACCAAAAATAGCTGTCCATTGGAGGGTAATTGTAAAGCTGAATCCCTTGTCTATGAGGCCACAGTAACGGAACAATCCACAAATATACCGGAAATATATATAGGTATGACAAAAGGCCAATTTAAACAAAGATATTATGCACATATGAGCTCCTTTAGAGCTAAAACAAGGATGAATACAGCATTAGCTACCCGCGTGTGGGAGCTTAAAGAAAAAAATACACCCTTTTCCATAAAATGGAGAAAAATAGAGCATAGACCAGCATACGTCCCGGAATTAAGTCAATGCTCACTCTGTAACGCAGAGAAATACTACATCCTCCGGTCCATTCATGACCCAAAAATAAAATGTTTAAATGTGAGGAGTGAAGCTTTGAAAAGCTGCATACATAGAAGGAAGGGGCTCCTAATAAATTGGATCAATGAAAAGAACAACACTTAGATGTTGTTTATATATATATATATAAGGAAAAAAAATTGTAAATACATAAATAATTAGTCGGTAAACTTGGATTTTAATCGCAATTATATTATAGATTTTTAATTAATGTCATATATATAAAAAAAAAAAAAAAAAAAAAAAAAAAAATTATATTTTATAAATGTAATTTATAATCTATTTCGAATTTAAAACTATAGAAAAATATAATAATGTTAATAAACTAGGGAAATCACTTAGGATACATAAATACTCACTTCCCCAAACCTTGAAAGATTTGTGTTTTTTAAAAATAATTTTTAAACGTATTTCGAAATTTTTAAACGTGATTCGATATAATTAAAAATATATTTTTTAAAACTTTAAACGTATTTTTGGAAATTTTTAAATGTTCGATATAATTAAACGAATTTTTAAGTTTTTAACCGATACCAATACAGATTTTGAAGTTTTTATACATAAGGAAAGAGATTTTGAAATTAAATGGGGTTCAAATTAAAATCGATTCATATAAAAAAAACATTTTTTCGAAATTAGATCTTAAATTTAAATAATTCAAAGTTGAAAATTAGGTATTACATTACTCGATATATATATATATATATATATATATATATATATATAGATAGATAAAAAAAAAAAAAAAAGGGGGGGATTAAACAAAACGAGATTTGAACGTGGATTCGCGAGGTATATATACTTCACACTTCCGGTTATAAGATAGACGAATATTGGCTGAAGAGAGCTTGATAAGGATACCTTAAACGGGCCTTATTATCGGGCTTGAAACCGACGGTACCAATGATCTGTCTCAACTAACAACTTTCTGTACACAAAATATAAGTACGCTCTTAAAATTTGGATTTTCCTTTTAATTGAGCACTCTGCTGGAATTCTTTTTCCAAAAAAAACTAATCATATATATATATATATATATATATATATATATTAACTATTTTTTTACTATAATAGTTAAATACTTACAGACACTAGTGTTTCATCGTTTCGGGAATCTTCAGTGCAGGGTGTCACGAACGATTCGAACCCCGCAACACGAGACATCTCTGGTTCGATTAGCGAAAACCGTATCAATTCGGCCACCATTAACCGCGCTAAATAACGTTGAATTTTAAACATTTTAATTTTAAATGTTCATTTACGTCAGTCAGACAGTGATCTAATCGTTATACAATGATCTATGCATAAGATCTAAATTAACCGACTTTAATTCAACTGAAAGTGCTCAACAATAAGAAACGAATTTTTTTATAGGGGCTGTCATAATTATTTTTTTACTATAATAATTAAATATCTACAGACACTAGTGTTTCATCCTTTCGGGAATCTTCAGTGCAGGGTTTCACGATTAATACCAGTCGAACGATTCGAACCCCGTAGCACGAGAAATCTCTGGCTCAATTAGCGAAGACCTAATTAACCGCGTGAAATAAAACTTAAATCTTAAATTTTAATTTTAAATGTTCATTTACGTCAGTCAGACAGTGATCTAATCGTTATACGATGATCTATGCATATATATATATATATATATATATATATATATATATATATATATATACATATTATGCCAGTAGAGTTTAGTTTCCTAAAAGTACATCCAAAGGAGCAACATTTGTCTACCAAAAAGTGCTCAATAAACAGAGCGGGTATATTTAGTTTACTTATACAAACATTGATGCATATATATATATTATTCCTTGATTGGAATTCATTTTTTGAGATGAGCATTATATGTTAATTTTATTTTTATTTCGGACTATTAGTCTCATCTTTATTAGTTGTTTTTTTTATTTTTTATTTTTGCTCATCTCAAAAAATGAATTCCAATTAAGGAATATATATATATATATATATATATATATATATATATATATATATATATATATATATACATATATATATATATATATATATATATATATATATATATATATATATTCCTTAATTAATATATATATATATATATATATATATATATATATATATTTTTTATTTTTGCTCATCTCAAAAAATGAATATATATATATATATATATATATATATATATATATATGAACATTGTCTGAAGATAGCGGTTTCAATCCCACACAAAGCGTGCCAGAGGTAATTGGTCAAAAATGTGGTGAGACGACAACAACTACGGATGGCAGTGAGTGCTGAGAATGCAGTTAGGAGATTCAAAGTTCCTATCCGTGGCGGTTACCACCTGACGAAGGCCAGAGGAAGTTGGCCGAAACGTTGTGAACCAATAAAAAGATCCCCCCCAAAACAACAACTAATAAAGATGAGACTAATAGTCCGAAATAAAAATAAAATTAAACATTGATGCCTACAAATGTGCATACATGTTTCTGTAATCACCCGTTTTTAGGTGGATTACGTCTTCAGGCCAGGTATTACCTTCGAAAACTGAAATTTCAAGATATAAAAACAGTTCCTTATACCGTTTACAAAATTAGAATCTTGTCATAGAGTAGGGGTTTGTTTAGGGGGAATATAAGCAAGGCCTCTAAACAATCCATTCCTCACAGGCTTTTATCATTTGTTATATTAACTTCGATAAGGGATAATTTGTATTTTTTATTCTTTTTATATTCTTTTTATAGTATCTTACCTTTTGATTTGCACTATAAACTACTTGAGGATTCCGACTCTATGTCGTCTATACCTAGCGGTCTATACAAATGATAAAACCTGTGAGGAATGGATTGTTTAGAGGCTTTGCTTACCCTCCCCCCTAAATTATAGTAAAAAAATTATATATATATATATATATATATTCTACAATAAAAACAGCAATTACTACTACTGCCACTTACAATAATGTTTCTACTAATCCTAACAATAATAAATCTTTATAAGCCCCAAAGCTATTGATCGAATTCCACTAAACATTGCATGAATATCCATTAAGAAGCTAAATGTCATGTTAAGATCAGCATAATACCACTACTGCTATTTCTGCTATAAGTTAAACTAATAAACGCTTAAACAAAATCGCACAAAATTTATCACAGAAAACATCTGACTATGTGTTACCTAATACTTAAACATCACAGAAGCGCAGCAATTGATAATCATATGCGAATGCTTATGCAGGCCCCACATTTAACACGTTTTATGCACCATCGAGTAGGACACAAAAAACAGAATTACCTTAGTCTAAAAGAGGTACATGGTAAAAAGCTTATGATCATTTGAGGAACAAGAATCCAAGTTTGCCCAACTGGGCAAACTAGAATCCTTGTACCGGAAAAATACACAGTAAATAAAACGTTGTTTAGTAAATCATTATTTTTGCATTTTTGTTTTTGCATTTCCATACACCAAACATGAATATAAATTTCACTAAAACATCCACTGGGTCATAAGTTTCATTTGGATACCTTACTTGCCTGGGTGGGTTTCCTGTAGGCTGAGATAAACCGCGTCACAAACACACAGATAGACAGACAGACATTCGGAAAATTTATAATAAGATATTGGTATTATTATTTGTTCATGTAAGTAAAACTATTCAGCGATGCAGGCAATTGATTGACCTACTGACAAAATTATTTGCCGAGAAAGGACATTTAAAAAAATCGTTTTAAAGATTTTAAAGAATCTTCCAAGATATACATCGAAAAAATAGGCGATTCGAAGCCTTTATTTATATAATTATTTTTATTTATTTTTTTGTGCACCTATTTTTAAAAAGTTCGTTCTAAACCAATATTTGATGCTACTTAATTGGCTGTAACTGCGATGCTTTCTGCTTGTTTATAAACAAAAGGGTTTGGACAAATTTTTGTTTGAAATAGACATTTGTGGAAGTTATTTACGAGCGCTGCTCCCATTGGTCGATGAGGAGAACTGCCGAATGTCAACACGGTGGTCCTAGGTTCAATCCTCAGCTTGGGAGAGGTGCTAGTCTAGTCGCCCTTATGAGTTATGATACAACGAAACAATACTCTCTAGATGACTCAAATATATATATATATATATGGAAAAGTATGTTTTTTGGTAACCGATAAGCTAAATAACTACTGGACCGATTGTTTCGACATTTTGTTATAGTATTTTCACCGTACCCATGCGTGTTATTATATATTTATTTTTTAATTACATTTCACTGCTTTTTATTTAATACATTAACTGCTTTTCTTTGGAACAATGTTGCTTTTTTTTATTTGAGAAAATATCACCGCCCGCCGGTGATTCACCAGATACGTAAATTCATTTAAAAGGAACTTTTGGTCAACATCGGTATCTCGCTTAATGTAAACAGCATTTGTTTATAATATGGACATATTAGAAATGTTCCACACATTTTAAATGCGTACAAGTTAATCACGTGATTATCAAAAATATAATCACCTGACTCAAATTTAATTTATATTAACCACGTGTGGTCGCTTTCCTTTCAAATATTCATCGAAAATAGATAATATCAACAAAGCGACTATTGTGGGTGATGTTTTTACGATGCAGGAAATTAAAGTTTAAAATGGAATTATACTATATTTGTTCATTGACTAATGAACTTCCCATTTCAGTCACCTAAATTAATTAGAGCGAAATAAGTTTAGGAATTTATATCCAAAACTTAAATATTATTTTTTCTTTGAAAATGAAATTAATACACTGTTATTATATATTTTCATAATGCAACCACTACAGACTTCTTTATCTGCTGACGTTATATTAGAAACTGACAAACGCTAAAAATCTTGAAATATTAAATATTTTTCATTAAATAAAAATAATGCAGATTCTAATAGCTTATTGTCAAATCAATAATAATCTGCTAAAAATATTGAAATAAAAAGCGAAAAGACCCTATTCCAAACATACAAGCAATAATTTAGTTCCAATAGTGTTTCCAATAAGGAAGGATCGGTTTACTAGGACTTTGTATTAGAAACTGAGCCCTCCCCTTAAAAATCTTTAATTATTGAATTTCTTGCATTGTGGTTAAATTTGTTAGTTTCCAATCGCTGATAATTTGCTCCAAAAATTGAAAAAAAAAGACGAAAATAAAAAGAATGGTACTCTTGCAGAATTTGATCCGGACACTCGGGATTTTACGTCAATTACTGTTTGGGATCGTCCGGCAATCACCGGATTAAGTCGATCGTTGTTCGAATGTTGAAACATTAAATCGACATTTTTTTTTGTTTTCGCATAAACAATCCATTTTTTAATTACTTATTGGGTGATGGGAGTATTTTTGTTTATTATTCAACATCTGTTGAGAGAAATAATGTGTACGTTCTCGTGAAAAAACTCTATTTTCAGCCACCAATTTACGGTTTTAATAAAAAGCAATTATCTTTATCATTATATTTAGCAAAAAAAAACGTTTACTGCAAATTTTCTTTAAAAAAATGTAAGTTTTCTTAAAAAAACTTATCTAACATCTTACGGTAAATAATTCATTTTTTCTTGGAAAAAACCCCCAACTTTTATTGATAAAAAAATTGTCTAAAAATTTAAAAGTAAATAAACAATACAAAATGCAACTTTTCTTGAGGAAAATTAATATATATATATATATATATATATATATATATATATATATATACATGAATTATTATTTAATTGCTAATTATATTTATTTATTAATTATATATATATTTTTTATTACATTTTCACTCCAAACAAGGCACATTGCCACTTTGTTGTAGGGAGCTACTATCAGGGACATAAGCATCAGGGGTACTGTGTAGGAAGTTGGGCAGCAAGATGTCGGTTCACGTTGCCCTTGAACTTCTGCATGTCAGTACAGTCGGGGAAGCAGGGACCCGGAAGGGTATTCAAAAGTCTAGCTGTTTTGAGGAAGAAACTACTGGAATAGAAGGCTTTCTTGCATCTAGGGATCTCTACTGTGAAGGGGTGGGATTTAGCTGCTTGTCGGGTTTGTCGAGAGTATTTACGTCGAGGGGCACAAGTGCTTGCAGTTCGTCAGAGCATTCACCGTTAATGTACTTGTAGAACAGGCAGAGGGATGCAACATTTCGTTGATGTGACAGAGGCTGAAGTTTAGCTGTCAGTTCAGGACCTATCAGATTGGCGACTCTCTTTTGAACCCTGTCTAGGAGCGAGAGACTAGTGACAGATGCACCAGTCAAAATATAACAATACTCCATACATGGGCGAATGGTGGCCTTGTAGAGGTATAGGATACTTTCAGGCGTTAATAGCTTTCTAGCACGGTAGACAGAACCCACCTTCTTCGCAGCGGTCCTGGCAATGTTCTCAATGTAATTGTTCCAACTCATGTTTCCTGTAAACGTTAGGCTGGGGAGTTAAAAAAGATGTACTTTCAGATAAAGAGTCTTTGGCGATTGCTTTTCGCGGTAGGGAAGGTTTCTTGTAATTATTGAAAGAAACAAGTTTAGTCTTGGCAGCATTGAATGTGACCATAAATTTTTGTCACCATTCCACTACGGATCGGAAATCTTCCTCTAGTGTTTCTGTCATTTCTTTAAATATGCGTTCATTTGTTTTCCTGTCATGTCTTTTATAGAGCGTGGTGTCATCAGCATATGAACATCTTTCGAACATTTTTGCTTCTTACATCCAGCGGCTTCACGCATTTCATTATTTTTCCAGTGTGATCAGTCAAGTCTTTAGATTTCCACCAATACTAACTTTGTAAATATGTAAATGCACATCCGCTGGTATTTATTTCATTATTTGAAATCGACTGGGAAACTTTTGCCCATGAAAAAGAGATAAGAACCAAGTAGGTTCAACAACATTCACGTAAACACTTGCTAGAGGAAATGACGACACACGAGATCATTATCATCATCATCATGACGGGCTCCTTGCCCGGACCAATGTGACTCTTCCTGTCCAGATTTTCCTGTCTTCCATCAGTTGCCTCAGATCTTTAGGTTCACAGTTGGCGTCGTGTGCTATTTGTTGGATGAACGTGGGTCTAGGTCGTCCTCTGCTTGCGCGTCCGTGTCGTGGGGTCCATAGCAATACATCACTCACCAATTCATGCTTGCTCCTCAGACAATGACCGGAAAAGCGTAGGCGTCTTTCTCTGGTAGTATAAGATATGACAGGTAGATTGCCATAAAGTTGCTGCTTCGTGGGATGATTTTACCAAGATATATTTAATATTGTTCTTAGCATACGCGTGTATGTACCGTCTAGTTTTCTTTCCAATCTTTTGGTGAGTGTCCAGGTTGTAGCACCGTAAACAAGGACAGACTCTACCACTGCCCTGAAGAACTGCCATTTCAGTTTGTCAGCCAGTCTCGAAGTCCATACTGAATGTATCCACGAGATAGGATAGACATAAATATCGAAAATTTTAGAATCAGGCTTGAAGAGATAAGATGTGATAAATAATGACATAAGAGTCGATTATAACAGAACTAACCCACAGAAATTTGTATCCTTAATACCTTCGTCGTTCGGCGAGGACGAGACAACGTCAACAGCCTAATAAGTTGACTGTTTAAATTCAGGATATTGTTCTTTTCTTTTGTATTGTTGCGTCGACTTTGAATCCAGACTGCAAATCTCCCCTTTAAGGACCAAGTGCCTCCAGTCTCAGAGTGTTTTTTTTTAAATTACATTTTCACCCCAAACAAGGAACGTTGCCACTTTGATGTAAGGGGCTACTATCATGGACATAAGCTACAGAGGTACTATGTAGGGAGTTGGGCAGCAAGGTGTCTGTTCACGCCACATTGAATATCTGCATGTCAGTACATTTGGGGAAGGAGGGACCCGGAAGGGAATTCCAAAATCTAGCGGTTCTGAGGAAGAAACTACTGGAGTAGAAGGATCTTTTACATCTAGAGGTCTCTACTGTGAAGGGTTGGGATTTAGCTGCTTGTCGGGTTTGTCGGAGGTATTTCTGTCGAGGGGGTACAAGTGTTTGCAGTTCGTCGGAGCATTCACCGTTAAAGTACTTGTAGAACAGGCAGAGGGGTGCAACATTTCGTTTCTCTGGTTAAGCGTTTGTCATTTGCAGTCGAAAATAAACATATTTTTTATATAAAATTATTGGAACCTAACTATGTTGAGAGGCAATGCACCACTATATCAGCATATGTTGTAACAGATTCCCGCTTATCAGGCTATAAATCGTTTGCTGTTTTATTATGCATAGGTTATAAATTTGAAGTTAAAATAACTATTGATCAAGGCAAATTAATATATAGAATGCGCGTAAATATGAACGAAATATGTTTTGTATTGGTTATATTTTTTTCATTAACACTTCTAAAGCATATATTTGTGTGCTCCATATAAAATAAACACAGTTTACCGGTTTCTTGTTCAGTTTAATGCTAAAGTATTTTTTCAGTCTAACGTTTTCCAGATAAGCAACGACTCTGTCTACTTCAATAGATTTTTGTATAAAACGACAGATTTTTTTAAAACTCTGTACTCACCGATCTGATCTATTTGAAGAATTGAATATGTCGTCTTTTGCATTGGAAGTCTTTATTTATTTACTTATGGCGACGACAAATAATTGCAGACGCACGTTCGCAAATGCATGCGAAATGACGTCACCGGCAGAGAAAAGAAAGACTTTAAAACGAGATATCGTTAGAGACGAGGATAACGTTCGAGATCACGTTAGTGGCGTGTGTGATGTCACGACTGTAATGATGAGGAAATAAATGCCGTTGTTACAAATGAAAAAAAGCGAGATTAAGTTCTTCAATGTCTACTTTGCGACTTAGCCTACAGCGTGTTGGTTTCTGGACAACGTTACATGATTGATATTGCCACTTAAACGTAGAGATCTGTGATAGGGGTGAGATATGTAAGGGCAATCTGAGTGGGGTGTCCAGCAGCAAAATGTTTGTTCACATTATATTTATATTTCTACAGATTGGTACTGTCGCATTAATAGGAGGCAGTAGATCCATCACAGCAGAAAATTTTGAGTATTTAATAACACCTTAAGAAACTAGGATCAATAAATTAATACTCAAGTAGCACAATTTGGCTGAAGTAATAATAAAGAATATAAAGTATAGTTTGCTTGTATATATTCGGTAATTACAGAATTAAAACCTCTTATTCAGCGCCTTGAGCCCCTGGAGGGCCATAAGCCATCTACAACTTTGTAGATACTTTTGTAGCGAGGAGTTTTTTTTCGGAGTGAGATTGCTGGCCTCACGCCCAACCTTCCAAGAAGGTACCTACAACGCATAGCCTTCTCAAATGGTTATCCATCAGGTACTGGCCAGGCTCAACGTTGCTTAACTTTGGTGATCTGGCAAGAATCGGTGTGTTAACGTGATTTTGCCGTACAGAATTTAAACTTGGCACAAAGACATACACCGAGTACTCTTCTTTTCATAATGTATATGTATATATATATATATATATATATATATATATATATATATATATATATAATTGATGATTGATGGACAAATCTTGTTTGTCTATTACGTCTTTCTTTATTCTAATTCTGTCTGTTATCTTTTACGTAGTTTCCTTAATATGTTGACTATTATAACTGTTAGACAACACGTCTTGGAAAGATTCTAAAAGTAGAAACCACACGAAGAACAATCATTATTCAAAACTAAGCAACTTTCCCAACTTTTATATAATGGACGTGTTTTGCCTGAAATCAACAAATATATAGAAGAGTTTTCATTAGACGTTTTTCTTCACATTTGTATTTTTCCTACAATACTTTTACGCAGGTGAAACAGTGTAGGCGTATTTGTAACAACAGCAAAGAGAAATAAAACAAGTCTGCGAATAATAATGAAATAAATCATACGTCTCTTTGTGTTAGGAAGAGATTGATTTAATTCTTTTTACGTGTATTCAGCTCTCCTGAAAGCTAACCTTCTCAGTTGGTTCGTATTCATTTGTTTCGTCAACGGCAAAAATGGGTACAAGATATATTTCCAGTGCGGAGGAAAGCTCCCTACAAATAATCACGCAGGATTATGTCGGAAATAAAAATTGCTCGAATCTAGAAGGAATTTTAAGTGTATTATCAGAAGCGATATAATTACATGAGATATTCACGAAAGTATGCTAAATACACAGTACAGTGGAACGATAAATTTGTCGCCCCAACAAACAAACAACATTACAGATTTATTTGGAAACTTTTATCAAATATCAATTCAGATAACTTGATTATGAGGTAAAGCTTTCATGTATTCAATGTAGCCGCGTTCAACGTCAATCATCACCTCGACAAGGAACTGGAAGCATGCCTTTTTCACAAGGGGGAGCTCGACGAATAATTGATCAAGCTGGCTTTGGTGTTGTAGGAATTCATGTAGTTGATATTTCTTGACATATGACCAAACGGAGTAATCCAACGGATTCAGGTTCAGGGAGAAGCGGGTCCAGTAAGTCGCACCACTCATTCCAAATTCAAGCCGGTGTCTTTTTGGACTTGTAAGCCGGCGCAAAGTCCTGCTGCTACACCAAGGGTCTGCCAGCGGACACCTGATAGTACCAGGGGATCACCACATTCCTAAGCGTATCCAGACACACTTTGGTGTTGATTTAAAGCCTCCTTCGAAGATATGAGCGTGGCATGATGTGGCTCTTACTTGAAACGACACTAAAGACCATAACCGTAGCGGGAAACTTCGTTTTCCTTACCCCGAGCAAGCCTCAGGGATTCGTGGCTATCCAGCGATACACTTTGAGGGTGCTGATAAGTGCCTTGCTGTTAAACCTTGGATCAGTATAGAGCATGGGTTGTACAGCGGCGCATCTCCAATCTCGTTCTTTAAACATAGTGTCACTTTTAGACATGATGAAAGGCCTCTATCGTTCTTGGGATTTGTACACAACTGGCCAACTTGTAATTGGTCTACAACAAAAAAGAAAATCAGTTTTCATCAAATGGAAATGGAATCATGTCGTCTTTTCTAGAACGACAATTTTATCGTTGTAACTATCACAAAAAGGCATTAATCTGATTAGAGTAAAAATTTTAAATGATGCTGTCATCCTAATGCATCAGAGCATCAAATTCATTCATCTGATATGAAAACATTCCCAAGTAAAAAGTCTTTATAATAAACAGACCTTAATTTACAGCAAATGTAACGTACTAGTTACATATCAACAATCGGGACCCACACATTGTATGTGACAGTCACCAGAAAATCAAACAAAACAAGGAATAACCCAACTCACGTTTTCCTGGTGAAAGAACAGACATTTATTTCCAGGTACTTTCCAAAATAACGCTTTGTCTCTTATTCAAACCTGTCGTTCTCGGCCCATGTGTGTAACACGTCTACCTCTGCTTTCTCCCTTATGTTATCCGAGGTCTGCGGAAACATTATTCTTTTTATAATATTTTTCCTTTTTCTTTGCTGTGGCGTCAGCTCGCACGCGTCCTGGTCAATTGTATATTGCTGCCATTAGCGCATCCGCGCTCTGTAACAAAAATGACATTTTCTTTTTCACTTTTTTAATGACGTGGAACTTGAACTCTGACTTAGATATAACAAATTATTTGATCGTATACAAGAACTTTCTGATATTTTTAATAAGTACGAGATTAACTAATAAAAGTGTTTTGCTCGAGGATCGGCTTCGTTGTGTAAGTTATCTTCTTAAATACTAATATGTGTGTGCATTAGGAGGGTTAATTGATATAATTATTCAAAAGGAAATTATATCTTACAATAAATACACGAATGCCTATTTACTAGAAAAACATCTCATTAATGAGTTTCACGACGGGACATTTTTTTTTCATCGATCCTCGAGCAAAAAACTTTTATTAGTTAATCTCATAAAAATCACTACGGACGCTGTTATCGGTCTTAATACTTTCTTCGATACTTGTTGAATGTCATTTTCGTCTTTCGTAAGAAACAAAAAAAACAAAACAGAAAAACAAAACGCATATACTTCGACTCATAAGTGGATTTAGTATAAAAGAATGCGTGTTACATAATGTAATGAACAAAAAACGCAGACACACACACGTATATATATATATATATATATATATATATATATATATATATATATAAGGAGGTATATTTAGTAGAAAAACAAGGGAAGCGCTCAATACGTTAGTAGAGCTAAATAAGTTCTTTCAATAAACAGGGCAAATAGATTATTCTGCCGATCTCATCAGACGATCTAAGCCAAAATCTCAAACAAATTTACACAAATTTTGGCGTAGATCCTCTGACGAGATTGCCAGAATAATTTAGTGTGATGTCTATTAAAACAACTTGTAATGATTTCAGTAAAAATCCCCGAGGTTGAAATAAACACACACACACACACACACACACAAACACACACACACACACACACACACACATATATACATATATACTCATGTATATATGCGTACTAGCAAGGTTACCCGGGATTGGATGAGAAATCGACCATTTCTCAATCAAATTGATTGATTGCCTGCGCTGGTTCGAGACACACCGCGATTCACTGAATGAAAGCTTCCCATGCCTCCCAGAAATGACTAAATCCACAATATATTGTAGTTTACATCTCACTGTAGAGAACTTACTTTTGATTTTATAAGATTATCTTTATATAATGTATTTAATTAAAGTGTTAAATGTCAAATCCAGTATGATGTTTAAATTGTACTGTAAACAAAAACATTCATTTCTAACGCGCCCTTGTCGTATTAGAGAACCATTTGCTTATTTTATACAACACACTTTTCTATTTTTGAGGTGATAAAATTTCACAAATTCACGTATTATGTTAGGCTGTATAAGAGTGTTAAATTGCACTCTTCCTTCTTTAATTTGTTTGTTTTATAATCGATTTGCGACACTTGTTTGATACAGATGGCATTTGATAACACTCCCAAACACATTTGTGTGAATTTTTTAAAAATCGGCTAAGTCGTTATGGAGTCTATAGGGAACGAACTTACACACGCACATAGACACACCCACAGACAAAATGCATTTTATATATAAGTAGAGATATATACGTAGTGATTGCGTTTTGGAAGAATATTTTCTTCCCGGTAAACGTAATTAAATAATACGGAGTTTTTTTTCGATCGATAAAGCTTTTTTATTTATTAAATTCTTCGAAAGGTTTATTAAGTATTTGAATTAAATTTGTGCATGTTTGTTCCATGAGTTTCTTGTCTTTATCTTCCTGTTTTTACGAGTAAAATGTGCTTTATCAAATAATCATAAGTCGAGATTAGTTTTCGTTTGCTCACAGCTATATCTTTGGTGCTGCATTTCTTTAACAGCCAAGAATTTACAGTTTTTAAATGAGATTATATGGTGATGTGATGCTATATTCCCAACATGAATTATGTTATGTAGTGCTCAGAAAATTTGACAACACTTTGATTTATAAAAAATACTAGCATTTCAGCCCGGCGTTGCCCGGGTGTTTTGAGGTGTATGCTGAGCAAAAAAAAAAAAGAGTTAATTTTTTTTTAATTTGACCCCTATTATGACCCCTTAAAATTTATAGTTTCGGGCTCAAATCACTTTATTAAATTAGATCCAGGTTCAAGGAACCTATATCTAAAATTTCAAGTGTCTAGACCCAAAATTGTCGGAGGAGTTTGGTAGAGTTCTTAAAGGTCAAATCGTCGAAATTTGACCCCTTAACAGCCAAATTTCTGGCTGACACCCGTCACATCGATTTTCCCAAATCTCAGTACTCGGTATTTCAAATTTCGAGTCTATAGACTAAAAATTGACAGAGTTATTGCGTAGGGAAATGTACACAGACAGACAGACAGACAGACAGACAGACAGACAGACACGTTCACTTTTATAGATATATAGATAAATCAGCTTTATTGCGGATGTTTGTGTTGGTTTCGGTGAAGTTCCCTCTCTGTTCGTTCAAACAAAACAAATAACTGCCCTCAATTCTATTTATGTCATTTTGATTAATACGCTGTGCCCTTTTCGACAATTGATTCTACTCTTAGATTTGATTGCATCGCACCAAGTTTAATAATCAGAACGAATCATTCTCATTGTTTTATTTTCCCGAATTGTCGTGTTTGGAAACAATCAACCTTGATATCCAACACGAGATCACTTGCAAAGTGCGCGCAGAAATTCAAAAGAATGATTTTTTTAATGCTAAGTATTTAGTAATGTCGATTACCATGATATTTTATTTTAATTATTATGTTAGCCAATTCTCAATAGAGAAAACTATTAATTTCTAGTAGAAAAATAAACAACTATACCAACCGCGAAATATAAAACATTATGAAAAACCTTTAAATAAAAAAAAAGTGTAACAGAGGGACTTTGGGCGTGTGTGAGAAAATCAGCAGCAGACGAAGAATACCTGGCTAGCGAAAATATTACCAGCAATAGCCGTTAAAGCAGTATGTAAATTAGCAAGTGTGCGCGTGCTTGAGTCAGAAGAAAAATAGAGAAAAATACACCACGTTATCGAGAAGAAAAGCAAAGTGCACGCCAGGGAAGATGAACGTGTGAGTCGAGGGTGAGCAATCGCTGGCTAAGGACGGCGTAAGGTGACGGGGACAGAGACTTTTAAAAAGCACGTGTGTGTGCGAAAAAAACTTGGGAAATAAAATGAAATGCGTTGGTTTGGGACAACTACGAATAAATGGAGTCGTTTTTTTTTAATTTCTTTCCTGTGTTATTTGTTTGTTCCTTTGCAACGATTCCCGACAATGTGTGGGTTCGAAAAGTTTAAAATGTTACAACACAGCTAAAAAGTAAAGGCTAGACGGAGATAACCTATACACCATGATCCAATTTACGAAATTATCATAGTTTTTTTTTATTAAGTATATGCTTACCAATTAAAACTATTGCCAAAATAAGCATCTTTTTAGAAATTTTTGCACGCGGTTTGCACTAGTCAGTAGATACGTTCATTTTAAACAACGTAATTTACTTGCCGTTGGGAGAATTGATTTAAAATGAAAAATTGTGTACGAACCAAGACTAATACTAACATTAATGATAATAATTTGTCAAATCAAATCGATAGTAATTTCAGAAAATGAATAAATAATGAAACAAAGAGGCCACATAAATTGCATACACCAATTTGAACGAAATAGCAAATGCAATAGTCAAAAGTCTGAAACAGAGTGTTGCATAGGGTTCCATATTGGGTCAATACATATAACGAATGACGATGATGATGAGAGGAAGAGAAAGAAGAGATTTATACATATTACCGTTCTGTGGATTCTTATAACATATCTTAGCGAGGAGAGAGGGTGATTAGTTCTTTTTACACCAGACTGGTGAATCATTACTTATGACGGAGGAGGGGATCATATTACTTGGAAGAGGGTTATACAAAGTTCATATTAAGATGATGTCCACATTACCTTCAATTGTTGAATGACGACACGAAGACAACAGTTACAAAAATCGATGATGTTCTTTATTTCATTTGACCAGTCGAATGATTTGACGTCAGGAATTCATATTGGTTCTACATGGTTAAACTTCTACCCCTTCGCCTCTGAGAGAACCCTCCTCTGACCATGTCAGCTCTTTCCAACCGACTTTGCTGACTGTTCAAAGTTCACTGCCCGATTGCTCGACTCTTCTAATCTGCTAATCCTAGCTCCTGTTATTGAGAATTCCCTTTTTGCTATGACGTCAGATGTGTGGTTCCAAAACGTGACCAACTCACATGGCTAAGCACATGTTGTCCAAAACACATTCTGCAAACAAAGAATTCTTAACTAACCTATTTTTTTACAATATATTTTTAATTTGTATTGTTCATTCTTTTTACAATACAAGCAATATCTAAGTATTTTATATAGAATTTAACAATAGCGAAATTCTAACATTCCAGTTCTAAATCTATTTCTGAACTTTGCTTACAAGGTTCGAGTTTCGGCTTATCCTAATCTCAGTTTCCACTTATCTAATGTTCTTCTTATTTACAGGAAAAGGGGACAGCCCTTTTTCCTGTAACAAAAGGTCCCATAAATCAAGGACATGTAGGAGTATTAAACAAGGCGTTTGGAGTGAGTATAAACAAGAAATTCGAATTAAACCACAATTTTGTCACATTTTAAAACAGGAAGCTGCAAATTAAAATCGATCTTACCTTAAGCAAAGTTGTCATAAGATGTACCGTTCTCAAATTCCGAAGTTTTCCTGTAAAAAATTAAAGATGAAATAAAAACATTAAATAGAATAAATAATTGCTGTTCATAGCTTGTGGTAAAATTTCGCCATCCAGCCTGGAGCCACGCTAAAAGTTGTACCCCCCCCCAACGGAAACAAATTGAAATTGAAATAAAGAAACATCAGAATATCCGCTAAAATGACCTCTTGATCGTCTGCACAAGGACACTTATCTCGTGCATCTATACATACACACTAATAAGAGTGCAGATCTTGAACGGTTAAAATAAAAGCAATGCTTAACCGCAAGCGGACAGAACATACAAACACCTGCATAACGTTGATTGAACTATGAGGCCTACACACGCATGAGAATTACTGTTCTCGATCGTACACACACTTATACACTAACAGAGTTTAGGCCGGACCATGCTGTTACAACATCTTACCAGATCTGCCGAGAGCGCCACTCTCTTCTTTTAACATAGATAACATCGGATTCAAATCTAGTGGAGATCTTTTCGTTCCTACATCCTCTTTCACAAAGAAAATGCATTGTTAATTTATCTCGAAGCTGTTGTTATTTTCATGGTACGCGCGAAACTGAGCTTCATTTTCTGGTCCTCTCTGAAAAGCATTCACAGTAAGAAATGGTCTAGTTACAAAGCAGTGAGGGATTTGTCTTCTTCTACCTGTTTTATGCTAACCAGAAAATTCCAAGTTAGCTGGATTATTATTATGATCGTTCTTAATATTTTTTAGAATATAATGCTAGAAAGTATGTTATCAAAGCGAAATAATTGTTTACAGATAGCATTATTTGTGTTGAAATTGTTTCTAAAAATGTAAACTTGATGTAAAAGAATTTTAGAACATGAACAAAATACGTATATATATATATATATATATATATATCTGTGTGTATTTAATATAATATGGAGAATCTACTTCGTTCAGAAGTTATTATGTAAATTCGGTTTTTCCACGATTTACAAAGATCTGTCTTTCTTGTTATATATATATATATATATATATATATATATATATATATGCATATATATATATGCGTGTGTGTGTGTGGTTACATTGATGTTTTGGATTCATTGTTGCAAAATGATAAATGTGTTAATTTTGCACAAGGAAGAGTTCGAAAAAATAAATTCGTAATGTCAAGATGAAGCATCTCAAATATGAACGTTTCTGGACTAGTTTGACCGATCGATATTGATAAATAATCATAACCACTCGGCAACGATTCTAATGATGCAGTTCTTTTCGATTTCTGATCGAAAATGTTTTGACCTTTGTATATCACTCCAACGACTTTCTTGATTACTCGGGTTCAACACCATAAAGTATCATATACAGTATAAAAAAAGAAAAAGGAAAAAATACACCGAAATGGAGATAGAGACAAGAAAAGAAGGATGGAAACAAAATAAGAGAGCAGGGAAGTTTCTAGAAAAGCTCAACTAGGAGTACATAGATAAAGATGCTTCACTCCAATGGCTCAAGAGTGGGAAACTTCAATTTGATGAGGAAAGATTCATTGTAGCCGGGCAAGATCAGGGCTTACTCATAAATGGATTTTAAAAAATGGCTGGCCTACAAACAAATGGCCAGTGTAGGCTTTGCCACTCAGCTATTGAAATGACAAGCAATCTAATGTCTGCATGCCCAATCTTATTGGCAGATGGCCTTTACACTGCCCGTTACAACAAAGTATGTAATTACCTCCACTGGAAGATATGTGGAGAGATGCAGCTTGACAGGTCGACGAACATCTGGGAACATGAACCACCACCAATAACATCAAACGGAAATGTGACCGTGTTTTATGACAAAGACATACAGGCGGGCAGATACATAAAGGAGAAGACCATCACACCAGATATTGTAATATGGGACAAGCCCGAAAGAACTGCGCTCATTATCGATGTCACAGTCCCAAATGATTTTGGCTTCAACAGAGCTGAACGGGAAAAGATAAAATATCAGAACCTAAAAAATGATCTGAAAACGACATGGTTTCTGAAAGAAATAAACATTATACTGGTTGTGATGGGGGCAACTGGCTTAATAAAAAAGAACATTCAAAAATACTTAGAAGCAATCCCTAGAAGACCAAGCTGTAAGGAAATACAAATAGAAGCCATAAAGGAAACAGTGTCTATTCTTAAAAGAGCCCTCGGATATAAATTTAAATTATAACAGAATCAAGTGTTAGCTTCAAGAGGGAGCGCCTTGATCTCTTAAAACTTACTGAAGTAAAAAATATATATATAATGGTCGTTATGATTTCGGAATCGTCCAGGCAATTTACGAAACCCATGAGAAAATGCTTAATGAAAATTTCATACTTTCATTTTATTTTACGCAAACATTGTCCATTTTGTGTAAATAGAAAAAAAAAATTCTCTAATGAAAAAATTAACCGAAAGAACAAATACAACATCTTAAATAATCATTAGGGAATTTTATGAAACTTTAGAAAATTAAAATTCTATTTAAAAAAGACCATTAATTGTAAGGTAAGTTTCACATATAAATATTTATTTTGTAAATAACAAAAAAGTGATAGCTTGTATTTAAAAAAGTTCTATATTTTCTTTATTTTATGATTTTTATTTGTTCAAATCAAGAACAATATTTAAATTATCTTCTATACCCCTCTATACTTGTTTTTGTGTGTATTGATATTTATATTAAAAACCCTTTTTTCTATTTATTTAACAAGAAAATGCAACTTTCTTATACATGGGTCGCTTAATTACATCCATGTGCAAAAGATCTACCAAATTGGCATATTCTTTTAAACGTCTATTTTGATTCATTTTAATCAATTACCTATAAGTAATCTACCTAATTTGCATATTCATTAAAACATTCATTTTAAAGAAATTCCGATCACTGTTTTTCAGTTTTCTTTTGGGATGATCATCTGTAGTTTACTTTTATGCGTAATATAATTTATGCAGATATTCTACATGATCTATACTTGCAAAATATTTGCGTAAAATGTTTATACCAAACACAAACGTCCTTTTATATATACATATTTACGTATGCGTATATATATATATATATATATATATATATATATATATATTCGTTTGCAAAGTTTGCTTAATAAACCCCTTTGTCAGCTTAGGTCTAAAAACATGGACCTTCATATATAAGGTATTCGAACCTTTGCGAAACTTTATGTTTGTGTTTTAGCCAGGGAAAATCCGTGCAAAAGTGTAAAAATTGAAAAAAAAAATGGAATTTGTCAGGTGAAGGTCGAACGACGATATAACGGATATGCATACGTAACGTAACAGCTATTGGTTCATGTTGTAAATGTTAGCCTTGCAACAAACATTTCTTTATAGCTCAAGCAATAACATCACAGGGAAAAGTAAATCTGTTATGTCGTGGAACAACAGTGAAAATAAAAACACTCAAGTCGAGGTTCGGTTAAGGAACAAGTGTATTAATAATAATGTACAAAGATAGGAAAGCGTGTATATCTGCTGGGCACTCGGCTAGCAGTTGAAGTGCAGTCGCATCTCTCTCACTGGTGTTGGAATTACTAACGCTATTTATAGTGCTAATCGGTGTAAATTCCTCTGTACAAGGAAGGCCGGTATAACCCCCCCCCTTTTAAAATATCCCGTCTGGGATTAATAATGTCTTTGTTTTGGGTTCACTATTAATAACCTTCTTGTTTTGGGTTCACCCTAATCAATTCTGTTGATTTCCGTTTTCTATTTGATATTCTCTTCTCTGGAGCTGTATGTGGTATGGACACCTGCAAAGTATCAAGCACTGTGTCCATGATGTCCTCCTCGGGCGATCTGGTCACCTCACTGTTCGAGTATCTTTTCCAGATTTGGTTAGTGTGACGTTTGTGCACGAAATCTGGTCCCTTAATCATGTACACCATGTTACCTATTAGTTTTTCAACAATGCCGGTCTTATTATTTTTGTGAATCTTGTAGAAGACGCTTTCGCCAACTTTATACCGTTTTTTTTTTGTTATCGGTTTTTTGAGATTTGGCCTATTCTGGTTTGGTAACAACTTGTGAAAAATCGATCTAAATGTTGGATTGACTTATCCGTCGGCGATCCATTAGCTTTTTCAGAGCTCTCTTGAATGTGTCAACGAATTTTTCTGCTTGTCCATTACTTCTTGGGTGGTATGGCGGAATGGCTATATGCTCGATTAGATGATCCCCGCAAAAATGTTTAAATCCGGTAAACGTAAATTGCGTTCCATTGTCTGTAACAATGCAGTCTACTACTCCAAACCTAGCGAATAGTTCATACAGGAAGTTGATAGTTACCTCGGATGTGGGATTCTTACATTTTAATACTTCTGGCCATTTAGATAGGCTGTCTACAACAATGAGATAGTAGAACCTATCTAGCGGTTCTGCAAAATCTAAATGAACCCTAGACCATAGACCAACGTCGGCCCGATTTTGCCCACGATCCGAATCGAGTCGGAGGAGCTTTCATAGCTAATGCGCATCCTCTACACTTCCTGGTTTTTTCTTCTATATCCTTATCCATGTTTGGCCAATAAACGAAAGAGCGCATATGGCTTATAATTCTTGATATACCTAGATGTCCTACATGGAATTGCTTGAGCATTCTTTTCTGTAATGTCGCAGGAATTACGACCCTATCGCTATATAACAGGACGTTATCGCAAATTGAATACATTTCTTCATCCAGTTCGTTATTGTTGATTCTTTCTTTCGTGCGTATAATAAATTTGTCCACCTCTGCCTTACTCTTAATCTTATCAGGCGTTACTGGAAGTCCTCTTATTGTGTCACATAACGTATTTTTACTTCAATTTCTGCTCCAATGGTTCTGTCTGCTTAGGTATTAACCTCGATAACCTGTCTGCATGATCACATTTTTTAGATGGTACATACTCTATTTGAAAATTGTAATTCAGAAGTATGGTACCCCATCTTTGGAGTCTATTCGCCGCATGTTTTAGCAGTCCCGTTTTCAATCCGAAAATCATTAATAATGGTTTGTGGTCTGTTTGTAACAGAAATTGCCTACCGTGCAGGAAACGATGACATTTCTTTACCGCAAATATAATGCTTAGCGCCTCTTTTTCAATTTTTTAGTAGTTCTTTTCGGCTGGCAAAAGTGATCGGGATGAATGTGCTATGGGTTTCACTTTTCCATCATCCATTTTGTGTAAAATGCATGCTCCTATGCCATAGGAACTGGCATCGCTTGCAACTATAGTTTCACGCTTGGGATTATAATGTGCCAGAAACAAGTTAGACGTTAAAGTCCCTTTAATTTCCCGAAATGCTTCTTCGCACTCTTGCGTCCAGACTCATTTTTGGCCTTTTCTTAATAGTTCTTTTAAAGGCGACCTTAGTTTATGCATATTTGGCACAAATACATCGTAGTAATTTGCCAAACGTAAGAAACTTTGTAAAGACGCAATATTTTCTGGAGCAAGCATATTCTTTATTGCACTCGATCTATCTGGATCCAGCCTTGTTGCGTGTTTATTAATGATTTGCCCCAAGTATTTTACTTTCTCCATAAATAATGTACATTTTTCCTGTTTTACTATAAATCCATAATCCTGGATCCTTTTGAATACTTGGCTTACATGAGCTTTGTGTTGTTCTTTGCTAGCGCTTTTCATTAACACATCGTCCAGCTACCCTTTTGCGAAATCCAACCCATTTTCCATAATGTCCATAATTTGCTGAAAAATCGCAGGGGTGACTTTGACCCCAAAAGGAAGTCTGTTAAACTTGTACAACCCCTTATGGGTATTAATACATAACAGCTTTGAACACTCCTCATCGATTGGAACTTATAAGTACGCGTCACTGAGGTCGATTTTAGAAAAATATTTCCCGCCACTCAGTTTCGCAAATATCTATTCAAGGCTCGGAAGAGGATAATAGTAACCTTGTAATGCCCTGTTTAAGCCTGTCGCGAAGTCGGCGCAAACCCAAATCTCCTTACTCTTCTTTTTGATGTAAACCGTTGGTGCAGCCCACCCACTGTGATCAATATTTCCGATGACACCCATGTTTTCGAGTCTTTCTAATTCACCGCCTATCTGTTCTATAGCGGCGTATGGAACATTTCTTTTCTTTCTGAACACTGGCTGTTCATTTACTTTTACGTCAAATTTTGCTACTGCTTTTGTACACCTTCCCAAACCGCCTGAAAATACGTCGTGGAAATTTTCTTTCACTCCCTCTTAAGTTTTTCTGCCTTCACATTCGAATCCTCAATCTTTTGGCAAAATGAGCAGATCCTATAGTCTAAACTTTTCGAACAGATCAGAGGTTGTTTAGTTTTCGCATGACAAAAATTCTTGCTTTTTCGGCCCTGTTCTGGAAAAAAAAATATTCATCAATAATTCTCCTTCGAAGGTAATTTTTTCGCCGCTGACGCTTCTCGCCGTTTTATGTGATTTAATCGTAATGCGTCTCACAAGCCTCTTCCATGTCTGTACATTAATAATGGAAATGTCAGACCCATTATCAAGCTATAGCCTTACTTTCTTTTTAAACATTTTGACCTGTACATATTTCCGGATATTTTGTTCCTCAAGTTCAATTTCGTAAGTTTAATGGATGCCTTTCTATCAGAATTTTTCTACAATGCGATGCTTTATGCCCTTTCTGGTGACAGTTGTCACATTTTTTGAATTTGTAGGGACGCTCATTTTACCAATGTTTATTTCCACACCTCTAACATGGTCCAGGTGGATCTTTTCCCTGTTTCTTTCTCTGGTTATTTTTTTAAGTCGAATTTTTCTTTTGATGGATCTTTTTAATAAGC
Source organism: Euprymna scolopes (assembly GCF_053919585.1). NCBI lineage: Eukaryota > Metazoa > Mollusca > Cephalopoda > Sepiida > Sepiolidae > Euprymna > Euprymna scolopes. The sequence goes on along the minus strand of NC_136514.1, from coordinate 17,427,519 downwards.
GACACTCCATTTTCCTTTATGTTATGACTGTCTTGTTTCAACGCAATAAACCGTTCACAGTCTTCCGCTAAGTTTTATAGTTTTAAATTCGGTTCGTTTTCGAGTTTATTTAAAACACGACGCCCGATTTCAATGTCTTTATTTAAGACCAGCCCTTGCACAAATATGAAACATTTAAAATTAGCTGCTGATAATTCGTCCAGTTTAAAATCGTCGCAATGCGTGTTCACTATACTTGCATAAGTAGTGTAGTCGTCTTCCTCTCTTCTAGTAACATTCATGCATTTATATTGCCTATGGAAAAGAGAGGTTTTTGCAGAAAACAGTTCTGTAAGTAGCGTAACTATTTCTGGGAAGCTCAACTCACTGGTCTTTTTTGGGAGAATAAAATTCACGAACTTTGTATGCTCCGCTGTTCCCAATTTCCTTAGCAAAAACTTAACTTTTTTCACGTCTGACCAGGTACCACAATCCGATATAAAAATATCCTCATATCGTCTATAGTACTGGACAAAAGTGACATCGTCTTCTGGATTATAATAGAAATTTTCATTAGCGGCCCACACAGCTGTTTGAGAAAATGCGTAATGATTATCGTCCGCTTTAGTTAACTCTGTCGCCTCCAGATTTTTTCTTTGTTCCTCGAAGCGTTTATGTTGTTGAAGAATTTTTTCTTCAAATACTTGTTTAAATCTCTCTTCTCTTTCTACTTGTTGAATGTGTTGCTTTTGCAACGCGAGATTTTGCTCTCCCTGGAATTGGAATAATTCCAACAGTGAATCTTTGAATTTCGCATCCATCATACGAATTCAGTTTACAATTTACGCTTGAATTAAATAAATATTCTTTAGTAAAAAACAACCAAGTTTTCTTTCCCAATTCTTTTGTTTGAAGAGCAATACTTTAGCAGTCATTTTGTAACTTAATTTGTTGAAAGCTATATTTCTAGTCTTCCTAGAAACAATCCAGCGAAATAACATTTTTTAAACATTTTCTTTTAATTGCACGCGTTTATACGTAGCAAAAATAAAATATATCGCTTTAAATATCCGACAAATTTGTTTTTTACCCTCTTTGCCGTTTGCACAAATGACGTACGCGAATAACTATTTTTCACGGTCTGTCTCTTTTTCTCTTGACAAAGTCAAGCGTGTTTTTTTTTCAAATCCCAGATGTTATCGAAATAACTATAAGTTTACACGGTATTTGCTAGTTGGTTTTGGACATTTAATTTTGCAGAAGAAAATTTTTACTGTAGGAAAAATTTCTTCTGGTGAAGAAAAAATGAACCCTTTTTCCTTTCTAAAACACTTGGTAAGTATGTTCGATTATTAAATAATTGACAACATTCGGGGTTTTCGCTGTAGATTTTGGTAGCAAGTTTTTTCTCGCCACCAAATTACTATTGTAGTAATTAATTCGCTGTTAATCCTTGCGTATCCAAATATCTGTTGGAATGACGAAGGTGTTCTGGCGTAAAGATATTACGAATCTTTATTCCAATCATTTTGGTAATTCTCTGCAGTGATGATTGTTTCGATTCCTTGTCGCCAATCTGTTGTGTCATGGAATAACAGTGAAAATAAAAACACTCAAGTCGAGGTTCGGTTAAGGAACAAGTGTATTAACAATAATGTACAAAGATAGGAAAGCGTGTATATCTGCAGGGCACTCGGCTAACAGTTGAAGTGCAGTCGCATCTCTCTCATCGGTGTTGGAATTACTAACGCTATTTTTAGTGCTAATATGTGTAAATTCCTCTGTTCAAGGAAGGCCGGTATAACAAAATCGTAATCTAAACGTTTTGGTTTCGATTCTCGGTAGTAGCGCACGAGTCATTTAAAAAAAAAAACAACTTTTTGATCATTATTATTTATTGGGTCCAATATAATATAATAATAAATACGAAATCTGAATTAATCAAAATATCATATTTAAGCGTATTATACGACCGGCAATACTGGGTAGCCTGCTAGTTTTATAATAAACCAATGATAGCAAAACAAAAGTTTTATAACGATTTCTTTTAATATTTCTGCAGCTTTCGGCGTTTTATGTAAAACGTGCGGACGATTCCAACGATAGCACGAGACTTATACTGCATAACTACCTTAAAACGTTCTTATATGCATCACCTCATAATAATAATAATTTATCGATAATCCTTTTGTTCTGCTAGTATTTTTCATCTGTATATGATCTCTCTGCTGATATGAAATATGTGTGCATCTCGTAGCATCACAAACGTATTAAGATCTACGACAGTGGAGTGTTGTAATGACAGCTAACAAACAAGTTTGCACAATTCGGTAATCATCTTATATGATGAATTTATAAAGCACACATGTGGAAGAATCCAACCCAGACAAGAAGTTCCTATAATCACACCAGATCATGGCAACACCTGCTACATATGTAATAAATGTAATAAAAAACATTCAGTCTACCAAGCTCAACTACGGCGCCAAGAGTGACTTTCTCACTGATTCCAATCTCCTATTTAGTAATAATAATTTCTTTCTACTCTAATGATTAGGTAAAAATTAAACACAAGTATATATATATATATATATATATATATATATATATATATATATAAAGACCAGTACCCGCATTAAGCTGGTCTGCAGTTTAACTTGTTGTTGGCTATCTTGCTCTTGCTTTTTGCTGGATCTCAACATTTTGAACCGAAAGAGAGACTTAGCTGTCGTACAATGCCAATACTCTGTAACATCATCTGTGTATAGATACTCCTTCAGGCATTTGTCTATTAAAATGGTCCTGTGACGATGGAAGTCATTTTTGGGCTCATGGACTGTAAGTGCTTAAGGGAGTGACACTCGTCTGACAAGACGTTGCAATCATATATATATATGTATATATATATATATATATCATATATATCATAATTAATAAAATTTCGTATTACTAAAAACTCATATATATATATACATATATATATATATATATATATATATATATATATATATATAAGAGTTTTTAGTAATACGAAATTTTATTAAAATGTAATAAAAAGCATTCAGTCTACCAAGCTCGACTACGGCGCCAAGAGTGACTTTCTCACTGATTCCAATCTCCTATTTAGTAATAATAATTTCTTTCTACTCTAATGATTAGGTAAACATTAAACACAAGTATATATATATATATATATATATATATATAAAGACCAGTACCCGCATAAAGCTGGTCTGCAGTTTAACTTGTTGTTGGCTATCTTGCTCTTGTTTGTTGCTGGATCTCAACATTTTGAACCGAAAGAGAGACTTAGCTGTCGTACAATGCCAAGACTCTGTAACATCATCTGTGTATAGATACTCCCTCAGGCATTTGTCTATTAAAATGGTCCTGTCACGATGGAAGTCATTTTTGAGCTCATGGACTTTAAGTGCTTTAGGGAGTGACACTCGTCTGACAAGACGTTGCAATCATATATATATATGTATATATATATATATATCATATATATCATAATTAATAAAATTTCGTATTACTAAAAACTCATATATATATATATATATATATATATATTTTGTTATTGTTTTTCAAGCGATAACTACAGTTAATAATTTTTTTTTAGAAAGTCGCCCTTTTTAATTTGGACGTATTTAACATTTTTTATTTATTTTATTATTTTTAAAACAGTAATCTACGTACACACGTGTTTCGAGGTTTTTTACCTCTCATCAGCGTAGCTTAACTGCCTCCAGGGATCGAACCTCAGACCATGTTTACCACAGTCTGGTTCCTTAACCATTAGGCCATAATCCCTAGATTGATTATACTGTTTATTTTTATCGCTTATAAATTTAGATTATGTTATTGTTGTTATTTTTCAAGCGATAACTAGGGTTAATATTGGCGCCGCCTCGGAGCTCATTTTTTTTATTTACTTAGAAAGTCGCCCTTTTTAATTTGGACGTATTTAACATTTTTTATTTATTTTATTATTTTTAAAACAGTAATCTACGTACACGCGTGTTTCGAGGTTTATATATATATATATATATATATATATATATATATATATATATATATATATATATATATATATATATAAGAGTTTTTAGTAATACGAAATTTTATTAAATTTTTAAAAAGGATAAGTGGAGTCATTATTAGAATTATGATTATCAGCGTTGTCTCGAGAATAAAAATCGTCAATTTTTTTCGAAGCTATTCCATTTCACTCTATGTTAATAAATAAATATTTTATAATCATTAGAAAGTTTAGTCTACGTTTAGACATCTTGTGTGTGTATATATATATATCGGTCGTCAACATTTTAAAACTAAGAAATGAATTTAATTAGCACTAATAATACTTTATTTATATTGTTTACGTAGTACGTCTTACTTGCGTTTCATTGAATAGCGGAAGCTCACTAAACAAATCATCAGAGCTAAAATCATATTACCCAGAAAGTGGGTGAAAGGTTGTTTTATTTATTTCCTTGGAACTGAAAAGGATTTAGCAAGAAAAAATGGCGATAAAAGGAAATTGAAATATTAAAAGTTTGCCGAAAAAAAACTAACCCACTTAATTATAGGCACCAACCCCCATGGAAAAGGCATTGAATACAACTCACGCGCGTTGAATCAGTCTTTTTGAGCACACACGACCAAACACGCACACACAAGAAACACACAAACACACGCGCACACACACACACACACACTTTGCAAATAGTCAGGAAAACACAGTTTAAAGCTTCAAAATCAGACATAAGTAGATTTTTAAGTATATGAACTGTTAATTTTTGGTTATGATTAAATGTTACAGACAAGCAATAGAGGTCACTCTCTGCTATATTATTCTGTTAATCCGTTTACTTTTTATATTTAGCCTAAAAAGAAAGAATGTTAGTCAAATAGTTAGAAATAGACAGTTTCCAACCTTCCTGAGTTAAAGAGATTTTTGAAGTAAATAAACTATCGATTACTGTTTCGTCCAAATCCTAGTGTCGGCTATATTAATCGCTTGTTTCATTTTACTGTTTTTATTTCATGTAACTAAAGACAGAATGTTAGTAAATCGTAAATAAATAATGTTAGAGTCAAGCAATATAGGTCATTGTGTAAGTTTTCGAAAAAATCTGGGTCTCAGCTATATTATTCGCTTAATCAATTGTATTTTTTCTTTACTGCAACTAGAAAAATAGTCAAATATCCAGGAATAGACAGTTTAAACACTTCCTGAGAATATATAACGAGATTTATGTAGTAGATTAATTGTAAGTTTCTAGTTCGGCAAAATATCCCTTCTTTTTCTAATTTAACGTGACTGAAGAAAAAAACATTAGAAAATCGCACTAAAAAAGAACCATTTATGTAGCTTATATAAAAAAGATGGAATAATTGATTGTCAACATGGGTCGGTGTGTCGGAAAAAGTATTAAATAAGTGACGCCATTTTTGAAAATGCCTGGAGCTTTCTTTTTTGCAATATGATTTAAACGAACTGTTAGCTGTCAGTCAATGTAATTTGGCTAAACGTGATAAGGAAGAATATTTTGTTTTTGAAATTTGGAAAAAGAAAAGATCATGGTGTGTCTATGAGTATAGGATCTAGTTAATAAGAATACAACCCCAAATCTGTCTAAAGTGCAGAATTCCTCCTTAATAATTAGAGTGAAAAATAGGAACTACTTCCTGTACAGATTGTTGATTATGTGATGATGTTGTTCCTACAATGTAATGTAGGATTTCATTGTAGCGAATAAATGTATTCTAAAATTTCATAAGATAGTGACAAATAGTCTAGATATAATAAATTTGTATGTGGCATCTGTTGTTGCAAACCTACATCATTTTGATCTAGAGGTGAATTTTTGCAATCACAATATTATATAAAAGATATATATATATATATATATATAAATACATAAATACATACATATATATATATCTTTAAGTACAGGGTTTTTATAAAATATGTTAAAAAACACTTTAGCTAAAGTTAAAAACATATTAATATACGGAAATAAAACATAAATGACGTAGATTGTCTTTAATTCGCAGAGATTCGAAAGAAATACTTTTCTTCTCATCAGAGGAGAGAGGTTGGCAAAATGCAGAATCATATTTAACTTGCAAAGGATTTAATGAAACCTCACGTATTTAGTAGATTATACTAGTGTAAAAACATAAAACAGTCATATATATCTTTATATATGGCCATACATTATAGCCATCTTTGTATATATATATATATATATATATATATAGTTATTTAATAGTTATTATATTTATAGTTACGTCAGCTCCTTTAAAAAACTCCTTACTTATAGTTGAGCACATTACAGTTGAAATAAAGTCGGACAATTTAGCTCGCATGTGCAGATTATCATACAATAATCAGATCACCCTGAAAAGCGTTAAAAACATTTAAAAAAAAATGTTTAAATTTCAACAATATGTCTCGTGGTAACCGGTGGCCGAATGGGTTTGTTCCTTGCTAATGGAGTCAGAGATGGTTTCTGTTGCCGGGCTCTTGACCGGTGTTAATCATGACATCTTGCACTGATAATTCCCGAAAAAAAGGAAAACTAGTGTCTGTAGGTATTTAATAATTGTTATAGTAAATAATTATATATATATTTATTTATTTATTTATTTGCTTCCCCACGAAAGCAAATGTAACACAAGGTCATTTTTCATGTGGGGGGGGGAGAACTAGCTTCCCTAAAACAAAGGCAAAAGGGCCAATCTAACAGTATCCAAAAACAGTAATTGTCTAAGTATGAAGGATTCTCCTACATTGACCAATGACCAATTAATTTAAGTGGAGCATCAGAAGAGATACTACACTTGAGGTTATATATTTTTATTTATTTTGAGAAGTTAACAACAAAACAGTAATAAACAAAAACATTAGGGACAAGGTCACTCGAAAATTTGGGCAAGGTTTTCTATGGTCATCCTCATCCCTATACCTTTGATAGTCTATGCTTCATCCTAGCTAAAGTTCTCATTCACCATAATACCTCAAGCACACCGGGGGTCGTCCTACTTAATATTTCCAAATCATATCGTGTGCGTGTATTTCTTTTTTTTTTTTAAATAAACAATAAACTAAATTGGTAGACATCAAATTTCATAAAACGTCGTTTACACTTTGATCTTGGCCTGAAGGCCAAAAAAGAAAAAAAGGCGAATTTCTTTCTATTTATTTAAAAAGAAAATACGACTTTGTTATATATGAGTTGTTAAATTGCATTTATCAGTTTTAGCTGATTTGCATATTATTATAAATATCCATTGTAATTAATTTTCTATTAGGTTTTTTTTAATTTTCTTATGGGATGATCATCTTTAGTTAACTATTACGTGTAATTATATCCATGCAGATATTTTACATGATTTATAGTTGCATGATAAAAAGTTTATAATAAACACACACCTTTTCCCATATATATGCTTATGTATACGGATATATTTTTGTTTAAAAAAAATTGCCTACCAAACCTTTCTGTGGATTTTTGGTTCTCAAACATGAAAGCTCATATACACAATGTTCAACCCATACAAAAGTTTATATTTCGGGTTTAGCCGGGGACAAACGAACAGAAGTATGAAAATTAAAGAAATGGAATTTGCCAGGTGAATGTCGAACGACGACTTTACGAATATAGATGCGTAACGTAATAGCTATTGGTTCATGTTATGAATTTTTAGTCTTACATCAAACATGCCTTCATAGCTCAGGCATTAACGTCAAAGAAAAAGTAAGTCGTAAGCTAAACGTTTTGCTTTCGATTCTCGATGGTGGCACATAAGTCATTTTTATTTAACTTTTAAAATCCTTAATATATTTTGGGTCCAATATAATATAATAATAAATACGAAATCTGAATTAATGAAAACATGTTTAAGCGTATTTTTTTCGATCAGGCAATATATATATATATATATATATATATATATATATATATATATATATATATATATATATACTAGCAAAAGTACCCGTCCTTGACTGGGTTAAAAAACAGCCTACAAAAAATGGATTCTGATTTATGAAAGTATGATAGCTTCGAATTTTTTTGGGCATCAAAACCAAAGACAAATATGACGAAAGTAAAAATAAAATACATAAACCCCATAATTTATTATACTATACCTGTTCACACTGAAACACTTATCACAATATTCTGTGAATCTATATTAAAAAACCCTGTTAAACTTTGTGACATATTTCCATTCTATGGAGGTCAGGCGGGAACGGACACCCCATAATTTTATTATACCATTCTTCAAACTGAAACATAATTATCAAAGTATACTTACGCAGATAGATATAAAAACGTCTTTATTAAAGTTTGTGCCTATTTCCATTCCATGGAGGCCAGGCGAGAACGCAGACCCCACAATTTTATTATGCCATCCCTATTTAAGTTAAAACATGCTTATCAAATTATTATTATGTACATCTATATCAAATTATTATTATGTACATCTATATCAAAAACACTTGTAAACGTTTTTTTTTTTTAATTTTTTATTTCCATACTTTGTGGACCAGGCGCGAACGCAGACCTCACAATTTTAATGAACAAATGTTCTGCCAGATCAAACATACCCATTCCTGTGTCTCGATACATCTTTTATCATTATATGTAATCAGTTTTTTTAAAATAATCAACCATATAGGAGCCTGTTCGTGACCAGACACACACATTCAGCTTTATATTATAGATATATATACATGTTAGAAAATCATTTCATCCAAGGCATGAAAATTGTCAAACAAAATGTTTTTATTATAGGCTTTAAAAATAAAGGTACAAGATTCGATTGAAATATATTTATCTTCACTTTTATAAGTTTTACAAAGTAAGGTATAAAAATTTAATTTAAATTGGATCAAAAAATGACCTTGATTTATTTTATGTAATGTACATTCTGTTACACTTTTAAAAAATCATTGAAAATTTTATATCTATATCATTAATTGCTAGATGAAAGATAATGTTTTTAAATTGCAACAAAATTTACATTACATTAAATAAATCCAAGGTAATTTTTTTATTCAATTTAAATTAAATTTTTATACCTTACTTTGTAAAATTATTGTCCAAGACTCAATGTCTATCACAATAAAAACATCGTTTCCGAAACGATCGTACTATTTATTGATTTTGTTTGTTCTTCCTTATGAAATCGATATTTAATTTTTAATTTTAATTCTAAATTATCAATCATCTTACTCAATATTAAAATAGCTCTAGGATATATATGCCTATCGAGCTTATTATATATCTACATTACAACGAGCATTGTTTTCTTTTCTTCTATTTTAATTGTATTATTGAATGTACTAATACGTTAAAATATACTCTGCTCTTTAGACTCTTGTTCTAATCCCCTAAGTATATGTATATATATATATATATATATATATATATATATATATATATATATATATATATGCATTGTGTGTATGCGTCTGTGTGTGTTCGTTTGTGTTTCTGTATTGTTATCAAGTAATTATTTTGGACTTTTTTATGTTGGCCTTTGTAGGCTTTTCCTGTTGCCTGTTTTTTTTTTTTTTCAAATTTCGATTATATTCCTATTTTTTCAACCGGCTGATTCGTTCGTGACGGTAAATTACTACGGTTATTAAATTGTGTGAACTAATTTGTATAACGCTATATTCAATATCGCGAGCTGTGAACAATTTAACATAATAAAAAAGCGAATTTTCTTTATTTCTCTTTCTCTTGCTCTCTTATTTATACCCCGACTCTCTTTCCATCTTGATGTGTATCTCCCGCTTTAAACCATTCGCCTACACTCTCGGTGACTCTCTAAGCTAATTTCCTTTTTTAAAATACATTTTCAAGCATTGGAATCTGATTCTTTTGTTTGTTCATGACAAAAATACACACAACTGAAACACTAGTTTCTCAATATATTCCTATAGTTTATTTCTCTGTAAGTATGCGTACGTTACCTTTTCATGCTTCGGCCTTTCTTGCTTTCTCACTTACACACAAAAAAGCGACCGTAATAGAGGTCAGCGTACCCAATGATACAGGGCTTAACAGAGTTGAGAGGGAAAAGATAACAAAGTATCAAGGACTTATGTATGATATGAAACGAAATTGGAAATTAAAAGACGTTTCAATTATACCAGTCATCATAGGAGCAACTGGGCTTATGAAAAAGAACTTTTAAAAGTACATAGCAAGCATACCCGGTGAACCAAGTGCAAGTGAAATACAAACGATTGCACTGAAAGGGACGGCTGGAATCCTGAAAAGATCTCTTGGTTGGACTCACTAAAATAGGAGTAAATGTCAGACATCTGGTTGGATGTCCCATCCCCTAGAAGAAAAAGTTTAAGAAAAATGAAAAAAAAAAGAGAAAACAATATTGAAACCAATGTTTTAAACTTAAAAACACTACAACAAATAATAATATCATCCAGCATCTCATCCTTATCTGTGTTCGCATATTCTATTGCACTCCAATGCAACAAAACTTTGAATTAGGATAAATTAAATGCTGTGTAAGGTGTAAACTTTAGTGAACATCGCCTATTCCTTCTTTCATGGGATTATTTCAATCATCGATTGTCGATATTTATTGAGACAATAAAAAAACCTAAGAACATTGTGAGACACATAAAGTACCTTCGTGTGAAATTTTCCTAAAAAAATCTTCCCCGCTGTTTTCGAATCCATAGAGAACGAACTAAAACACACACAGCACACACAGAGACAAGGCTCCTTATATATATATATATATATATATATATATATATATATATATATATATATATATATATATATATATATATTCATTTAGTAATCTAATTTTATGGTGTGAAATCTAGCAATTTTATTATATGCAAGACAAAGAATACATTTCAATAAGTATATCTCCTCAATCTATAGGTTTTCGATGTTTACTTATATCCTCAGAGGAAAAAAATATTAGCAAATATTATAAATGTTTAATACCTAATTTCCTAAATATAATAAGCACAGAAAATCATAATTAAAAGTTTTTAAAGTTCTAAAATCATAGAGATTAGGGAAACTATATATTGGTTCAAAATAAAAAGGATATTGAATTTCATATCCAAATTGTACCTATTTACAGTGCCTCCCAACGCGACAGAGTTAGACACCAGGGTCGTTTTTTAACGTAGAGAAAAGGTACAAAAATAACAATTGTCTCAGTCGTGAAGGATTTCTCCTCCACTGAAAAAGAACGAGAAATGGAAGTACCGCATCTGAAGAACAGATGGTATTTATTTGCTCCCCCACCGAGCAAATTAGGCACAAGGCCGATTTTTAATGTGAGGAGTGAAGGGAGGGGGAAGGGGAGAAGGGGACCAGCTCCCGAGAGGTGGGAAATGGGAGCTGGTTAAAGGTCAGGCATGTGGGGTTTCCCCCACATCTGGTCTTTGCTAGTCATAGCTAGTCATAGCTAGTCATAGCTTGCAGCATCTGTCGGAACAGATGGTGTTTATTTGCTCCCCCACTGAGCAAATTAGGCACAAGGCCGTTTTTAATGTGAGGTAAAAACCAGCTCCCCTAAAAGTAGGCAAAAAGGGGGCACTCTGGTTACCAAAAATAATAATTGTCCCAGTATAGAGGGTTTCCCTTCCATTGACTGGTACAAATTATCTTAAGTGTAGCATCTGAAGAACAGATACTACACTTTGATCATGGCGAAAAGGCAAAGTAAATTCCGAAGTGAGGGCCTTTGGTAGCAGTGAGGTAAAGAGATCCAATGCGTGTTTTGATTCTTCAACGGCACAAGGTAACAGTCCGAAGTCGGCATAATTCGTTTGTTTCTCCTCTTATTAGGTGATGAGTACGATAAATACTTTATTATATAAGTTCGATAAAGGTGTTTTTAATGCACATATAATTTTTTTTTATATATTTATTTAATATTTTTTTAATATATGAGTTTCAAAATCCACTCAAAATTAATTTCAATTTGTGTATAAGACAGTTTCTGGAGACAGACACATCAAAATGAAATGAAATGAATAAGCGAAAATAAAATAAATTGTTTATGCATCATATTTATAAATTAGCACAGGTGAAAAAGGTATCCAGTTAGTATTTTATTCTACAATTAAAAAATGTTGTGGTTGGAGAGTCACATTATGAGAAGGAAAGAAAAAGAAAAGAAAAAGAAAAAAAAGAAACAGAAAGGAATAGGGAAAGATAGAAACATAAGGAAATAAAGCAATAAAGGGGGGAAAGAAGAGAAAGGAAAGACAAAGATATATTTAGCAACGCCATCTATTACTGCCCACACAGATATTATGACGGGGCTTAAATATTGTTAAAGGTTCCTAGACAGAAGCATATGAAGACGAAAGAAAGAAAAAGAAAAAAGAAGAAAAAAAATCAGGCAATGTCATAAAGGAATTTCCCGCTTAAATGTTACTTAACCTAAAATGTATATGTCTAATACATAAGGTAAATTCTCACAACTTTTATAAGTATTAATAATATCCTTTTAATGATGTTATTAAACCCAAAATTTGGTATGTACTTCGGGGTAAATCTCCGACTTAAGTCTTTTATATTTTTTTCTCTTTTTTCTCGTCATGATGTCAAATTGAAAAAAGTTGAATGAAGTTATGTGAAGTTTTGTGATAAAGTTATGTGATGTTAACTGCGGTGTTATTTTTTTTTAATCTGGAAGGATGCGACTAGCCGCGCAATTGGAAACACACACACACACACACACACACACACACACACACACACACACACACACACACACACACACACACACGCACACACACATGCACACACGCACACATACATGTGTGTGTAACTTTATATATAATAGGTGTTATCTGTCCTTTAGTTTTGCCTTTCTCTTTGTATGCAAACGCACCCATTCACACACATGCGCATATATATTTTCCTCATATATAAACACACTCACACACACATATATATACACACACAGCTATATATATATATATATATATATATATATATATATATATATATATATATATGATTACTTAGTTTAATCACATAAATTAATATACGAAAGTATAAATTTATGCGTGAACTTTCAGTATTTACTTCAATAGTGCTCAATACGTAGATAGAGCTAGTTAATAAGTTATAAAATTTATTAAGTTACACAGAATATTTCGCGTCGAATCCACGCTTGGATTTATCTGGCATTTCTCCATGACCCATAGCACTGATGAATCCTAGCGTGGATGAAAAGCGAAATATTCTGTGTAGCTTAATTGCCATATATATTTTATAACTTACTATATATATATATATATATATATATATATATATATATATATATATATATATATATATATATATATATATATATATGTGTGTGTGTGTGTGCGTGAGACAGAGAAAGAAAGAGAGAGAGAGAGAGTTCGTATACAAAGAAAAAGACAGGTACCGAATGACAGACAACACATATTGTAAATGTTCTAAAACGCATCTTATGATGTATTTACATTCATTTCAGCGTCTTCTGTCTGCTTCTTTTAGATTACAAATTCGATTCTGCATGTAAACGCAGTCTGATGACAGAAAATCTTGTAGAAATGCTTTTAAAAGATGACAGAAAATCTTGTAGAAATGCTTTTAAAAGAGAAAAAAATGGTATTTCATTTTTGCTTCTGAATGTTAAAGCGAGGAGAGACTAACGCATGCGCGACCAGGCTAAGCGATCAACTATGTTACAAACGGCCAGATCGTATAATATAGAAAGAAAAATCATCCCGAAAATAAGAAGTGGTGGGAAAGGTTTATAAAAGGGAACGAAAAACGTCACATGAAACGGATTAGCAATTCGATTATTATCCTTTCGATTTCGTTGCCCGCTCTTGAACGGAGTAACACTACTAGCAGTTCTATTGCTGCAAGAGGTCTGGCTTCTTTCTTTTTATTAGCTGCAAGGCCAGCCGATGCAATGGAATGAGCCCAATCAGATTGACCGGTCGCATTTCTATTACGCTTGACATGGATTGCCTTTGGAAATGACTTGAGAAATTACATTTTTATGGCACCGATTTGTTTACGCCCCCGACAAAAGTATTAACATACAAAAAAAAATGTGCGATTTTTTTTTCTTGTATCATAATTTTTTTTTTCTTATTACTATTACTTGTATCACAATTTTTTTTTTCTTATTACAATTACTTGTATCATATTTTTTTTTCTTATTACTATTACTTGTATCATAATTTTTTTCTTATTACTATTACTTGTATCATAATTTTTTTTTCTTATTACTATTACTTGTATCATAATTTTTTTTCTTATTACTATTACTTGTATCATAATTTTTTCTTATTACTATTACTTGTATCATACATTCTTTTTTCTTATTACTATTACTTGTATCATAATTTTTTTTCTTATTACTATTACTTATATCATAAATTTTTTTTCTTATTACAATTACTTGTATCATAATTTTTTTTCTTATTACTATTACTTGTATCATAAATTTTTTTTCTTATTACTATTACTTGTATCATAAATTTTTTTTCTTATTACTATTACTTGTATCATAATTTTTTTTTTCTTATTACTATTACTTGTATCATAATTTTTTTCTTATTACTATTACTTGTATCATAAATTTTTTTTCTTATTACTATTACTTGTATCATAATTTTTTTTTCTTATTATTATTACTTGTATCATAATTTTTTTTTCTTATTACTATTACTTGTATCATAAATTTTTTTTTCTTATTACTATTACTTGTATCATAAATTTGACGAAATCTAGGCGGGAGATGATTTATTCGATTCCTTACAGCTTACAGAAAACTAACGTTAATAATCTTTTTCTACATCACTGTTATTTCACTGAAACGTGCTTAACTAAGCTCCAATATGTGCCTAATCTTTGTCAGACATTCACAGCGAGAACTTATTCTTCCTGTACAACAGAAATTTTTTTCTCCCTGACCCATAACCTTACGCAGACATTCCATGAACAGTGTTTCTTTCCACGGATGTCTCGTTGTTATATTGTTATGGGGGCGTCTAAATAACCGAGTATATCAGGTATCAAATTAACGTATGTTATATATCGTTGAATCGCAGTAAGTTGATGTCGACGTGGCACTAATAAATTTCTGTCGTGTTCTTATCATAAACGGACCATATGTATCTACAGTGTGACCCCCCCCCCAAAAAAAAGAGGTCATTCAATTGTTTTTCTGTGCATTTTGCAGTCAACGGAGAAAAAAAAGGCCAAAGACCCTTGTGTTTTGATGTGATGTTTTGAATATAATAAACTAGTTATGGCCAAAGTTTCAAAAGAGTCAAAGAGTCAGTGTTATATTTCTTTTTTTTATTAAAATGCCTTCACGGTGCATCGTTCCAAATTGCTGAGGAAATTATCATAAAGGACCAAAAAGTGACAGTATTTTCATTTCCGAAAGATAAAGAATTATAATGCAGTAAAAAAAAAAAAAGATTCTACACCATCTCCATTCAGCAAAGTAAGTTTTAACGTGCCCCCCCTGTATTTAACACGATGTAACTATAATTTAATTCAATATTATCATCCTAAATTTTCTACCATTCAAAAGAAGAAGTTTCAAATAAATTGCTAATATTAAAATTTTTTTACAGCATACAAAACGAATGAAAATGCGAGACAACATCGATTCTTTAAAACACGTGTTTTAAAAATCTAGCAAAAATTAATTTTCCTGAAATTTTTCAATATTTAAAAATAAATTATGCCGGCTGATAAAATTTTTAAACTTTTTTTTAAAGCTAGAAAGATAAAATTTAAAAATACTTATATATATATATATATATATATATATATATATATATATATATATATATATATATATATATATATATGAAACTAAACTAAAAAAAAAAAACGCGCGTTCACTCGTGGTCTTTTCATTTCATTTCATTAACGTAATTGGGTTTGTATTACTGTACACATAGATTCGAAAAAGTTGTCAAAAAACAAATATATAACAAATAAATGTTATCAAAGGCAAGATAAGTTACTTTTCTACCAAATATTTTTCGTGTTTTTATTCAATGTAACATGTTTATTCAGCTCGAAAAACATAGTGTTTACCGATGTATTCGAAAATTCAAGATGGATCTGATTCTCTCTTTAACACGGCAAGTTTGGGATAAGGTGTTATATATAAAAAAAACTATACAACATACTATTAAAAACCCACCGAATATATGTCAACCTATGTCACGGTAAAATATATTGAGCGAGTTTTAACAGTATTTTATCCGGTTTTTTTATTTATAACACCTTTTCCTAAACTTACCGTGTTAAAAAGAGAATCAGACGCCATCTGGAATTTTCGAATACATCGGTAAACACTGTTTTTCGAGCTGAATAAACATGTTACATTGAATAAAAACACAAAAATATATCCAGTTTGGTAGAAAAGTAACTTATCTTGCCTTTGATAACATTTATTTGTTATATATTTGTTTTTTGACAACTTTTTCGAATCTATGTGTACAGTAATACAAACCCGTTACTTTTCTACCAAACTGGATATATTTTTCGTGTTTTTATTCAATGTAACATGTTTATTCAGCTCGAAAACCATACAGTGTTTACCGATGTATTGGAGCATTCAAGATGGCGTCTGATTCTCTCTTTAACACGGTAAGTGTGGGAAAAGATGTTATAAATAAAAAAACCGGATAAAATACTGTTAAATACTCGCTCAATATATGTTACCGTGACATAGGTTGACATATATTCGGCGGGTTTTTAATAGTATTTTGAATAGTTTTTTATTTATAACACCTTTTTCCAAACTTACGGTGTTAAAGAAGGTGTGAGACGCCATCTTGAATTTTCGATTACATCGGTAAACACTGTATGTTTTTCGAGCTGAATAAACATGTTACATTGAATAAAAACACAAAAAATATATCCAGTTTGGCAGAAAAGTAACTTATCTTGCCTTTGATAACATTTATTTGTTATATATTTGTTTTTTGACAACTTTTTCGAATCTATGTGTACAGTAATACAAACCCACGTATTTTAACAAACTGAAAATATGGATATAAAAAAATGATTTTGCATGTTATTTTTGTTATGTGGTGAAATAATCTTAAATAAGAAACATGATTTTTTCTTTAGGTTAATTATTTTTTTTTACTGTGCAATATTTCATGAATTTATTAAAAATATTGTTTTTGATTTTGAAAAAATATTGTGGTTCATTTTGATTAAAAAATATTAATTTTGATTAAAAAATATTCATTTTGATTAAAAAATATTCATTTTGCTTAAAAAAAAATATTGTTCATTTTGATTAAAAAATATTCATTTTGATTTAAAAAAAAGTTTAATTTTAGTATTTGTTTATTGTCTTAACTCATATCAAATGTTTTGCTTGTGTTCTGCTTCAAATATTCATAATCTTACATGCATAATTTTCATTTTATTATATTAAATAAACTTCAAGTTTATTTCAAATCAAATCGTGTTCCTTCACTTTTTAAAATGTAATTTATAAGTAATTAAAGAACGCATTCTAATCTTTAAAATCTATAATACAACGAAATATTCAATTGCTAATATACTTAAACAAATAACTTGTGTTTTTTATCATTTTTTATTATTAATATTAGATGAGTTTCAGTATAAATCATCGTGTTCTTTCTTTCTTTCTTTCTTTCTTTCTTTATTTCTTTATTTTATTCCAATTTTGAAGTTTTGTAACGCTGTCTGTAAAAATTACTGTTCATTATTGACAGTCTAAGAGTTCCACATATCTTGCTTGTTGGGACCTCGGCGATGACGTCATTTTTTCAGCTGACCGGCCATCTTTATAACGAAGGCCACGACAAAACACTAGGAAACGGGACCTGATTAGAGTTGGGACCCGTTTTTTGGGCCACCCTGTATGTGCATAGTTTTTGTTTGTATGTATGTGCGCGATTTTTGTTAGGGAACGGACTTTTGTCCTCAGTTTAATCTTACGGTCCATGATTCATCTCATTTAGTGGTGTTAGTGCATGTGCGTGGGAACATATAACATAACATACATACTTGTTTCTGCTGTTTCTTTTTTCTAAGGAGTTCGTCATCCGTATTCCAGGGAGTTGGAATCTGTTTAAAAAGGCACTCGGGACAAGACACAAGACGATGTGAGATTTTAAGCATTTTATTAACTCCCAGGTATTTGTCATAGCAGAAATAGAGTGATCGAAAACTTTGTCTGGGGGAGGGGGTTCTTCTAGGCCTCAATTTTAAGTCTTCTTCCCGCTCATAGGGAGACCTATTTTTAGCCCATCTCTCTCTCTCTCTCTCTCTCTCTCTCTCTTGATGTCCCAAATCTATCTGTGTTTGCACAAACCGGAACTATGTTTGTATAAACCGGAATGACATGTGGCACGTCACTTTCATTCTTCGTTCGCACCTTTCCGGTGCAAAGTGATCGGGTCACAGAGTTTGACATGTTATCAAAACGTGACTTCAAATCTCTGTCTTCAACTCATCACTATATATATATATATATATATATATATATATATAGAGAGAGAGAGAGAGAGAGAGAGAGACAGAGAGAGACAGAGAGATAGATAGATAGATAGATAGATAAATAGATAGATAGATAGATAGATAATCTGATAAACAGATAGATGGACAAATAACAATTAATTTACTTCGACTTTCTAACACCATATGTGAAACAAATTATCACTGGACTGCTACCTTGACGTCTACAAATATAATGTCAATATATATTTATCATGAACTCTCACAATAAGTAATCACACTATTTGATAAGCACGTGTTATGTATATTTCATAACAAACTGTATTTCAGTTTTTATTTTTTTAAATTTTTTTTTTATTTTTCTTCCTTTGAAGATTGTAATGCCGGGTATGGGGCAGCCAAACCAGCTGCCAGCATTGCCCCGCTTTTTTATTGAAACCAACCGAGAGCTCTTTTTAGTATCCTCGCTGTTCCCTTAAGTGCAATTGTCTGAATCTCTTTTGCACTTGGTTCACCAGGAATATTACTTAGGTAGGACTTCAGGTTCTTCTTCATAAGTCCTGTGGCACCTATGATAACTGGTATGATCGATATCCCCTTTAGGTTCCAGTTTCTTTTCATATCATACATGAGACCTTGGTATTTGGTCTGTTTCTCTCTTTCAGCTCTGTTAAGACCGCCATCATTAGGAACACTCACTTCAATCGAGGTTGCAACTCTCTCTGACTTATTCCATATAACTATGTCAGGTTTCACAGCAGCATTTTCAAGGTAGGTGGCTGTAGGGATTACATGGTCGTAATGTATGGTATATAAATCATTTCAAACTGTTTTTTCAGGTTGATGTTCCCAGGACTTGCTGCTACACTGGATGTTTAATTTTTTACAGATGATCCAGTGGAGGTACTTGCATACTCCATCATGTCTCGCTGTATAGTAGCCGTCCCCTAGAATAACTTTGCAACTTGATATCAGATGACCAACACTCTCCAATTCTGTGTGGCAGAATCTGCATTTATTGTCATTATTGATCCCTGCCATCTTCTTGAATGCATTGGTCATCAATCCCTGGTCTTGGGCAGCCATTATGACCCTATCCTGATCGTGGTGGAGGGATCCTCTTTTGAGCCAGTCCAAAGAACCTTCTTTATCTATGTATTCCCGAGAAAGTTCCCCCAGAAAATACTTTGCACGCTGATGTTGTTCCCATTCTTTAAGGTTCATCTGTTGAAAGGTCTCGGTATATTTCTGCCGGCGCTTTCTTGCTATTTCTGTGGCACACTTGTTTGGTGTTTCGTCCTCATCTGAGAGACAACTCTGACCAAAATGTTTGGCCAGCTGGGTGACCGATGTTGTTCTGCTGGCTCTTGTCTCTTGATGTTCATATACTATTGAGAGGGTGTCATTCTAGGAGCTTCTCAGATACTTACCGGTGCTCACAATAGTTGCCCTATGTTGATGATTAATCTCTGAGAGTCCCAGACCTCCTTCTCCGCTGGGCACATACAGCCTTGGTAGACACTGATTTCTATATATTATTTTATGAAGCGTTAGTAGCTTCCGTGTCTTTACATCTAGCCGGTTGATGTATTTTTGTGGCCAGTCAATGATACCAAAGCTGTATGTTATTACTGGCATAGCAACCTGGTTTATGGCAGTAATTTTATTTTTATTGGTGAGCTGGGTTTTGCATATTTTCCTCACCCGCCGTATATATTCTTTACTAATCTTCTCCCTCATCTTGGCATGTTGTATGTTCTCGTTTTCCTCAATGCCAAGGTACTTGTAAGGCTCATGCTCTTCTAGATCCCTGATGTCGATGTTTTCATTAAGCTGCATATTTTCTGTGTGGGTCTTCTTCCCAGCTCTGAGTGTACATTTGGCACATTTGTCCAGGCCAAACTTCATTCCGATGTCACTGGAGAATGTGTGTACTACCTGCAGAAGGTGGTGCAGATCGGTGTCAGAGCTAGCATACAGCTTAAGGTCATCCATGAAGAGCAGATGGTTTATTCTCTTGCTTGGATCTCGATGGCGTCCCTGACTCAAATTGTAGGCGCTCTGATTTTTATTCAGGAGCTTGCTTAGTGGGTCTATTGCCATACAGAAGAGTAAGGGAGATAAGCTATCACCTTGGAATATTCCCCTTTTGATTTTTACTTCAGGGATGATGGTTTTTCCTCCATTGTGATTTAATGATATTGTAGTTTTCCACATCTGAAGGTGAGCAGCCATTGTTTTTCTAATTACCGGGTGGACTTTGTATAACTCAAGGCACCGAAGTAGCCATGAGTGTGGCACACTGTCAAATGCCTTCTGGTAATCAATCCATGCCATGCTCAGGTTTTTGTGTCTCTTCCTACAGTCTTCTAGGACGGTCTTGTTGATTAATAGCTGGTCTTTGGTACCGAGGCATTTTCTTCTTCACCCTGTCTGCTCTTTTTCAAGGTAGGTCCCAGAAGATAGATGGTCATATATACCATTGGCTATCAGACCAGTGAAAAGCTTGTAGGTAGTTGTAAGGCAGCATATTGGCCTGTATTTATTTGGCCGTTGTGTCTCCTTGGTCTTGGGTATGAGGCTGGTGTCCCCCTCTGTCAGCCAGGGTGGTGTTGCTTCTTCATCTCTTAGCATCCTGCTGAAGCAATCACTGTAGTGGGGGTGGAGTGCAGTCAATTGCTTCAGCCAAAAGATTTGGATATTGTCGATGCCAGGTGCTTTGTGGTTGGATAATTGTGCCAATTTTCTTGTTATCATACCAGGAGTTATGACTGGTTCTGGCATCTGAGGCTTGGTTTCATTGAGCCTAATAATATCTTCAATCCACTGGGCCTCTTGATTATATTTACCTTCTGTTTCAAATAGAGGTCTCCAGTAGTTTTCCAGGGCTTCCTCTGCAGGTGGACTATCTACAGTAATGGTGTCCCTTATCAGCTGCCTGTAAAAAGTCCTTTGGTTTGTTTTAAACTGCCTATTTTGAATCTGGGAGTTGATCTTGTTCTCCTGATTTTTAATTCTCTGGGAAAGTGCTGGTATTTTTCCTTCCAACTCCCTAGATGTATTATGTAATCCCTCAATTTTCTCATGGTGGTATTTGGTACAGAGTTTTTTGATGGTGGTCTTAAGTCGACATTGTATCGAGGGATTTGCAAGGAACTGTTTTATTTGGCTTAGTTCTTTCCTGCAGAGGTTCAGTTGTTTTTGCAGCTTGGTCTTCCAGTGAGCTGTTTGTCTAGAGACTCTGGGCCCTATTCGATGATTGTGATTGAATGTTCGAAGGTTAATTTTTCTGTCAATATAGAGGCGAGCTGCATATGTGATATGGTTGAGTTCTGTGAGCATTACTGTTGTTGGAATTAGCCTCTTGAGAGCGATGTTAACTTTGGCTATAACAGTCTTTGCTCTTCCAGCTGCTTGGATCTTGGACAAACGTGGTCTGTCCTTCATTCTCATACACCTCACCTCCTCAATTGTGTTGCTGAGCTCCTCCTCCAAAGCTAACTGTTCATCATCTGCTTCTGGGAGTACAAATGATGGTTGTGAGTGTCTATGTGATTGTGGCGGTGATGCAGGTGGTGGGATCCTGGTAGGTGATGTAGATTCCTGTGTTGGTGTTTTTGGGGTTTCCAGCAGAGAGTTTGTGAAGGCAGGTGTCATGTCATGCAGAGACTCCAGTGGCGTAGGAGTTCCAGGAGAGCTGGGCATGTGCTGGGATATTTGGATGGGTTCTGATGGTAAAGTTGGTGGTTGTTGTTGGAGTAAGTCTATTGTGGGAATTTTTATTGGGGTTTCCAGGGGATATCTGTTGTTCACCAAAAGAGCTGTTATTTTTGAAGACATGTAGTCTAGTTCTCTTGTGGTGAACAATTTCAGGCTGTTATATCGTTGTGATGTAATTTTCCCTGGAGGGATGCTTGCTTTTCCAGGATAAAAATGAAAAAAGATCCCCCTCCAGGTTGCTGTTCTTTCTTTTTGTCTTTTATGCTTTTGTTTAGCATAATCCGTTGCCCATATAAGTGTCCACCTCTCTTCCCTTTCCCATACTACCTCCTGTCGAAGTTTTGTTTCCTCATCCTCTACTTTCTGGTAGTCTTTTTCTGCAGTCTTCAAAGCCTCACATCTAATGGTATCTACGTCCTCTTGTGGAATATATATTCCCATCTGTGAGATGAGGGATCGCAGGTTGTGTAAAGGTGTGTGCTTTTTCTCTGCTGGGAGGTTTGATGTTTTTATAACCTCGGTTAGTATCTTTCCTGAGCTCCGTCCCCATTTCTCAAACCTTGAGTAGTGGTAGCAGTGCAGAAGGATCTTCTTTTGCTCGACAGACCATGGATGGGTTTTAATCCCCTCCTGTTTCTTTTGGGATCTGTCAAGCGGGCTGAAGGAAGGACGCTTGGTCCATCTTGATCATGGACTGGTTGCTGTCCTTGTGTGACCTCTGGGGTGATTGGGGTACCACCTTTTGAGGCAAGAAGGTTCACACCATTTCTTTCCTCTTCCTGCCTGGTGCGTAAACAGGTTGAGGGGCCCTTTTTATCCTGGGCGACGGCCGTCCAGTTTGAGTTGCTTTTGTTTGGCATTTTTCGTGGTTGTTCCTCATTGTCCACGGCTTCTTATTGGTTATTCGAAGCTTCCCTCTACCTACTTAGAGGGGTGTGCCCCCATCCGAAACCCGGGGGACGCACTGGATGGCCAGAGGAAGACGGCACACATAAAATATTTCAGCAGTATAGAACGATATGTATTAATTAACCATAATAACTTTGCATTCTCTATAAATTTATTTCAAATCGTCATTCCGTCATTTCATTCTTTGAGAATCGACTGTTTTACTTTTGAATTACATAATCTTTTTAATTACACAACTTTCATATAAAACATATAATATATAAAATAAATACGTATTATATACATTTTAAACCAAAAACAAAGCATTATTACAAAATAAACAGAAATTTTGTTTGAAAAAATTATGTTGAAATTCATAAATATATGTATTTCTATATATATAATATATAGTCTATTTTAAGTTTATGAGATGGTTTATGAATTATAAAAACGATGTTGGTTTTATTTATATTTAATATTTTTTTAATATTTCAAGCGTTCCTCTACTCTTGATCTAGCTAAATAACTGATGAAATGGAATAACCTAACATCCCTTCATAGACGAAATGAACTATAAATATATTGACCCTCTCACGTGATTGAGGCAGAAGGAAAAATGACAGGAATAGAATAAGAAAATATGTCGAGTAACTTTTAAGTCACATGTATTCCCTTGTAAATAAACCCCTTTGTCTTTTACCGCGTTTCTTGCTGTATTCTTATTTAAAGTAAGGATATAAAAATAACAATGAAAGACGTTGGGAAAACTGAAAATTTGTTTTGTAGACTGCTTTCATTCCTTACAACTGTCTTCGTGAATTGTTTACCATTTGAGAAAGAATTATATCGTATTTCATTATTTTTAAAAGCTGTAACGCATTAGCGTTTGGTTCACCCGACAACAAACATTGTTGAAAGGAATAAACGCAGCAAAAGATAAAATCCAGTTTTCGTTGTTATTTCGCTACAAGAGCAGAGGGCTGCTTAGTTTAACAAAATTACAACATTAAATACAAGAAACAACAGCATCGTTTTTATACTTATTCAACCCCTCATTACCTTGCAATTACTATTCCAGAAGCATACGTGGAATAATATATATCTTAAATACATTTCATAATTTACTGTAAATAGTTAGTCTCTCATTAGGCATTCGGGTTATTTTACAATCTCGAATATTCATTCGGTCATTCTGCTATTCTATCATTGTTTGCTTTTATAACGTATGTTTCTTCTTACAACATGCACATATTTCGTTAACATATATTAATTACGTTTCATAAAGTAATGTTACGTTGTGTGTGTATGAATATATTCCAAAACGACGTAAATATTGAATAGTGGGTTTTATATTTTATCTGTATACTAATGTACGTGTAAATGCGTGTATGTATATACGTCGTATCATTTAGTTGATCGTCTAGTGTGCATATTTTAACATTTATATAACAGTTCTAACAGGAAACGATTGATGTGGACGCATCGAAACATTTGTAGACAAACAGTTCTTTTTAACAAATGTAAATAACACACCACATACCTGAATTATTTACGAACATTTATTTTCATGATTTCCGCTGACATCTTCTAAGATTACAACGTTTTTACATCTCCGCTGCCTGAGATGACGCCGCTCCCCAAGTCATGGAGAGACCAACTCCCTTCTTGAGTCGTTCGTTTTCTCTGATGTCCAGCTCACGACTGATTAGAATCTCCCAAAATCTACATCTCATTACGTGTCTCAGAACAACAGCTGATGTAACTTCAATCTAGTTATTTGTTTATGCAAACCAAAATCATGTTTACATCAATTTTCTATTTTCACATTTCTTTTGTGCGATATTATTATTTCAGCTGTCAATCACTTTTCCCAATCTGATTGTTTATTTTTCTAATGATAATCGATCCAGCACTGTTGTTCGAATAACTTATTATTATTATTATTATTATTATTATTATTATTATTATTATTATTATTATTATTAATAATAATAATAATAATAATAATAATAATGTCTGGAGCCTTGGCCCTGCTTGCCACAGTTAACACAGATACTATGCAATGATCACAGCCCCAACGGGTCACAACATTACACTAATACAAAACTTTAGTAGGATACACAGTCCGTGTTCTGAATTCTGGACTTTCATTTCATGGTAGCTAAATGAATTGCTTTAAGTGTCCAACTAGAAAAGAAAAAGAAAAAAACCCAGTAACATTGCCTTGAACAAAACATTTTATCGCTAAATCTCTTTCTAAAACATCTGCGCCGTGCAATCGAGCACAGCCAACGTAATTAGAAATTCACGTTTGTTCACTCCAAAATGACGTCACGCTGGAGATCCTAGCAACCGAGTTCTTTCGAGCAGTCACCCTCTTTATATTGAATGGAAGCTTTTTACAAAACCATCAGAACATGAGTATATATAAACGACTTTTTTATGTCGATACACTGAGGCAATGGCCACGCAGGTTAAAAGGTAAGGCTGTATTTTTTATGGATGCAGTCATTCTATTTACCTATTTGACTGGTAGAAAACTGTTCCGACCTTAAATTTGATGAACCAACCATCCTATTTAAAATATTCCCGTGAAGCAACAACGACTCTAAGACACCAATGGTAGACATCTAACTGAGGCTCAATTGGTGAAAAAAACAAAAACACTCGACACATAGACACATGTGGTTGAACAATATTCCCATGCACACATTTCCATTTAACGTGAACAAATATTTCGTGTTTAACTATCTACTTTAAATATCCTTGATCTCTAATTTATGTCGCCATGGCAATGTATCTTTTCGATAAATATGCGTAAGAATGTAAGAGGACGTACCCGCGAGTCGCAGTTCAATCAGTGCAAAAACAAGGTACCCTATTGGTATTTGGTATTTTCTGGAAAGAGATAAGCAGCTTGCTGGTCTTGCCTCGAGTAATCGAGTAATACACTCTAGTAAGTCGCTTTAAGTCACAGTTGGTAATGTGCTTAAACTTGAGGTTGTGTATTTTGAATCCTCTGCTGTGCACCATATATCCTCCGTGTTCATGGCATAGACCAGCAAATCATATTCTGGTGAGGATAAATTCGGACGTATTTATATTCATTACATCAGTAATTAAAAAAAATTTAATAGCGCTAAAAAAAACTTTCGTAGTATTATGATCATTCGATTATTCTTCTTATCTTCATTGTGATTTGCACACCGTTTCAGTTGATGTAAACTGCGAACTTCTTTAGGTGTAAACCTGTCGGATTCTGAACTCTTTTAGGTGTATCTTTTCGCATTTTGAACATTTTTATGTGTATTTTGTCGCGTTCTGATCTTCTTTAGGTGTATCTTGTCGCGTTCTGAACTTCTTTATGTGTATATTGTCGCGTTCTGACCTTCTTTATGTGTATCTTATTGCATTCTGAACTTCTATATGTGTATCTTGTCGGATTGTGAACTCCTTAGGTTTCTTCGTCGCATTCCGAACTTCTATAAGTGTATCTTGTCGCATTCTGAACTTCTTTATGTGTATCTTATTGCATTCTGAACTTCTTTATGTGTATCTTGTCGCATTATGAATTCTTTATGTGTATCTTATTGCATTATGAACTTCTTTATGTGTATCTTATTGCATTCTGAACTTTTTTATGTGTATCTTATTGCATTCTGGACTTCTTTATGTGTATCTTGTCGCATTCCGAACTTCTTTATGTGTATCTTATTGCATTATGAACTTCTTTATGTGTATCTTGTCGCATTCTGAACTACTTTATGTGTATCTTATTGCATTCTGAACTTCTTTATGCGTATCTTATTGCATTCTGAACTTCTTTATGTGTATCTTATTGCATTATGAACTTCTTTATGTGTATCTTGTCGCATTCTGAACTTCGTTATGTGTATCTTATTGCATTCTGAACTTCTTTATGTGTATCTTATTGCATTCTGAACTTCTTTATGTGTATCTTATTGCATTATGAACTTCTTTATGTGTATCTTGTCGCATTCTGAACTTCTTTATGTGTATCTTTTTGCATTCTGGACTTCTTTATGTGTATCTTATTGCATTCTGAACTTCTTAATGTGTATCTTGTCGAATTCTGAACTTCTTTATGTGTATCTTATAGCATTCTGAACTTCTTTATGTGTATCTTATTGCATTCTGAACTTCTTTATGTGTATCTTGTCGAATTCTGACCTTCTTTATGTGTATCTTATTGCATTCTGAACTTCTTTATGTGTATCTTATTGCATTCTGGACTTCTTTATGTGTATCTCATTGCATTCTGCACTTCTTTATGTGTATCGTGTCGCATTCTGAACTTCTTTATGTGTATCTTGTCGCATTATGAACTTCTTTATGTGTATTTTGTCGCATTCTGAACTTCTTTATGTGTATCTTATTGCATGATGAACTTCTTTATGTGTATCTTGCCGCATTCTGAACTTCTTTATGTGTATCTTATTGCATTCTGGACTTCTTTATGTGTATCTTATTGCATTTTGGACTTCTTTATGTGTATCTTGTCGAATTCTGAACTTCTTTATGTGTATCTTATTGCATTCTGAACTTCTTTATGTGTATCTTATTGCATTCTGGACTTCTTTATGTGTATCTTATTGCATTCTGAACTTCTTTATGTGCATCTTATTGCATTCTGAACTTCTGTATGTGTATCTTATTGCATTCTGAACTTCTTTATGTGCATCTTGTCGAATTCTGAACTTCTTTATGTGTATCTTATTGCATTCCGAACTTCTTTATGTGTATCTTATTGCATTCTGGACTTCTTTATGTGTATCTTATTGCATTCTGAACTTCTTTATGTGTATCTTGTCGAATTCTGAACTTCTTTATGTATATCTTATTGCATTCTGAACTTCTTTATGTGCATCTTGTCGAATTCTGAACTTCTTTATGTGTATCTTATTGCATTCTGGACTTCTTTATGTGTATCTTATTGCATTCTGAACTTCTTTATGTGTATCTTGTCGAATTCTGAACTTCTTTATGTGTATCTTATTGCATTCTGAACTTCTTTACGTGTATCTTATTGCATTCTGGACTTCTTTATGTGTATCTTATTGCATTCTGAACTTCTTTATGTGTATCTTATTGCATTCTGAACTTCTTTATGTGTATCTTGTCGCATTCTGAACTTCTTTATGTGTATGTTATTGCATTCTGAACTTCTTTATGTGTATCTTATTGCATTATGAACTTCTTTATGTGTATCTTATCGCATTCTGAACTTCTTTATGTGTATCTTATTGCATTCTGGACTTCTTTATGTGTATCTTATTGCATTATGAACTTCTTTATGTGTATCTTGTCGAATTCTGAACTTCTTTATGTGCATCTTATTGCATTCTGAACTTCTTTATGTGTATCTTATAGCATTCTGAACTTCTTTATGTGTATCTTATTGCATTCTGCACTTCTTTATGTGTATTGTGTCGCATTCTGAACTTCTTTATGTGTATCTTGTCGCATTATAAACTTCTTTATGTGTATCTTGTCGCATTCTGAACCTCTTTATGTGTATCTTATTGCATGATGAACTTCTTTATGTGTATCTTGTCGCATTCTGAACTTCTTTATGTGTATCTTATTGCATTCTGGACTTTTGTATGTGTATCTAATTGCATTCTGAACTTCTTTATGTGTATCTTGTTCCGTTCTGAACTTCTTTATGTGTATCTTATTGCATTTTGGACTTCTTTATGTGTATCTTATTGCATTCTGAACCTCTTTATGTGTATCTTGTCGAATTCTGAACTTCTTTATGTGTATCTTATTGCATTCTGAACTTCTTTATGTGTATCTTATTGCATTCTGGACTTCTTTATGTGTATCTTATTGCATGCTGAACTTCTTTATGTGCATCTTGTCGCATTCTGAACTTCTTTATGTGTATCTTGTCGCATTATGAACGTCTTTATGTGTATCTTATCGCATTATGCACTTCTTTATGTGTATCTTATTGCATTCTGAACTTCTTTATGTGTATCTTATCGCATTCTGAACTTCTTTATGTGTATCTTATCGCATTATGAACTTCTTTATGTGTATCTTATTGCATTCTGAACTTCTTTATGTGTATCTTATTGCATTCTGAACTTCTTTATGTGTATCTTGTCGCATTCTGGCCTTCTTTATGTGTATCTTATTGCATTATGAACTTCTTTATGTGTATCTTATTGCATTATGAACTTCTTTATGTGTATCTTATTGCATTCTGAACTTCTTTATGTGTATCTTATTGCATTCTGAACTTCTTTATGTGTATCTTGTCGCATTCTGCACTTCTTTATGTGTATCTTGTCGCATTCTGAACTTCTTTATGTGTATCTTATTGAATTTGTAACTTCTTTATGTGTATCTTATTGCATTCTGAACTTCTTTATGTGTATCTTGTCGAATTCTGACCTTCTTTCTGTGTATCTTATTGCATTCTGAACTTCTTTATGTGTATCTTATTGCATTCTGGACTTCTTTATGTGTATCTCATTGCATTCTGCACTTCTTTATGTGTATCGTGTCGCATTCTGAACTTCTTTATGTGTATCTTGTCGCATTATGAACTTCTTTATGTGTATCTTGTCGCATTCTGAACTTCTTTATGTGTATCTTATTGCATGATGAACTTCTTTATGTGTATCTTGTCGCATTCTGAACTTCTTTATGTGTATCTTGTTGCATTCTGGACTTCTGTATGTGTATCTTATTGCATTCTGAACTTCTTTATGTGTATCTTGTCGAATTCTGAACTTTATGTGTATCTTATTGCATTATGAACTTCTTTATGTGTATCTTATTGCATTCTGGACTTCTTTATGTGTATCTTATTGCATTCTGAACTTCTTTATGTGCATCTTATTGCATTCTGAACTTCTGTATGTGTATCTAATTGCATTCTGAACTTCTTTATGTGCATCTTGTCGAACTCTGAACTTCTTTATGTGTATCTTATTGCATTCTGAACTTCTTTATGTGTATCTTATTGCATTCTGGACTTCTTTATTGGTATCTTGTCGAATTCTGAACTTCGTTATGTGTATCTTATTGCATTCTGAACTTCTTTATGTGTATCTTATTGCATTCTGGACTTCTTTATGTGTATCTTATTGCATTCTGAACTTCTTTATGTGCATCTTGTCGCATTCTGAACTTCTTCATGTGTATCTTGTCGCATTATGAACTTCTTTATGTGTATCTTATCGCATTATGCACTTCTTTATGATTATCTTATTGCATTCTGAACTTCTTTATGTGTATCTTATCGCATTATGAACTTCTTTATGTGTATCTTATCGCATTATGAACTTCTTTATGTGTATCTTATTGCATTCTGAACTTCTTTATGTGTATCTTATTGCTTTATGAACTTCTTTATGTGTATCTTATCGCATTCTGAACTTCTTTATGTGTATCTTATTGCATTCTGAACTTCTTTATGTGTATCTTGTCGCATTCTGAACTTATTTATGTGTATCTTATCGCATTCTGAACTTCTTTATGTGTATCCTATTGCATTCTGAACTTCTTTATGTGTATCTTATTGCATTCTGAACTTCTTTATGTGTATCTTGTCGAATTCTGACCTTCTTTCTGTGTATCTTATTGCATTCTGAACTTCTTTTTGTGTATCTTATTGCATTCTGGACTTCTTTATGTGTATCTCATTGCATTCTGCACTTCTTTATGTGTATCGTGTCGCATTCTGAACTTCTTTATGTGTATCTTGTCGCATTATGAACTTCTTTATGTGTATCTTGTCGCATTCTGAACTTCTTTATGTGTATCTTATTGCATGATGAACTTCTTTATGTGTATCTTGTCGCATTCTGAACTTCTTTATGTGTATCTTATTGCATTCTGGACTTCTGTATGTGTATCTTATTGCATTCTGAACTTCTTTATGTGTATCTTGTCGAATTCTGAACTTTATGTGTATCTTATTGCATTATGAACTTCTTTATGTGTATCTTATTGCATTCTGGACTTCTTTATGTGTATCTTATTGCATTCTGAACTTCTTTATGTGCATCTTATTGCATTCTGAACTTCTGTATGTGTATCTAATTGCATTCTGAACTTCTTTATGTGCATCTTGTCGAACTCTGAACTTCTTTATGTGTATCTTATTGCATTCTGAACTTCTTTATGTGTATCTTATTGCATTCTGGACTTCTTTATTGGTATCTTGTCGAATTCTGAACTTCGTTATGTGTATCTTATTGCATTCTGAACTTCTTTATGTGTATCTTATTGCATTCTGGACTTCTTGATGTGTATCTTATTGCATTCTGAACTTCTTTATGTGCATCTTGTCGCATTCTGAACTTCTTCATGTGTATCTTGTCGCATTATGAACTTCTTTATGTGTATCTTATCGCATTATGCACTTCTTTATGATTATCTTATTGCATTCTGAACTTCTTTATGTGTATCTTATCGCATTCTGAACTTCTTTATGTGTATCTTATCGCATTCTGAACTTCTTTATGTGTATCTTATTGCATTCTGAACTTCTTTATGTGTATCTTATTGCTTTATGAACTTCTTTATGTGTATCTTATCGCATTCTGAACTTCTTTATGTGTATCTTATTGCATTCTGAACTTCTTTATGTGTATCTTGTCGCATTCTGAACTTATTTATGTGTATCTTATCGCATTCTGAACTTCTTTATGTGTATCCTATTGCATTCTGAACTTCTTTATGTGTATCTTATTGCATTCTGAACTTCTTTATGTGTATCTTATTGCATTATGAACTTCTTTATGTGTATCTTGTCGCATTCTGAACTTCTTTATGTGTATGTTATTGCATTCTGAACTTCTTTATGTGTATCTTATTGCATTATGAACTTCTTTATGTGTATCTTATCGCATTCTGAACTTCTTTATGTGTATCTTATTGCATTATTGACTTCTTTATGTGTATCTTATTGCATTCTGAACTTCTTTATGTGTATCTTGTCGAATTCTGAACTTCTTTATGTGATTCTTATTGCATTCTGAACTTCTTTATGTGTATCTTATTGCATTCTGGACTTCTTTATGTGTATCTTATTGCATTCTGCACTTCTTTATGTGTATCGTGTCGCATTCTGAACTTCTTTATGTGTATCTTGTCGCATTATGAACTTCTTTATGTGTATCTTGTCGCATTCTGAACCTCTTTATGTGTATCTTATTGCATGATGAACTTCTTTATGTGTATCTTGTCGCATTCTGAACTTCTTTATGTGTATCTTATTGCATTCTGGACTTCTGTATGTGTATCTTATTGCATTCTGAACTTCTTTATGTGTATCTTATTGCATTCTGAACTTCTTTATGTGTATCTTGTCGAATTTTGAACATCTTTATGTGTATCTTATTGCATTCTAGACTCCTTTATGTGTATGTTATTGCATTCTGAACTTCTTTATGTGCATCCTGTCGCATTCTGAACTTCTTTATGTGTATCTTGTCGCATTATGAACTTCTTTATGTGTATCTTATCGCATTATGCACTTCTTTATGTGTATCTTATTGCATTCTGAACTTCTTTATGTGTATCTTATCGCATTATGAACTTCTTTATGTGTATCTTATCGCATTATGAACTTCTTTATGTGTATCTTATTGCATTCTGAACTTCTTTATGTGTATCTTATTGCATTCTGAACTTCTTTATGTGTATCTTGTCGCATTCTGGCCTTCTTTATGTGTATCTTATTGCATTATGAACTTCTTTATGTGTATCTTATTGCATTCTGAACTTCTTTATGTGTATCTTATTGCATTCTGAACTTCTTTATGTGTATCTTATTGCATTCTGAACTTCTTTATGTGTATCTTGTCGCATTCTGCACTTCTTTATGTGTATCTTGTCGCATTCTGAACTTCTTTATGTGTATCTTATTGCATTTGTAACTTCTTTATGTGTATCTTATTGCATTCTGAACTTCGTTATGTGTATCTTATTGCATTCTGAACTTCTTTATGTGTATCTTGTCGCAATCTGAACATCTTTATGTGTATCCTGTCGCATTATGAGCTTCTTTATGTGTATCTTGTCGCAATCTGAACTTCTTTTTGTGTATCTTATTGCATTCTGAACTTCTTTATGTGTATCTTATTGCATTATGAACTTCTTTATGTGTATCTTATTGCATTCTGAACTTCTTTATGTGTATCTTATTGCATTATGAACTTCTTTATGTGTATCTTATTGCATTCTGAACTTCTTTATGTGTATCTTATTGCATTCTGAACTTCTTTATGTGTATCTTATTGCATTATGAACTTCTTTATGTGTATCTTATTGCATTCTGGACTTCTTTATGTGTATTTTGTCGCATTCTGAACTTCTTTATGTGTATCTTATTGCATTCTGAACTTCTTTATGTGTATCTTATTGCATTATGAACTTCTTTATGTGTATCTTGTCGCATTCTGAAGTTCTTTATGTGTATCCTATCGCATTATGAACGTCTTTATGTGTATCTTATCGCATTATGAACTTCTTTATGCGTATCTTATTGCATTATGAACTTCTTTATGTGTATCTTATTGCGTTATGAACTTCTTTATGTGTATCTTATTGCATTATGAACTTCTTTATGTGTATCTTATCGCATTATGAACTTCTTTATGTGTATCTTATTGCATTCTGGACTTCTTTATGTGTATCTTATTGCATTCTGAACTTCTTTATGTGCATCTTGTCGCATTCTGAACTTCTTTATGTGTATCTTGTCGCATTATGAACTTCTTTATGTGTATCTTATCGCATTATGCACTTCTTTATGTGTATCTTATTGCATTCTGAACTTCTTTATGTGTATCTTATCGCATTCTGAACTTCTTTATGTGTATCTTATCGCATTATGAACTTCTTTATGTGTATCTTATTGCATTCTGAACTTCTTTATGTGTATCTTATTGCATTCTGAACTTCTTTATGTGTATCTTGTCGCATTCTGGCCTTCTTTATGTGTATCTTATTGCATTATGAACTTCTTTATGTGTATCTTATTGCATTATGAACTTCTTTATGTGTATCTTATTGCATTCTGAACTTCTTTATGTGTATCTTATTGCATTCTGAACTTCTTTATGTGTATCTTGTCGCATTCTGCACTTCTTTATGTGTATCTTATTGCATTATGAACTTCTTTATGTGTATCTTATTGCATTATGAACTTCTTTATGTGTATCTTATTGCATTCTGAACTTCTTTATGTGTATCTTATTGCATTCTGAACTTCTTTATGTGTATCTTGTCGCATTCTGCACTTCTTTATGTGTATCTCGTCGCATTCTGAACTTCTTTATGTGTATCTTATTGCATTTGTAACTTCTTTATATGTATCTTATTGCATTCTGAACTTCTTTATGTGTATCTTGTCGAATTCTGAACTTCTTTATGTGTATCTTATAGCATTCTGAACTGATTTATGTGTATCTTATTGCATTCTGAACTTCTTTATGTGTATCTTGTCGAATTCTGACCTTCTTTCTGTGTATCTTATTGCATTCTGAACTTCTTTATGTGTATCTTATTGCATTCTGGACTTCTTTATGTGTATCTCATTGCATTCTGCACTTCTTTATGTGTATCGTGTCGCATTCTGAACTTCTTTATGTGTATCTTGTCGCATTATGAACTTCTTTATGTGTATCTTGTCGCATTCTGAACTTCTTTATGTGTATCTTATTGCATGATGAACTTCTTTATGTGTATCTTGTCGCATTCTGAACTTCTTTATGTGTATCTTATTGCATTCTGGACTTCTGTATGTGTATCTTATTGCATTCTGAACTTCTTTATGTGTATCTTGTCGAATTCTGAACTTTATGTGTATCTTATGGCATTATGAACTTCTTTATGTGTATCTTATTGCATTCTGGACTTCTTTATGTGTATCTTATTGCATTCTGAACTTCTTTATGTGCATCTTATTGCATTCTGAACTTCTGTATGTGTATCTTATTGCATTCTGAACTTCTTTATGTGCATCTTGTCGAACTCTGAACTTCTTTATGTGTATCTTATTGCATTCTGAACTTCTTTATGTGTATCTTATTGCATTCTGGACTTCTTTATTGGTATCTTGTCGAATTCTGAACTTCGTTATGTGTATCTTATTGCATTCTGAACTTCTTTATGTGTATCTTATTGCATTCTGGACTTCTTTATGTGTATCTTATTGCATTCTGAACTTCTTTATGTGCATCTTGTCGCATTCTGAACTTCTTCATGTGTATCTTGTCGCATTATGAACTTCTTTATGTGTATCTTATCGCATTATGCACTTCTTTATGATTATCTTATTGCATTCTGAACTTCTTTATGTGTATCTTGTCGCATTCTGAACTTATTTATGTGTATCTTATCGCATTCTGAACTTCTTTATGTGTATCCTATTGCATTCTGAACTTCTTTATGTGTATCTTATTGTATTCTGAACTTCTTTATGTGTATCTTATTGCATTATGAACTTCTTTATGTGTATCTTGTCGCATTCTGAACTTCTATATGTGTATGTTATTGCATTCTGAACTTCTTTATGTGTATCTTATTGCATTCTGAACTTCTTTATGTGTATCTTATCGCATTCTGAACTTCTTTATGTGTATCTTATTGCATTCTGGACTTCTTTATGTGTATCTTATTGCATTCTGAACTTCTTTATGTGTATCTTGTCGAATTCTGAACTTCTTTATGTGATTCTTATTGCATTCTGAACTTCTTTATGTGTATCTTATTGCATTCTGGACTTCTTTATGTGTATCTTATTGCATTCTGCACTTCTTTATGTGTATCGTGTCGCATTCTGAACTTCTTTATGTGTATCTTGTCGCATTATGAACTTCTTTATGTGTATCTTGTCGCATTCTGAACCTCTTTATGTGTATCTTATTGCATGATGAACTTCTTTATGTGTATCTTGTCGCATTCTGAACTTCTTTATGTGTATCTTATTGCATTCTGGACTTCTGTATGTGTATCTTATTGCATTCTGAACTTCTTTATGTGTATCTTGTCGCGTTCTGAACTTCTTTATGTGTATCTTATTGCATTCTGAACTTCTTTATGTGTATCTTATTGCATTCTGAACTTCTTTATGTGTATCTTGTCGAATTTTGAACTTCTTTATGTGTATCTTATTGCATTCTAGACTTCTTTATGTGTATCTTATTGCATTCTGAACTTCTTTATGTGCATCTTGTCGCATTCTGAACTTCTTTATGTGTATCTTGTCGCATTATGAACTTCTTTATGTGTATCTTATCGCATTATGCACTTCTTTATGTGTATCTTATTGCATTATGAACTTCTTTATGTGTATCTTATCGCATTATGAACTTCTTTATGTGTATCTTATCGCATTATGAACTTCTTTATGTGTATCTTATTGCATTCTGAACTTCTTTATGTGTATCTTATTGCATTCTGAACTTCTTTATGTGTATCTTGTCGCATTCTGGCCTTCTTTATGTGTATCTTATTGCATTATGAACTTCTTTATGTGTATCTTATTGCATTCTGAACTTCTTTATGTGTATCTTATTGCATTCTGAACTTCTTTATGTGTATCTTATTGCATTCTGAACTTCTTTATGTGTATCTTGTCGCATTCTGCACTTCTTTATGTGTATCTTGTCGCATTCTGAACTTCTTTATGTGTATCTTATTGCATTTGTAACTTCTTTATGTGTATCTTATTGCATTCTGAACTTCTTTATGTGTATCTTGTCGCATTCTGAACATCTTTATGTGTATCCTGTCGCATTATGAGCTTCTTTATGTGTATCTTGTCGCAATCTGAACTTCTTTTTGTGTATCTTATTGCATTCTGAACTTCTTTATGTGTATCTTATTGCATTATGAACTTCTTTATGTGTATCTTATTGCATTCTGAACTTCTTTATGTGTATCTTATTGCATTATGAACTTCTTTATGTGTATCTTATTGCATTCTGAACTTCTTTATGTGTATCTTATTGCATTCTGAACTTCTTTATGTGTATCTTATTGCATTATGAACTTCTTTATGTGTATCTTATTGCATTCTGGACTTCTTTATGTGTATTTTGTCGCATTCTGAACTTCTTTATGTGTATCTTATTGCATTCTGAACTTCTTTATGTGTATCTTATTGCATTATGAACTTCTTTATGTGTATCTTGTCGCATTCTGAACTTCTTTATGTGTATCCTATCGCATTATGAACGTCTTTATGTGTATCTTATCGCATTATGAACTTCTTTATGCGTATCTTATTGCATTATGAACTTCTTTATGTGTATCTTATTGCGTTATGAACTTCTTTATGTGTATCTTATTGCATTATGAACTTCTTTATGTGTATCTTATCGCATTATGAACTTCTTTATGTGTATCTTATCGTATTCTGCACTTCTTTATGTGTATCTTATTGCATTATGAACTTCTTTATGTGTATCTTATTGCATTCTGGACTTCTTTATGTGTATCTTGTCGCATTCTGAACTTCTTTATGTGTATCTTATTGCAGTCTGAACTTCTTTATGTGTATCTTATTGCATTATGAACTTCTTTATGTGTATCTTGTCGCATTATGAACTTCTTTATATGTGTATCTTATCGCATTATGAACTTCTTTATGTGTATCTTATTGCATTCTGATCTTCTTTATGTGTATCTTATTGCATTCTGAACTTCTTTATGTGTATCTTATCGCATTATGAACTTCTTTATGTGTATCTTATCGCATTATGAACTTCTTTATGTGTATCTTATTGCATTATGAACTTCTTTATGTGTATCTTATTGCATTCTGGACTACTTTATGTGTATCTTGTCGCATTCTGAACTTCTTTATGTGGATCTTATTGCATTCTGAACTTCTTTATGTGTATCTTATTGCATTATGAACTTCTTTATGTGTATCTTGTCGCATTCTGAACTTCTTTATGTGTATTTTGTCGCATTATGAACTTCTTTATGTGTATCTTATCGCATTATGAACTTTTTTATGTGTATCTTATCGCATTCTGAACTTCTTTATGTGTATCTTATTGCATTATGAACTTGTTTATGTGTATCTTATCGCATTCTGGACTTCTTTATGTGTATCTTGTAGCATTCTGAACTTCTTTATGTGTATCTTATTGCATTCTGAACTTCTTTATGTGTATCTTATTGCACTCTGAACTTCTTTATGTGCATCTTGTCGCATTATGAACTTCTTTATGTGTATCTTATCGCATTATGAACTTCTTTATGTGTATCTTATTGCATTCTGAACTTCTTTATGTGTATCTTATTGCATTCTGAACTTCTTTATGTGTATCTTATCGCATTATGAACTTCTTTATGTGTATCTTATCGCATTATGAACTTCTTTATGTGTATCTTATTGCATTCTGAACTTCTTTATGTGTATCTTATTGCATTCTGAACTTCTTTATGTGTATCTTGTCGCATTCTGAACTTTTTTATGTGTATCTTATCGCATTCTGAACTTCTTTATGTGTATCTTATCGCATTCTGAACTTCTTTATGTGTATCTTATTGCATTCTGAACTTCTTTATGTGTATCTTGTCGCATTCTGAACTTCTTTATGTGTATGTTATTGCATTCTGAACTTCTTTATGTGTATCTTATTGCATTCTGGACTTCTTTATGTGTATCTTATCGCATTCTGAACTTCTTTATGTGTATCTTATTGCATTCTGGACTTCTTTATGTGTATCTTATTGCATTATGAACTTCTTTATGTGTATCTTGTCGAATTCTGAACTTGTTTATGTGCATCTTATTGCATTCTGAAAGTCTTTATGTGTATCTTATAGCATTCTGAACTTCTTTATGTGTATCTTATTGCATTCTGCACTTCTTTATGTGTATTGTGTCGCATTCTGAACTTCTTTATGTGTATCTTGTCGCATTATGAACTTCTTTATGTGTATCTTGTCGCATTCTGAACCTCTTTATGTGTATCTTATTGCATGATGAACTACTTTATGTGTATCTTGTCGCATTCTGAACTTCTTTATGTGTATCTTATTGCATGCTGGACTTTTGTATGTGTATCTAATTGCATTCTGAACTTCTTTATGTGTATCTTGTTCCGTTCTGAACTTCTTTATGTGTATCTTATTGCATTTTGGACTTCTTTATGTGTATCTTATTGCATTCTGAACTTCTTTATATGTATCTTGTCGAATTCTGAACATCTTTATGTGTATCTTATTGCATTCTGAACTTCTTTATGTGTATCTTATTGCATTCTGGACTTCTTTATGTGTATCTTATTGCATTCTGAACTTCTTTATGTGCATCTTGTCGCATTCTGAACTTCTTTATGTGTATCTTGTCGCATTATGAACTTCTTTATGTGTATCTTATCGCATTATGCACTTCTTTATGTGTATCTTATTGCATTCTGAACTTCTTTATGTGTATCTTATCGCATTCTGAACTTCTTTATGTGTATCTTATCGCATTATGAACTTCTTTATGTGTATCTTATTGCATTCTGAACTTCTTTATGTGTATCTTATTGCATTCTGAACTTCTTTATGTGTATCTTATCGCATTATGAACTTCTTTATGTGTATCTTATCGCATTATGAACTTCTTTATGTGTATCTTATTGCATTATGAACTTCGTTATGTGTATCTTATTGCATTCTGGACTTCTTTATGTGTATCTTGTCGCATTCTGAACTTCTTTATGTGTATCTTATTGCATTCTGAACTTCTTTATGTGTATCTTATTGCATTATGAACTTCTTTATGTGTATCTTGTCGCATTCTGAACTTCTTTATGTGTATTTTGTCGCATTATGAACTTCTTTATGTGTATCTTATCGCATTATGAACTTCTTTATGTGTATCTTATCGCATTCTGAACTTCTTTATGTGTATCTTATTGCATTATGAACTTCTTTATGTGTATCTTATCGCATTCTGGACTTCTTTATGTGTATCTTGTCGCATTCTGAACTTCTTTATGTGTATCTTATTGCATTCTGAACTTCTTTATGTGTATCTTATTGCACTCTGAACTTCTTTATGTGCATCTTGTCGCATTATGAACTTCTTTATGTGTATCTTATCGCATTATGAACTTCTTTATGTGTATCTTATTGCATTCTGAACTTCTTTATGTGTATCTTATTGCATTCTGAACTTCTTTATGTGTATCTTATCGCATTATGAACTTCTTTATGTGTATCTTATCGCATTATGAACTTCTTTATGTGTATCTTATTGCATTCTGAACTTCTTTATGTGTATCTTATTGCATTCTGAACTTCTTTATGTGTATCTTGTCGCATTCTGAACTTTTTTATGTGTATCTTATCGCATTCTGAACTTCTTTATGTGTATCTTATCGCATTCTGAACTTCTTTATGTGAATCTTATTGCATTCTGAACTTCTTTATGTGTATCTTGTCGCATTCTGAACTTCTTTATGTGTATGTTATTGCATTCTGAACTTCTTTATGTGTATCTTATTGCATTATGAACTTCTTTATGTGTATCTTATCGCATTCTGAACTTCTTTATGTGTATCTTATTGCATTCTGGACTTCTTTATGTGTATCTTATTGCATTATGAACTTCTTTATGTGTATCTTGTCGAATTCTGAACTTCTTTATGTGCATCTTATTGCATTCTGAACTTCTTTATGTGTATCTTATAGCATTCTGAACTTCTTTATGTGTATCTTATTGCATTCTGCACTTCTTTATGTGTATTGTGTCGCATTCTGAACTTCTTTATGTGTATCTTGTCGCATTATGAACTTCTTTATGTGTATCTTGTCGCATTCTGAACCTCTTTATGTGTATCTTATTGCATGATGAACTTCTTTATGTGTATCTTGTCGCATTCTGAACTTCTTTATGTGTATCTTATTGCATTCTGGACTTTTGTATGTGTATCTAATTGCATTCTGAACTTCTTTATGTGTATCTTGTTCCGTTCTGAACTTCTTTATGTGTATCTTATTGCATTTTGGACTTCTTTATGTGTATCTTATTGCATTCTGAACTTCTTTATGTGTATCTTGTCGAATTCTGAACTTCTTTATGTGTATCTTATTGCATTCTGAACTTCTTTATGTGTATCTTATTGCATTCTGGACTTCTTTATGTGTATCTTATTGCATTCTGAACTTCTTTATGTGCATCTTGTCGCATTCTGAACTTCTTTATGTGTATCTTGT
This sequence comes from Euprymna scolopes, assembly GCF_053919585.1. Lineage (NCBI taxonomy): Eukaryota > Metazoa > Mollusca > Cephalopoda > Sepiida > Sepiolidae > Euprymna > Euprymna scolopes. The sequence goes on along the minus strand of NC_136514.1, from coordinate 17,386,174 downwards.
CGCATTATGAACTTCTTTATGTGTATCTTATCGCATTATGCACTTCTTTATGTGTATCTTATTGCATTCTGAACTTCTTTATGTGTATCTTATCGCATTCTGAACTTCTTTATGTGTATCTTATCGCATTATGAACTTCTTTATGTGTATCTTATTGCATTCTGAACTTCTTTATGTGTATCTTATTGCATTCTGAACTTCTTTATGTGTATCTTGTCGCATTCTGGCCTTCTTTATGTGTATCCTATTGCATTATGAACTTCTTTATGTGTATCTTATTGCATTATGAACTTCTTTATGTGTATCTTATTGCATTCTGAACTTCTTTATGTGTATCTTATTGCATTCTGAACTTCTTTATGTGTATCTTGTCGCATTCTGCACTTCTTTATGTGTATCTTGTCGCATTCTGAACTTCTTTATGTGTATCTTATTGCATTTGTAACTTCTTTATGTGTATCTTATTGCATTCTGAACTTCTTTATGTGTATCTTGTCGAATTCTGAACTTCTTTATGTGTATCTTATAGCATTCTGAACTTCTGTATGTATATCTTATTGCATTCTGAACTTCTTTATGTGTATCTTGTCGAATTCTGACCTTCTTTCTGTGTATCTTATTGCATTCTGAACTTCTTTATGTGTATCTTATTGCATTCTGGACTTCTTTATGTGTATCTCATTGCATTCTGCACTTCTTTATGTGTATCGTGTCGCATTCTGAACTTCTTTATGTGTATCTTGTCGCATTATGAACTTCTTTATGTGTATCTTGTCGCATTCTGAACTTCTTTATGTGTATCTTATTGCATGATGAACTTCTTTATGTGTATCTTGTCGCATTCTGAACTTCTTTATGTGTATCTTATTGCATTCTGGACTTCTGTATGTGTATCTTATTGCATTCTGAACTTCTTTATGTGTATCTTGTCGAATTCTGAACTTTATGTGTATCTTATTGCATTCTGAACTTCTTTATGTGTATCTTATTGCATTCTGGACTTCTTTATGTGTATCTTATTGCATTCTGAACTTCTTTATGTGCATCTTATTGCATTCTGAACTTCTGTATGTGTATCTTATTGCATTCTGAACTTCTTTATGTGCATCTTGTCGAACTCTGAACTTCTTTATGTGTATCTTATTGCATTCTAAACTTCTTTATGTGTATCTTATTGCATTCTGGACTTCTTTATTGGTATCTTGTCGAATTCTGAACTTCGTTATGTGTATCTTATTGCATTCTGAACTTCTTTATGTGTATCTTATTGCATTCTGGACTTCTTTATGTGTATCTTATTGCATTCTGAACTTCTTTATGTGCATCTTGTCGCATTCTGAACTTCTTTATGTGTATCTTGTCGCATTATGAACTTCTTTATGTGTATCTTATCGAATTATGCACTTCTTTATGATTATCTTATTGCATTCTGAACTTCTTTATGTGTATCTTATCGCATTATGAACTTCTTTATGTGTATCTTATCGCATTATGAACTTCTTTATGTGTATCTTGTCGCATTCTGAACTCATTTATGTGTATCTTATTGCTTTATGAACTTCTTTATGTGTATCTTATCGCATTCTGAACTTCTTTATGTGTATCTTATTGCATTCTGAACTTCTTTATGTGTATCTTTTTGCATTCTGAACTTCTTTATGTGCATCTTGTCGCATTCTGAACTTATTTATGTGTATCTTATCGCATTCTGAACTTCTTTATGTGTATCCTATTGCATTCTGAACTTCTTTATGTGTATCTTATTGAATTCTGAACTTCTTTATGTGTATCTTATTGCATTATGAACTTCTTTATGTGTATCTTGTCGCATTCTGAACTTCTTTATGTGTATGTTATTGCATTCTGAACTTCTTTATGTGTATCTTATTGCATTATGAACTTCTTTATGTGTATCTTATCGCATTCTGAACTTCTTTATGTGTATCTTATTGCATTCTGGACTTCTTTATGTGTATCTTATTGCATTCTGAACTTCTTTATGTGTATCTTGTCGAATTCTGAACTTCTTTATGTGATTCTTATTGCATTCTGAACTTCTTTATGTGTATCTTATTGCATTCTGGACTTCTTTATGTGTATCTTATTGCATTCTGCACTTCTTTATGTGTATCGTGTCGCATTCTGAACTTCTTTATGTGTATCTTGTCGCATTATGAACTTCTTTATGTGTATCTTGTCGCATTCTGAACCTCTTTATGTGTATCTTATTGCATGATGAACTTCTTTATGTGTATCTTGTCGCATTCTGAACTTCTTTATGTGTATCTTATTGCATTCTGGACTTCTGTATGTGTATCTTATTGCATTCTGAACTTCTTTATGTGTATCTTGTCGCGTTCTGAACTTCTTTATGTGTATCTTATTGCATTCTGAACTTCTTTATGTGTATCTTATTGCATTCTGAACTTCTTTATGTGTATCTTGTCGAATTTTGAACTTCTTTATGTGTATCTTATTGCATTCTGAACTTCTTTATGTGTATCTTATTGCATTCTGAACTTCTTTATGTGCATCTTGTCGCATTCTGAACTTCTTTATGTGTATCTTGTCGCATTATGAACTTCTTTATGTGTATCTTATCGCATTATGCACTTCTTTATGTGTATCTTATTGCATTCTGAACTTCTTTATGTGTATCTTATCGCATTATGAACTTCTTTATGTGTATCTTATCGCATTATGAACTTCTTTATGTGTATCTTATTGCATTCTGAACTTCTTTATGTGTATCTTGTCGCATTCTGGCCTTCTTTATGTGTATCTTATTGCATTATGAACTTCTTTATGTGTATCTTATTGCTTTCTGAACTTCTTTATGTGTATCTTATTGCATTCTGAACTTCTTTATGTGTATCTTATTGCATTCTGAACTTCTTTATGTGTATCTTGTCGCATTCTGAACTTCTTTATGTGTATCTTGTCGCATTCTGAACTTCTTTATGTGTATCTTATTGCATTTGTAACTTCTTTATGTGTATCTTATTGCATTCTGAACTTCGTTATGTGTATCTTATTGCATTCTGAACTTCTTTATGTGTATCTTGTCGCATTCTGAACATCTTTATGTGTATCCTGTCGCATTATGAGCTTCTTTATGTGTATCTTGTCGCAATCTGAACTTCTTTTTGTGTATCTTATTGCATTCTGAACTTCTTTATGTGTATCTTATTGCATTATGAACTTCTTTATGTGTATCTTATTGCATTCTGAACTTCTTTATGTGTATCTTATTGCATTATGAACTTCTTTATGTGTATCTTATTGCATTCTGAACTTCTTTATGTGTATCTTATTGCATTCTGAACTTCTTTATGTGTATCTTATTGCATTATGAACTTCTTTATGTCTATCTTATTGCATTCTGGACTTCTTTATGTGTTTTGTCGCATTCTGAACTTCTTTATGTGTATCTTATTGCATTCTGAACTTCGTTATGTGTATCTTATTGCATTATGAACTTCTTTATGTGTATCTTGTCGCATTCTGAACTTCTTTATGTGTATCCTATCGCATTATGAACGTCTTTATGTGTATCTTATCGCATTCTGAACTTCTTTATGCGTATCTTATTGCATTATGAACTTCTTTATGTGTATCTTATTGCGTTATGAACTTCTTTATGTGTATCTTATTGCATTATGAACTTCTTTATGTGTATCTTATCGCATTATGAACTTCTTTATGTGTATCTTATCGCATTCTGCACTTCTTTATGTGTATCTTATTGCATTATGAACTTCTTTATGTGTATCTTATTGCATTCTGGACTTCTTTATGTGTATCTTGTCGCATTCTGAACTTCTTTATGTGTATCTTATTGCAGTCTGAACTTCTTTATGTGTATCTTATTGCATTATGAACTTCTTTATGTGTATCTTGTCGCATTATGAACTTCTTTATATGTGTATCTTATCGCATTATGAACTTCTTTATGTGTATCTTATTGCATTCTGATCTTCTTTATGTGTATCTTCTTGCATTCTGAACTTCTTTATGTGTATCTTATCGCATTATGAACTTCTTTATGTGTATCTTATCGCATTATGAACTTCTTTATGTGTATCTTATTGCATTATGAACTTCTTTATGTGTATCTTATTGCATTCTGGACTTCTTTATGTGTATCTTGTCGCATTCTGAACTTCTTTATGTGTATCTTATTGCATTCTGAACTTCTTTATGTGTATCTTATTGCATTATGAACTTCTTTATGTGTATCTTGTCGCATTCTGAACTTCTTTATGTGTATTTTGTCGCATTATGAACTTCTTTATGTGTATCTTATCGCATTATGAACTTCTTTATGTGTATCTTATCGCATTCTGAACTTCTTTATGTGTATCTTATTGCATTATGAACTTCTTTATGTGTATCTTATCGCATTCTGGACTTCTTTATGTGTATCTTGTCGCATTATGAACTTCTTTATGTGTATCTTATTGCATTCTGAACTTCTTTATGTGTATCTTATTGCATTCTGAACTTCTTTATGTGCATCTTGTCGCATTATGAACTTCTTTATGTGTATCTTATCGCATTATGAACTTCTTTATGTGTATCTTATTGCATTCTGAACTTCTTTATGTGTATCTTATTGCATTATGAACTTCTTTATGTGTATCTTATCGCATTATGAACTTCTTTATGTGTATCTTATCGCATTATGAACTTCTTTATGTGTATCTTATTGCATTCTGAACTTCTTTATGTGTATCTTATTGCATTCTGAACTTCTTTATGTGTATCTTTTCGCATTCTGAACTTTTTTATGTGTATCTTATCGCATTCTGAACTTCTTTATGTGTATCTTATCGCATTCTGAACTTCTTTATGTGTATCTTATTGCATTCTGAACTTCTTTATGTGTATCTTATTGCATTCTGAACTTCTTTATGTGCATCTTGTCGCATTATGAACTTCTTTATGTGTATCTTATAGCATTATGAACTTCTTTATGTGTATCTTATTGCATTCTGAACTTCTTTATGTGTATCTTATTGCATTCTGAACCTCTTTATGTGTATCTTGTCGCATTCTGAACTTTTTTATGTGTATCTTATCGCATTCTGAACTTCTTTATGTGTATCTTATCGCATTCTGAACTTCTTTATGTGTATCTTATTGCATTCTGAACTTCTCTATGTGTATCTTATTGCATTCTGAACTTCTTTATGTGTATCTTATTGCATTCTGAACTTCTTTATGTGTATCTTATTGCATTCTGTTCTTCTTTATGTGTATCTTGTCGCATTCCGAACTTCTAAAGGTGTATCTTGTCACATTCCGAGCTTCTTTAGGTGTATCTTGTCGTATTCGGCAATATTTTCGTGAAACTCAGACATTTGCACGAAAATTCCGAATGGAAATAATTATTTAATTCACGGGAGTTGTATGCTCGCATTACTTCATCTATGACAGTAAAAGAGGTCCTTAGTAATTCGCAATTTTATTTTAAATATTCAGTAAACGGTCACAAGTGAATTTTACAAAATATTATAACAACGGACAATTCCAGTATGAAATTATGGAACTTTCAATATATTTTACATTTAGATGCAAATATCACTATTTGTTACTACATATTGTTATATACAGTGGCGCACTTGTTATTTTTTCACAAACCGCAAATTAAAGCTAAATTGAATGCAACTGTTTAAGCACCTCATTTGATTCGCTTTTTTTTTTTACACAGTGATCACCACTTGTCAAGGCCCGGAAGCCACTCAGGGATAAGGGTTATTGCAAGTACATTACGTTAGTGTGGAGATTTGATGAAGTGTTTACTTAAGGGGGCGGTTCATTAGCAATTTGTTAACATTGGACTTGAAGACATCCAAGTTGTAGTCCGGTGGGAAGCAGGCAGACGGAACAGAGTTCCACAGGCGTGCAGTTCTAAGAAAGAAGCTTTGTTCATGGAATCCGCGTTTTGATTTAGGCACAGATATAGAGTGGGGAAATTTTTCACAGTGGATTCAGCTAGACGGGTGTTTTTCGTGAAAGATTGGCGAGGGGGGACCAGAGATTGGAGTTCAGACGAGCACCATCCATGGAAATAACGATAAAACAAAGATAGGCTCGCAACGTCTCTTCTGTGGGAGAGAGGTTGCAGGGTAGAGAAAAAAGCATCCCCCACTAAGCCACGAAGTCTATTTTGTACTTTGTCAAGGCAGGATAGGCTGTTTTTAGCAGGCTCCTGCCCAAATATGGCAACAGTATTCCATCCTTGGACGTACTTGGCTTTTATATATATAGGGATGATATTCATCATAATTTTTTTCTTTTTTTAATTCATCTATATTTTTACCTGTTCATATTTGACGTTTACTTGAAGTATCGTTGTGTTCACGTTAATTAAAAAAAATCAAATCGAGAAGGCAAAAAAGAAACCCTGCACAATGGAAAATTGTTATTTAAATGTAACTTTAGAACATTAATGCAACACTAATACAACATGATAAACTTCTTAATATTTAGTGGCACAGCTCTTCTGCTATTTTACAGCTTGCAATCTTTTGGGCATTCCTTGAATTAGTCTGCGGCAATACTCCGGTGAAAGAGGATCCCACTTCTCTTTCATTTTTGTCCAAAGATCTTCCAGATTTGAAATGTTTGATTGTGTAGCTGTTGCTTGATGTAATACCAGACGTTTCCGATAGGATTGAGGTCTGGAAATTGTGCAGGTTAATCCAAGCACGTAATATCATGCTATTCAATGAACCTCTTGACATTGCCAGCTGTGTGAATGGAAGCATTATTCTGCATGAAGATGTGATTGTTATCCAAATTATGGCAAAAGTAGGATAGAAACTCCTCAGTCAACATATTAATGCACTTGGTCGAATTAATTCGACCCTGCAAGCTAATTATTGGACCAATGGCACTAATAATGCTTCACACAAAAACTTAACCTCCACCATGCAACGTGGAAACTATGCATCTAAGATTACATTCTTCGTCTTTCCTTCGACGGACATACTGTCTACCATAATTGCCTAGCCTGTTGAACTAGAAATTACTTTCGACCATTATGATGCGTTATGCATCTAAGGAAATCTAGACTGCGCTTTGTTCTTTATAGAAATCATTGGTTGCCTCTTGCAATACAGGCTCGCAAATTAAATTCCTTCAATCTGTTCTTAACTGTAAAAAGAGAATACTCTTTAACAAAATTGCACTGTTGTTGGATTTGAGGAGCCGTTTCGAATCTGTTTCTGAGGCTGTGTATCTTGATAGTATTGTCTTCCCTGTAAGAAGTAACTGTATGGCTACCAGATTTAGGGGCATCACCAATACTTCCGGTGTTTTGGTGCTTTTGTTGTCCGATCACATTTAAATCTGCAGCCGATTTCTCGATTGGACAAACTAGAAAAGTGAAGAGCAATTGAAGTGTTCCTGGTTTAGCACAACAAAATTAAAGAAAAAAATATTCGTCTTTGCAAGCCAACAACCGCCGGGTTTGAAATCACCACTGTCACCAACCTTCGTCTGTCTGCCTCTCACCGACCTTACCTGTCAACTCCTTTTATACATGTCTCCCCCGTGATTTCGCGTGACTTCCACCAGAGCACACCTTTTAAAACTATGGGCGCCATTTTGATTTCTCTCTTTCTCTTTTGCCCAACCTCGCCCGACACACGCGGTAAGGCCTCTGTTCGTTTGATCTGTTTTCCCCTTTCTTTTTTTCCTTTCCTTCTGCTAATTTAAAACACCAGTAATTAACCCCTAATGATCAATAAGAGAAAGTTAAGAAATACGGACTTACGTTGTATAACCTAGAGCAATAACAATTACGATTAGAGATGCTTTGTTTCCTAAAACGTGAATATTTTAAGTACATATTACAGCAACATTGATTTAATGGTGTTGATCCTAACGCCATTTTTCTAGATATCGAGAAAGATGGTGACCTTCTTCCTGTCAAGATATATCAGATACTATCAGGAAGTAAGTAGTTTCTACATAGAAGGTCATCATCCCCATTATATAGTGACTTGAGATGTTAAGTATCTTATGTCAGCGTCTAGTGACTATATCTTGTTAGAATGATTAGGAGCATTGTTGATTATTTCCACAAAGTGATATGAATTCTTTAATAACGATGGAGAGTTGTCTATGCTTAAGGTGAATCTACCCATCAGTTATAAATAGCATCCGTTGACGATGGGCCTCAATGGAATACCGTCTTTATGAATCCTAGGAAGCTACCACATAAGTGTGATAGCTTGCTGTAATGCTTACATTCTTTTTTTTATATATGATACAGGTTAGAACTATAAAGTGCCGCAACAGTATAAGTTTATTTTAAAACTTTTATTGAAAAAACATCAATTCAGGTAACTTGGTTATGTAGTAAAGCTGACATCTATTCAAGGTAGCCGCTTTCAGCCTCAATCACCGCCTGGGTACGTGTCGGAAACTGGGAGCATGCCTTTTCCACAAAAGCTCGGCGAACACTCGGCGGATGGCAGCGATCGGGTTGGAGTTGGTGTTGTGGGAGGTCATGTTTGTGATGTTCCTGACGTATGACCAAACGAAGTAGTCCAGCGGGTTTAATTCGGGTGGAGAGGAGAGTCAGTGAGAGAAGGGTGCAAAGTCATAGCACTCCTTCTGAAGCCAAGCCTGTCCACGGCTTCTGAGCCGGCGCCGTCTTGCTATCACACCCAGCGTCTGTCACGGTCATCTGATTGCACCAGGGGATCCCCAGACTCTTCAACGCATCCAGGTACACTTTTGTGTTGACCTTCAAGCTGACTTTGAAAATGTAAGATGGCATGATGAAACCACATAAAAGACCATAACCGTGGCTGAAAACTTTGTTTTAATCACCCTGGACACATCCCTGTTATTGCGGGGGGGGGGGGTTAGCAATGGTCCTATTGTCATAACTTGGATCAGTAGAGAGCATGAGTTGTACAGCGACGCATCTCCGATCTTGCTTGTTGAATATTGTGTCACTTTCAGACATGATAGCAGCCTCCTATCGCTCTTGGGATTCGTACCTAAGTGGATAACTTGTAGATGGCTTACAACAAAAACAGAAAACCGGTTTTCATCAAACGGAAATGGAATTATGTCGTCTTTTCTGGTGCGGAAATTTTTTCGATGAAAAGAACGTAGAAAAGAAACGCTTCTTACATTTTGGTAACATTAATTTGTTGACTATTTGTTTTCTCATGAGTGTTTTCTCTTTAAGTGATTCTACAAAACAATCCCAATGTTGAAACACAGCACCAAAACAACCATCAGATTAAACACTAGTACAGAAAAGGAAGCAGTAATGCATCAGAAGAATCCACCCACCCATTATTTGAGCACTGAAAACTAGTACATTAGTCTGAAAAAATACAGGGTGGTCGCTAGAAAAGCAGGAAATTTGAAGGTCAGTTTAGATCTGAATAAAATGCATGGTTGCTATTTTTTTTATTGGTTCCGTGTGAGTGTTGTAAAGATAAACCGTCGTTTGACGCTGCCGTGAATTGCACGGACGACATTTTGAGTATATATGAATATAATATAACATTTGTCTTTGAAAAACTTTCTAAAAATTATTCCTTGTAAAAATAAATCGTTCTTTAGAAAAATTTCCCGCTTTTCTAGCGACCAGCCTGTAGTATACACTTGCCATTGACAGGAATAACTCGACTTACATCTGAGCATGCGTACGTATGCATTTTTATCTTCAAGTCGCTTAGTCTCTTTCATCAATCTAGCGATAGATTAGAAGATTACGATAACGGCTGATTCGTCGAAGGCTGGAGCAATGTATGATTTGGTTTCGATTTCAGCTGATGGCACCGAACTAATTTCTTTAAACTTTTGAAATCCTCACTATACATATTTTGAATACAAAAATAGTCAGCAATATAGAAATTTCTCTATAATACTAAATATGAAATCTGCATAAATTAAAAAAAAATCATACTAATGGAGCAATACAAGATAGTAATAGGATCCTTAATATATTATTAAAGAAATGTTTCTGTTATTTGCTCACAAGAAGATTTCACACAGGTCATTAAAGATCTCTTCTTGAAAACACACCGTGGTGTTCCTTGGAAGTTGGGTGACAACAAGTCTCCCCATATTTTCAGTACTCTTCACCTCTTTCAATAACATTTGTAAATTAATTTGCGTTATCGCGACGCTTGCTTACCCTTGATTTCTTGCTAGTAGCGGTCATTGGTCTCCGCTGGAATTTGAGTGGCAATAAACCTTCCTAGGGCCACAGTTCTCTTTGCACTTGTCCAACGGAGGTCTGGTCAGCGCTCTCTTCTCGGTCTTTCATCCTACTTGACCCTTCCCGGTTATTTAGCATCAGTATTTTGAGGGAGGCGGTGATGGAGAAATGGGAGGAGAGAGGTGAGGGGATTAAGAACTGGTAGATATGCAGCTTCAATGTTCTTCATGTTTTGTCTCTGCATCAGTTTGTTGGCCCGCGCATGTGGCCCATGTGTATTAATCTCCGCATTCAAGGAGTTTCCTTAATGTTTCAGATGTTTTCATTATCCTTATTCATTGTATATTTGCAGCCGTCCCTCTGATCCCAATTTCTCCCATACTTTTTTCTTTCAAAGTTTTTCGGAATTGTTCCTAGTGCTCCTACTATTATAGGTATTATTCAGATTTTTTTCATCATCCAAATCCCTTTCAACTCTCTGGCTTGTTTTGTGTATTTGCTCCGTTTATCCCTTTCTTTGATATTCACCCTGTGGTCAGTTGGGACATTATTATTATTATTGTTATTATTATTATTATTATTGGCTCACATGGAGCTTTCACACAAGTCAACAAACGATCTGATTGGAAACCTGTGGTGTTCTCTGGAAGATGAGTGACAACAAGTCTTTTCAGACGCTCAGCTCTCTCAACCTCTTTCGATAGCATTTGCAAATGGATTTGCATCATCGTAACAACCGCTTACCATTGATTTCTCGCTGGTAGTGGCCATTGGTTTATACTGGAATTTGTGTGGCACTCAGCATCCCCAAGGTCCCAGTTCTCTTTGCGTTTGTCCAGCCGAGGTCTGGTTAGTGCTCGCTCCTCGGTCTTTCAGTCCTTCTTGACCCTTCTCGGTCCTTTGGTATCCCTTTTTTATTGGGGGGGGGGGCGGTGGTGAAACAATGGGGGATGCATGATGGGGGTGTAGAACTTATAAATATGCAACGTCGGTGTTCTTCATACCTTGTAACGCTTATTCGTTATATTGTCTTGTATTATTATTATTATTATTGTTTTTATTATTATTATTATTATTATTATTATTATTATTATTGTTATTATTATTATTATTCATTATTAGTTGTACTCACTTTGATTTTTTTACACAGGCGATTATCAGGGACTACACATTTAAAAAATGCCAGTGTTTCCTCGAGTCTGAGTGACAAAAGTCTCTCCAAATTTCTAGTAAACTCTTTCGACTATTTTCGATAACTATTGCAGATGAATTTGCATCAACGCAACAGTCGCTTACCATTGATTTTTCGTTTACGAATTATTTTGCGGTATCATAATCGTTGTTTTCCATTGACTTCTCGCCGACAACTCCGATTCGTTTTCACTCGAATTTGGGCTCAGCATACATCCCAAGGTCCCAGTCTGATTCGCACTCATCCAGTAGAGGTTTAATTGGTATTTTCTCTTCTTGACCTTTCGATGCTCCTTGAATTTTCATGACTATTTAGTGAAAGTTCATTCGGATGCTACCATTTTCGTATGTGTGTGAGGGGGTGTAATTAACTTACGATGTTGCGGTTTCATTTTTTTTTTCGTTCCATGCGGTGTTCCTCTATCTTTTGTGATTTACTCCTGCTTCAGTTTTTCAATGTGATCGGTTAGTGTTTGTAAGCCACGTCAGTTATTTTCTACGAGAATTACTCACTCACTAGGAGTTATCATACAGATCACCATCAGTATTGTTACGTTGTTGCTCTGTAATAAAGGGTTGTGTGTTTGATGTGTCATCTCTAATAATGGATTAGAAGAGATGACGTGTTATATTATATATTTATGCTGTATCATAAAGGGAATCGTGTGTGAGTGACATGTATTTTCAGAACCTACCTCTGCTTCTTCGATGTTGGATCATCTGGAATTTCTCGTCCTGGAGGGAGACTTGATACCTGTTTTTGGATGAAGATTCAATCACTCCAAGACAAGGAATTGGATCTATAGTTTATTTCACTTTTCACAGATGTCCTGAAGAAAATGGAAGTGAAATCGGCCTGTGTGGGTTCTTCTTCTACACACGTCAGCGTTCGTCCCCACCCCCGTGAAGAGGAGGAGACAACGGGAAGCCGTCCGTTGTCTTCTGAGTCCAACTCAAAGCTCAACGATTCAGCTAACCTGATCACATGACCCACACGCAATCAAATCAGCTGATCTTTTACTTCCGGCCAACGTGTTTACACTATAACTCACCTCTTCCCCCTCTCTCTTTCTCTCTCTCTCTCCCTCTCTCTATTCCTTAACAGTATCTCCTAACTGTAATCCAACGGCGGTGTTCCCTGGAGTCCGGATGACAAGTGCCCCGATAATTTTTGCAGATTAATTTATTTATCGAAACAGCCGCTTGCTATTGACTTTATGCAGATAATGGCCATGAGTCTTCACTGAGATTAGGGGGGGAACATAAGCTTTCTCAAGGTACTTGTACTCTTCTTACTAATTCTGTGGATGCCTTGATGATGCTTTCTCTCTCAGATTTACCATCTTTCTTGCCCCATTTCTCGACTAGTTGGTTTGGTGGCAGTCGATAACGACAATACATTTCTTTGATTTGGAATTGAAAATTTACACATTTGCAAGTTCATCATCATCATCATCATCATCATCGTCATCGTCGTCGTCATCATCATCATCATCATCATCATCATCATCATCAGCAGCAGCAGCACGAACACCACGAACACCACCACCACCATGACTTAAACGCGAAACTTGTAGGATATTGGAAGATATGTTTTCAGCCATAATCTTCTTTAGAGAAAACCTGAGCATCTGCAGCTAACGAACATGATTAAATGCGATAGGTGTTGTCTTCTTTTGAATTTGCTTATTATATATATCGATTCCTATCTCTATCTTTATCTCTACAATTATATAAATGCAACTTTGTCTGTGTGTGTGAGTTCGTTCCTTATAGACTTCGAAACGGTTGAACAGATTTTCTTTAAAATTTACAGAACTTTACTGTGTAAGTCTGGGAATGATCTTAGTTAAGCTTTGTCTCAGAATACGCCCGATAATATGACGATAATTGGTAATCGATACCGTTATTTTAATTTATCTATCATCGGTAAAGCCATTTTTTCTATGTCGTCGTTGAGCAACAATGATAGAACAACGGGCCGTGAAACTTCTACTGTGTGTAAGTTGATAGCGTGTTTTTTTTTTTTTTGAATGACATGCCTAGCTGTGTGGATTTCCGAACAACTTAACAAACAGTTGTGGCGAAAATTCATACGTCGAAATCGACGCAATATATATATATATATATATATATATATATATATATATATATATATATATATATATATATATATATGTTTTATTTTTTTACCGTTTTATCTGGTTACATATGTTTCTGATGTTGGACCGTGTTTACGATCTAATAGCCTCCTCAGACCTTACAGAAATGGTTGGTTAGTATTAGGAAGGATTCTTTTAGAATGTTAGATCGTAAACACGGTCCAACATCCGAAACATATGTAACCAAACAGATAAAACGGTAAAAAAATAAATAAAAAGTAAAACACATATTTGCTCTGCAATAGTATTGAGCACTCTCTTCAGGTTTTTACTAATTACCAGTTTTACCAAATATATATATATATATATATATATATATATATATATATACATATAATCGCTTTCATCATAGTTTATTCTTAATTTCAGTGTTTCAGAAGTTATTTTACATGAATACGAATATTCACACGAAAACGAAAAACGCATTATTATATCGGGTCATTATATGACACTAGATTCAGACTCGTAAATATGAATAACAGTATTTATAAACAAATCAAATTAAATTCTATTGAATATTTAATTCTAAATTTACTCTGAATTTCATTCTTTTGCAATGATTCCTAAAGTCATCCAATTTCAGCTCAAACTTTCTATCGCTATTTTTGCACTTAATCGACGAATTTTCCTGAAATCTCATAATTTTATTCAATCAAAATTAATCAAAAATTCTTCAGATTTGAATTATTTGTCCTTTTCCTGATTCCATTATTTCACCGAGAGTTTAAAGGTGTTAATAAGAACATATCCTCGCATAAATATTCAAGAAATTGCTATGAAATTATGATCAAGTCCTCTTGCAGCCTCAAGAATCCGAACTAATAATAATGATAATAATAATAATAATAATAATAATAATAATAATAATAATAATAATGGAAAGGTAATATTGAAAACAGCTGAAATCTTAAGTGTCGAAACTAGTTCACATGCAACGAAAGTGAAACAAAAAGACGCCCCCCCCCAAAAAAAGAACTGGTACACCAAAAGTGAAAAGTGGCAATTCCCTCTTCCCGTACACACTTCGTATCCCCTCCCATTCCCTATCCCTTCCTAACAGCCCCCCCCAAAAAAAACTGGCATGAGCACGAATGACACCGCACCAAACAGTCGAATGGTCAAGCAGAATCGAAAGACTCAAGAGAGAAAGCACCACCCACGCCTCCACTGGATGAGTGCGAAGAGGACTGGGGTCTCGGGAAGGCTTATTGCCACTCAAATCACAGTGAAGATAAATGACTGCTACGAAAGAGAAGTCAATGACAAATAGCTGTTGCGATAACGCAAATTAGTTTGAAAGAGGTGAAGAGTACTGAAAATCTAACGAGAGCTGCTGTCACTCAAACTCAAGGGGAAAACTACTAGTTATTCTTAAAGCTAATTTTTTATGATGGCCTGTTGGAAAGCTCCTAGTGAATAATAATAATAATAATAATAATAATAATAATAATAATGATAATAATGATAATAATGATAATAATGATAATAATAATAAAAACAACAACAACAACTAGCGGGACCTGTGAAAATTCCACAGGTGACTCATTCATATGTAATATATTGATGTCGGCATTCTGTAGATGTTCAGCTTAAATGGAAACGCTCTGATATTATTGTAGCTTTTGTTAAAACCACAAAAGTATTTATCTAAACAGGGACGACCGGCGTAGCCCGGTTCTTAAGTAGGTTTAAATATGATATTTTAATTCTTGCAGATATCATATACATTATTATAGAGTTAATGTTCTATTGATTTTTATATATTATAAAGTTGTGATTTAAAAACCCAACAAATGTAACCATATGACTTGGGCACACTAGCTAGAATCGAAACAGAAACTAAAACTGATGAATATATATATATATATATATATATATATATATATATATATATATATATATATATATATATATATATATATATAACTTGAGTTCCTTCAGCTATAATCGAAAGCGAAACAAAAATTTGTGAAGAATTCTTGATAAAATTGTATATAAAAAATAAATTTCTTGAGTGCCATCAACACTATTTTGAGACCGAGACCGAAACCAAAACTTACGAAGAATTCTTGGTAAAATTATTTTTTACAAGAAATGGAAGTCCATAACAATTAAACGACAGTCATTTGGATGTAAGCGTTATTCACAAGATAAATAACACACACGCTATCCTATTAATAGATAATAATAATAATAATAATAATAATAATAATAATAATAAGAAGAAGAAGAAGAAGAACAAGAACAACAACAACAACAACAATAACAACAAACATCCTACGCCAAGTACTTCCCATCTAATTGACACTTTTACTATCCTCACTAGATTTGGTGTAAGAGCTTGCTCTTGAAGATGGAAAAACGGTATAAAATATCACAATGGAACAATAATTTTAATAATAGTAACAATAATGATAATGGAGTTTCAGACTATCTGCATCACAAAACACAATAAAAATCATGCATATATTTTGTGTACTAAAATAAGGGAAAAAAAGAGACAGTCAAATAATTGCTGAATACTTCAGCAATAGTATAGCGTCCAAAAAAGAAAATTCAAATCTGATAGGTCCCGATAGATAATTAACTACTATATATCGGGTATAATAAAATAATCAATAGAGAATTGTCTTTATAATAATAAATATGTAATATGCATTAATTAAAATATCATATTTCAGCGTATTAAACGACGCATTAACGCCGAGTGCACTGCTTGTGTAGAATAAAAAATGTGGATTATTTCAAAAACTGATATAAAAAAATGTTGTTTGTTTTTCATCTTTGATTTATTTTTTTTGTTTTACATTTTTATTGCATTTTAACCCCAAACAAGAATATAGGGGGCTACTATTTGGGAGATAATTTGCAGAGATATTATGTAGGGAGTTGAACAGCAAGATGCCTGTTTTCATCACACTTGTACTTCTGCATGTCAGATGAGTCTGAAAAGCAGTGACCCGGAAGGGAATTCCAAACGGAAGCAGTGACCCGGAAGGGAATTCCAAACGGAAGCAGTGACCCGGAAGGGAATTCCAAACTCTAGCAGTCCGAATGAAGAAACTATTAGAACAGGACGTTTTCTAGCATCTAGGAATCTCTACCGTTTAGGGTTGGGATTTAGCTGCTTGTCAGGTTTGTGGGGGTATTTAATTCGAGATGGTACAAGGGTTTCAAGTTCTTCAGAGCGTCTACCATTAAAACACTAGTAAAACAGAAAGAGGGATGCAACATTTCGTCGATGTGACAGAGGTTGAAGCCTGGCTGACAGTGCGAAACTTATTAGGTTGGCGATTCTCTTTTTATTCCTAAAAAAGTGAGAGGCGCACGCCTAAACATGTATACATTACTCCATACATGGGCTAATAGTGGCCTTGTACAGGATACTCCCAGGCGTAAATAACGTTCTAGCACTGTAAAGAGAGCTGACATTCTTGGCAGCAACCTTGGCAATGCTTTCAATGTGTCTGTTCGAAAGTATGATGCCCGTGAACGTTAATCCGAGGATTTTGAACGAAATACTTTCAGTTTATGTATCATTTACCATGGCTTTCTTTGTTTAAGACATTATTGTTTGTAATTATTAAAAGACAGAAGCTTAATATTGGCAGTATTGAATCATTCATTTATATCTCGATTCCACTAAAAACTGAAGCTTTTCCTCTAATGTTTCTGACATTTTCTTGGAGCAATCTTTAATGTTGCTTTTTCTGCTTTACAAATAAATGGCATTAATTATACCAGAAAACGAACGAAATTAATTTCATTTTTTATAACTATTAATAAATCATGTAAAATATTCGCTAATATTATGAATAAATTGACGAGAAATAATCATAAGTGAATTGAATCTAATATATAAACGGCTATATGTCTGTCGGTCTGTCTATCGATCTGTCTGTATGTCTCCATATTTTCAAAACTCTATCTCACCCGGATTTTTTATGGGCTATCTTTTATGGGGTTTTAGCCATTCAAAATTGTTTTGTAAGGGGCCAAAAATGTGTCAATATTGAAAAATCGTTATATATTTTGTGCATTTAACCTAGTTCATTTTTAAGATTAAATTTTTAATGATTTCTATACGTGTGGCCTGTGTACAGTGGTAACGTCACCAGCTTTGAATGCTACAGTTTCGGTTTCGATTCATGCTGATAGCACCTAAATACTTTTTTTTTTTTACATTTGAAATCACGATTCTGTACTAGTATTTACGAAATCTGAACAAATGAAACTATGATATTTAAGCGTATTTTACCCCCGGGCAGAGTCGGGCCCCCCACGCTGGTATAAAATAAATAAAATTAATATTATATACCGAATAATTGAACACATAATAACTACATTCGAACAACTACGAATTTGCGATTTATGTCAATTATTTCAATATTCTAATCAAAATATTGTTTCTACAATATTGGCAAACAGATTTAATCATTCGTGTTTCAGTAACGAGTGTTATTGTAATGAAAATTTTATATATATTTTTATATGTTTTGTTGTGGTATTAGGTTTTTCCCCGCAAACCATCATTTTGCAAGCACAACGCAATCGCAGAATGACTGTGGCTACTATTTACTTATTTTTGTTAGCGTAAAAGGTATTATTGTAAGGAAACCTTTATATATTTTTTATGTTTTGTCGTAGTATGAGTTTTTCCGCAAGCACTACTTTCATTATTATTGTATTTCCGGAAGATCTTTCAAGCTGAATTTCTTTCGGCAGTAAAGAATAGACCATGTAGTGGTGCATCATATGGTATGCATGCGCAGATAGTTGTTAGATTTAATAGTCCTAGTTGAACTTAAAAACTTTTGATCGTCGGATTCTTGTTCTTAGAATATTTTTCACTGAACCAAGATACTTATAAGCAAGACGAGAAACCTTCAAAAATAGACATTGTCATGTCAAGAGACAGCGAACTATTCTCTATCCTTATAGTCTACAACTGTAATCGAGTTACTCCTGGGATATTGTTAGATACTCGATATGTTTCATAGCTGTCTATATAATGCGTATGTTTTTGTGTATGTGTATGTGTACGTGTTTTTCTTACTGAATTCGCTTACATATTTATGAATATAATCGTCTAGAAATGCTCGCTATGAGTGCAACTTTTCTATGTGTGTAATTGTGTGCCTGTGTTTAGATATTGAGCAACAGTTACACAATAGGGCAATTAAAGTAACACGGACAGCTTTTTACGAATGACGAATAAACATTTCTGAGATTTACATCAACAAATGGAAACACATACCTTCTTAATTTTTTGGGACCTGTCTTTTCTCTCTCCCTCTCTCTCCCTCTCTCTCTCTCTCTCTCATGGTTCCGATATGTTTCCACACTTCGGGCTTTTTTTCATTTCGATTTGGAAAACATCAAAACACTAACTATATTTTTTCGTGTAAATTATTAAAATAACATGACTAATACAGTAGATTAAATGCGATTCTACATAGTGTCCAACATGATAAAATTCAATTCGATCGAAGTTAGCTCTCGTTAAGATTAGTTATTTCACGCCCTTGAGTTTGTGAGGGCTATATGTTGCTAATCTCGTGTACTATGGCTCCCAAACGTGGAGACAATATCTTTTGAGCTTGCCGCTAGCAATCCCCAATCTCGATTGTCAGTCCCTTAAATACATCCTGCATCTGAACCCTTTCTCTATTTAATTACATCACCACCCACGTAACCAAACAATCAAAATCCCCCCATGCATATTGTCCGTGTTTTGTTTAGCAAAAGATTAAGTGTTAGCTAAAATTGCTAACTAACATGTTCTGTGAAGTTCATTTCTATTTTAAAAATTTTCCTGATTAATTTCCTAACATTTAACAGTATTAATTGTAAAAATCGTTCAGGACTACCTGGCGTTGCCACGGCACGCTAATATAAAACTACATACATTTCTGAAACAGATTTTGTCTTGACTTGCGTCTTTGGGTGATTGTTTACCTACATGAAGGAGATACCGTTAGTATATAATTAATACTTTTATGATCTTTACTCGGCTAACAGATTTTCTTTTTCCCATCAGTAGGGAAAGCACAACGAAGAGGTTTGCGTTTATTCAGGTTTGTAGGGTTCTGACAACCAGTGATGAAGCCGAATGTGCTGGTTCAAGCTGGGTATAATTTATAGACATAAATTGAATTTTTTACTTACAGAACATTACAGAAGAATGCCATAATGTTAAAGCAGTACATTTGAGTGCGTGAGATGTGGTTCGCCCACTTAAAATTGATCTGCTTACGTAGTAAGTATTTCCCGAGAGCTAACTTCGATCGAATTGAATTTTATCATGTTGGACACTATGTAGAATCGTATTTAATCTACTGTATTAGTCATGTGAATAGATGACTAATGTCCCCATCACTTTTGCTGGTTAGAAAGTTTCAAACACGTCATGACGCTCCTTAGTATCATGGTGTCATGAAGAAGTGGACAGAAAGCATAAAGATTAAATTCAATTTTGAACTCGAATAGCTCAGGTCATAAAAAGATCTAAACAAAGAGACGCACATTTTTTGAAAACATGAGCATCCGAACAAAACAGCGACGGACATAGAAATGTCTTCAAAGGACACAATCCATTGACCGGAGCTAGACAAATAACCCCTTTTGATTGGTTCAATTATAATACGGATAACCTTCTTCGTAATTGTTGACCGGGACGTACCGAAGATTAATTCAGTTGTCCAGTTTTTGTCCTTGATGAATACGGCTTGATCACTCAAGGCAGACGGCGATTCTTTAACTGCCTTGGCTTACTGACTAAATGATGTCCAAAGAGCGATGCCAATAAACCTGATTACCAATCCTAAGTGTAATTTCAAAGAAATCAGGAACCGATACGACCTCCTCTTGCAATGGAAACTCGTTAACATTTACTTTTTGGCCTTCTGGCCAAGCTCAAAGAGTAGTATATGTTCTGATACTACATTTCAATTTTTTGTTCTCAGTTGGTGGGAAGAAATCCTTCACAACGAAGACATTTTTTAATTTTTGTTCCTTTTTTTCACATTAAAAATCGACCTTGATATCTAACTAAGCTCTCGTGGGGAGGCAAAGTAAATGGGAACTTTTGTTGCTTGGCCTTCGAGCCAAGCTCACAGTGTAGTATCTGTTCTGATGTTAAACTTCGCCTGTTATGTCCTCGATCAGTGGAGGAGAATTCTTTCATGACGGAGACAATTTTTATTTTTGTTCCTATCCAGAGTGCATATTTTTAGGGAGCTGATTTTCCCCACGTAAGAAGCCGACCTTGTGTCTAACTCTGCACTCGTGGGGGGGCAAGTAAATAGGAACTTCTTACTCAAACATTTTTTATCTCAGTTCTTATGACGAAATGAAAACATGCACCCACGTGCATTTTATTAGTTGTACATGCAAGAATTTTTCCAAGCGGCTTCTGCTTTCATGTTTATTTCCATTTGACTATGTCGTTAATATTTTTTATTGTTTTTATTTCTAAATAATTTTTCCAACCATACAATAATTATATAGAGATGTTTCAATCAAAAACACAAATTAGATGACGACTAGCAACGCGCCCGGTGATGCTCGTAAAATACGCTTAAATATATTTTCATTATGCAGATTTCCTATTAGTTATTGTAAGGTAACTTATCTATTGATTATTATATTGTAGCTAATATATATATATATATATATATATATATATATATATATATATATATATATATATATAAGGGGTGACCCTAAAAAACGGACCCCGTGTACACTTTATGTGACATCTCCAATATTTATTCACCGATTGCCCTAATTTTACAGGACATGGCAGAATCAGTGACTGTGAGTACACCAAGACCCCAGTGGGAGCTTGGACAAAGAATACACTGTGTTAAATTTTACTACAAGACAAGCTCGTTTAAGAAAATCCAGGATAGTTTCATGCGTCAGTTCGAATGTGAAAAGGCTCCATCTAAAAGCAGAATTCAGAACTGGGTGGACCACTTCGAGAAGTATGGGACCGTGGAGAACCTCATCACTGCCAGAGAGAACCGTCCAAGCGACTCGGGACGTCCCAAGAAGCGAACAGCCCAGCTGGTCGAAAGAGTGAAAGAGTCTCTCCAGCAGAGTCCGAAATGCTCTGTGCGTAAGCGAAGTCAGTCCCTCGGTATGTCCCGTCCCGTGAGACTTGCAGGAGAGTGCTGGCGAACGATATCAGGGCTTACCTATACAGAATACAGACGCTGCATACACTTACAGCCTCAGACAAGAAGCAGAGGAGGGCTATGGAAGTCAAGATGCTCGAGAAGATCTAGAAGACATCAAGTTTCCTTAACCTCCTTTGGACTTCAGATGAAGCCCACTTCCATCTTGATGGAAAGGCGAACCCCAACACAAATGTCTTCTGGTGGTCCTCCAGACTCAATGAAGTATCTACCAAGCCTCTGCAATCTCCTAAGTGCACGGTGTGGGCTGCAACCTCGACCAGAGGCATCATCGGACCAATCTTCATCAAAGAATTTGGTGCAGCAGTGATAGTTACCAAGGAGCGGTATGGGGAAGTCCTCAAAACATTTAAGAGTGAGTTCCAGACCATCTACCAGTCGCTCATGACCAAGTTCTGGTTCCAGTAGGACAGAGCAAGTTCTCAAACCTCAAACCTGTGCCGGGATTGGCTGAAAGAGAACTTCTGAGGCCGACTGATCAGTCTCAAGATTGATTTTGAGTGGACACCCCATAGCCCGTACCTTAGCCTCCTCCTATTTTTTTCTTTGGGGCTATCTTAAGGACAGAGTCTACGCAGGGAAACCCAGAACCATGACGGAACTCAAGGAAGCCATCAGGAAGGAGATTAGAGCCATTACCAATTCGGTCAGTAAGAACGTCATGGACAACTTCGAGCAGCGCCTCAAGAAATGCACGGAGCTAAATGGAGGCAATCTAGAACATATGCTGTAGAACGGAGAAAAAGGGCCAAATACCCTAGTGTTTTGATGTGATATTTTGAATATAATAAACTAGTTATGACCAAAGTTTCATTTCATTCGGACAAAACACTAAGAAACGGGGCCTAATTAGAGTTGGGGCCCGTTTCTTGTTTTTTTTTTGGGGGGGGGCTCATCATATATATATATATATATATATATATATATATATATATATATATATATATATATATGATGAATTCAAAAGTAAAACAGTATGATTTGGGTGTCATCAATTAGAATCAAAACAAAAACTTTTAGCGCCTCTGGTTTCGCTGTTACAGTTTGAGTTTTCCTCAGCCGTGTAAGATATAGTTAAAACTGAACTGACGTTAACACAGAAATGTATATTTGCGCATGTGCACAAAAGCATTTTAATCGATGTACTCCTGCTAAGTTCCATTTTTTCAATTTTGTCCAATTAGCAGTTATTTTTACCGGCAACAACACCATAAAAGTAAGGTTAATAAGAATATGCACTCATTTTACCAGAGGCGCACTGCTGTGCGAGTTTGTGTTTCGGAGGAAGATGCATTAAAAAAAATGGATACAGACATACAGATATAGTGAGTTTTATAATGTATATATAGATAAAATGGTCTACGGCCAGTCGACGTTAATCATAATTTCTAACTGGCTGGACGGCCGGCGTTGGCCAGTCGTACAATATGCTTAAACATGCTATTTTAATTTATACAGACTGCGTATGAATTATTATAGAAGCAATCCTGTGTTTATTATTATATATTACGAGGAATAATTTTCCTGGTGAACAAATTCGCAAAAAATATGTAAATAAATAATAAATAAGTAAATAAATAAATAAAATAAAATAAATTAATAATAATCATTCGACAAATTCCGTCTGTGTTTGTTTACAATATCAGACCAGCTGATATTTGGGCTAGATAATCTTTAAATAGTCTTTCTTCTCTTATATATAAAAAAGACGAATTTTTACAGAGGGATATTTTTTTAGTGATCAAATTACCTTTATCTAATAAACGCATGCTCATTGGCTTCGATATACGGGTGTGAATAACAACGAATCCGATTGGCTGGCTAGCTAATCCAGTACCAAGGGACCGTATAAAAACACGTAACATCATCAATTTTATGCTAAAGCTATACGAATATATTGTCCTTCGAGCTCAAGTCACAGTGTAGTATCTGTTCTGATGCCAAACGTAAGTTAATTTGTCTTTAATCAATGGAGGAGAAATCCTTCTATACTAAGGCATTAAAAGATTACTTATAGAGTGCCTCTTGGGGGGGTCTGATTTTCCCTCACATTAAACAGGAATTTGTGTCACATTCTGTATTCGGTGGAAAGCAAATAAATACTAATTGCCTCAAGAATAGGAACAAAGGGAAATTCTGTATAGCTTAATTGCTATATATATATATATATATATATATATATATTAAAACTTAATACCTAACTCTACTTACGTATCGTGCACTGTCAAAGTAAATTTTGAAACTTCATCGGCGTCTAACCACCTAGCTGAGCATCGCCGGTTGTTGTAAAGAACCTATTTTTCAAGCAAGTCACAACCCGGTTTCTTTTGTCTTTTCAATATCTCTTAAGTGGTTGGAAATCGTCGTATACGTTATGTCTAATTCATAAACAAGTTCTCAAACAGTTCTGCGTGGGTTGGCTTCGAATACAGCTTTTAATTGATTATTGTCAACATCCGATAGCCGACCACACCGCTCATCATCTTCCAGACTCTCGTAGCCGCCATGAAATTTCTCAAACCTACTTTGTGCTGTGTGTTCAATGGTGATTCCTTTGACAAAAGGTTCGTTGATATAGCGAGCTGTTTCAGCAGCTTTTCAGCAGAGCTTGAATTAAAATAAGAAAATTGTGTGAATTTATTTTTTCCATCTTGTATTGGACATTGGAAAAAGAAGACATTATTGTTTCTAAACGATTGTAATTTAAACGATTAGATAAAGTAAATAACGCTCTTCAAAATGATGTATAAAGTAAATGTATTATAACGCAAAAAAAAATATTGGAAAATACATCATTTGAAATCAAAATTTAAATTCCGCAATAATTTTTTTCTCAAGTTCATATTATTCACATGATGCCGAGAAAAAAAGAACACACACGATAAACGTTTTATGGAGGTTTTCTTTGCGATTTCATTTCAGATAATGTAGAGTTATCTCATTGCTATTTGTTTTTCAATGCATGCCTGGTAGTGCGTGATTTGTTTTCTATGAGATAAGACAGGACTATCACGACTTGAAAAATGAAAAGCGCAAATTATTTCTGATGAATTAATGAATAAATCTCTAAGCGTTAACTTTTCATCTTTCTTTGCTTCCTATGATAATTGTAAGGTATGGTATGCCAATGGCTTTAGACATTAAAATTCAACGGCAATATTAGAAAATCAGATGGAACTAATAAAAACATAATGAAGAAACAGTCTACCACTGAATAATTTTTATAAAAGAGAAGATGAAGACTTAAAAATGGCATATTTATTCTCTCTATGTATATATATGTATGCATGTAAACACACACACACACACACACACACACACATATATATATATATTGCATTGATATAAACAAATTTCATGGTCGAAACATTGGACATGCTAATGCTTCGAATAAGTGGTTGGGCAAGACCACTTGTTCTTATCAGGTGACTTAATAAAGATTGTCTTCCACTGAACAAGTTCGGTTCTTTAAGGAAAGATGAGAGCATGATTTGTTTATAAAAATGAAACATATTAAGACATTTTGGAGGGGAGAGAGAGAGGGGTGATGTGATATTTAAAACTCCAGACTTGAAAGTGAAGGGAAAAAGAAGGTGAAACAAATGAAGAAAAAGTAAATAGGAGAAAACGCCAAGATTAAGTGTAATCGAGATTGTCAGTGTAAGTGGATGAGGAAAAGGGTTTATTACGAAATCATTAGACAGAGAAGGAGGGTGAACATAAATAAAAATATCTATAAAGAAGGAAGGGGAGGTGTCAAAGTATGAAATTTGTCCTAAAAATCGAGCAAGAGAAGAGGGGTGAACGAGGAGACATTTTACGAGTATCCATTGACAATGCCTTCTCACGGGAGAGAGTTAGACGCCAGGGTCGTTTTTCTAACGTGGAGAAAAGGAACAAAATATAAAAATTGCCTCAGTCGTTAAATATTTGTTCTCCACTGATAGAGAACAAGAAACTAAAATACAACATGCAAAGAACAGATACTACACTTTAAGAGAATAAATGACAAAAAGTTATATTCCAAAATTCATGATTTTGGCTATCTTAACATTTATTCCTTTAAATCAGTTGACTTATACAATTCTTGGCAGTATCTGTTTCGTAGCGGAATAGATACTGTCAAGAATTGTATAAGTCAACTGATTTAAATGAATAAATTATAAGATGGTCAACATCATGAATTTTGGAATGTAACTTTTTGTGATTTATTTTCTATATTGCTCTTATATAAGGATTGATATAGAATACAAAATATAGTTCTATAGAACTATATATACAGTCCTGGTGAAAATCACAAGCCCACTTAAGAAAGTAAGCGTTTACGAATATTATCGAATTTTTAATCAAACAAATGGTTGAAACCATTGCCAAAAGGGAAAATATGATGAGGAAAAAAAAAAAAAGAAATCCGCTTCATTCGAAACCTTAACCCTGATCTAATAATTATTATATGATGTCAGATGTGTGGTTTCAAAACGTGATCGACTCACGTGGCTTAAACATACGTGGCTCGGCACATTCTGTAAACACACTTCTGCAACAAAGAATTCTCACTAACTTATTTTTCAACCTAACTTATTTTTCAATATATTTTAAAATTGTATTGTTCATTATTTTTTAGCTGAACGTTTCAATTCAGTTTCCATAAAAGAATGCACAATTAAATTCCTTTTACGATTTCTCTATTTCCAAAACAATAGCCAAATTACAACATTCCAACTCCGAATCTATTCTGAACCTTGCTTACAAGGTTCGAAACTCCGTCTATCCTAATCTCATTTTCCACTTATTTAACGTTTTCTTGTAACATAACTAGCCTCCTCCATTCGGACCGGCATTTTGCCAGGGTCTCCCAGTTCTGAACAGGAATCTTGAAAGCTCTAGACATGCATACACATATACATATAGGCATGTACATGTATATATATATATATATTTTATATATGTATATATATATATAGAAAACTGGATCAAATGTTTGAAACATGTCTTCTTCCTAAGATTAAGGGTGGTGGTGTTTGATCAACACTGCTGGGGAGCCATGATGTAATATACTGTTTTGTTTTTAAATCCCCGAAACAGTGTTTCATGGTAAACAATTGATGATCCCTTTAAAAATAAATTATTGGTATTATAGTAAATTCGAGAGCGAGTTGATGCAGTGATTGCAGGTGATTAAATGACTTACTGACTAGATGGTTTTCTAACAAATGATAAAAAATATTTTTTGTATAGTTTTAAAGGTTAAAACTTCCAAGACTATATATATATATATATATATATATATATATATATATATATATATATATATATATATATATTCAAATAAATGTTTAGAGGTACAGAATTTAAATAAAGTTTTAAATATAATGTGCGGAAGTCTCTCGAGAGCTCTTTCAGCTATCATCCCATCGGGAGAAAATCGATAGCGTAAAAATAATAATACTATGTCGAAAGTAAAGAGTCCTGATGGGGAACTATTCAATGTGCCGAAAATTACGCGGACACTAAAATAAAGTTTATTAACGTTTAAAAAACGATTAAAATAATGGCACAACGAGGGGGGGGGGAAACGGGAGAAAAGATTCACAGTTCCCCAAAGAGAAACAATGTGTTAGATGTTTCTTTCTGCCGGCACAAAAAGGTATCCGCACCGCAATAGAGACAGTAATATATATATTTATATCTTGTCATTATTTAACAAGACATGAAACATCAGTATGCAAAATTTATTTGCTTATTTTCATTTACGTGCCATAATAATAAGTTTTAAAATAAAATAAAAATAACAGTAATAGTGCAAATGATGATAATAATAAAATATTTTTATAAAATAAATAATGATAATAATTATAATGATAATAATTATAATGATAATAATGATAATAATGATAATGATAATAATTATAATGATAATAATGATAATAATGATAATAATGATACTAAAAAACAACATTAATTATGATGAAAACTAAAAATGATAATAATAATGATAATAATGATAATAATGATAATAATTATAATAATGATAATAATAATGATAATAATTATAATAATAATGATAATAATGATAATAATGATACTAAAAACAACATTAATTATAATGAAAAATAAAAATGATAATAAAATATGTACATAATAATAATGACATGATGAATAATTAAAAAGTAAAAAGAATTACCAGTTAAAGTATTTGATAAATAAAGGATACTTGGAAAGTAATAAATAGGATATGAAATGCAAAATAGGAAATAAACTAGAATATATATATATATATATATATATATATATATATATATATATATATAATTAGAATATACATATTATATATAACTAGAATATATATATATATATATATAATTAGAATATCAAAATAAAAGTAAAAAATATAGAATAATAAATATGGAAGCAAAATATTGTTGAAAAAATATATTATAAGTACCGTACGTTAGGATAATGTCGCCAAACCCGGTGGTAACGTCGCTAACTAAAAAAAAAAGTTCTTTATATGCATGGTTGCCAAAAGAGCAGATTTAGCTAGTCGGCGCAATTTCCCCCAAAGGACGGTGACAGTAAAAACTGGATGCATCCGTGGATATAAGAGTTAAATAAAAAAATATAGATTATAAATAATAACAGCACATTTGTATTTCAATAAAGGTAGAATTAAATATTAAAATATTACAATTCATAAAAAAAATTATAACAAATTAAAGTGATAGTTAAAAGTATTAGTGGTGACAAGCAGATAAACAACGGCAGTAGAGATTAATAATGTGAAGATCATGCCCTTTTCTCTACCCTGCAACCCCTCTCCCACAGAAGAGACGTTGCGAGCCTATCCTTGTTTTATCGTTATTTTCATGGATGGTGCTCGTCTGAACTCCAATCCCTGGTCCCCCCTCGCCAATCTTTCACGAAAAACACCCGTCTAGCTGAATCCACTGTGAAAAATTTCCCCCACTCTATATCTGTGCCTAAATCAAAACGCGGATTTCATGAGCAAAGCTTCTTTCTTAGAACTGCACGCCTGTGGAACTCTGTTCCGTCTGCCTGCTTCCCTCCGGACTACAACTTGGATGTCTTCAAGTCTAATATTAACAAATTCCTAATGAGCCGCCCCCCTAATTAAACACTTCATAAAATCTCCTCACTAACGTGATGTACTTACAATAACACTTATCCCTGAGTGGCTTCCGGGCCTTGATAAGTGGTGATCACTGTGTAAAAAAAAAAAAAATCATTAGATATTAAGAATAATAATGCTAAGGAGGACCTAAAATATTTTATCTTTCATTTTTATTCCAATTATATTTACATAATTGTTGATTTCCTATTTTGCATTTGATATACTTTTTTATTAGTTTCCAGAAATTTTTCATTTTTCATAAACTTTCACTATGACTTTGCTACCTGATATTTAAAATGTTTTAATTATTCAGATCTTCTTATGTACATATTTTATTAGCGTTTTTATTTTTATTTTATAGTTAATGTTGTTTTCATGATTTTATTATTATCATTCTTATTTTATATGCTTGTTGTTATATTATCAGTATTCGTATCATTACTGTTATTTTTTAATTTTAATTTTAATTTCATTATCACGGATAAAGAAAATTTGCTTCCAAATTTTCCAAACTGATTTTTCTGTTATGTAAAATGAAAATGAAAAATTATAATATATATACGCGCGAGCGTGTGTGTGTATATATGGCTACATAATCTACAGGATGCTTCCACAAAGTCTGGGTACATAATGTTGCCAGACTTTGTGGACACCATATATATATATATATATATATATATATATATATATATATATATATATCTTCTATAATATAAAGCTGAATGTCTGTGTGTGTGAGTGTCTGGTCACGAATAGGCTCCTATATGGTTGATTATTTTAAAAAACTGATTGCATATAATGATAGAAGATGTATCGAGACACAGGAATGGGTATGTTTGATCTGGCAGAACGGTGGTTCATTAAAATTGTGGGGTCAGCGTTCGCGCCTGGTCCACAAAGTATGGAAATAAAAAAAAATTAAATACAAAAAAAAGTTTACAAGTGTTTTTGATATAGATGTACATAAGAATACTTTGATAAGTATGTTTTAATTTAAATAAGGATGGAATAATAAAAATTGTGGGGTCTGCGTTTGCGACTGGCACCCATAGAATGGGAATAGGTACAGACTTTTATAAATAATTTTCATATCTATCTGCGTAAGTATACTTTTATAATTATGTTTCAGTTTGAAGAAATATGGTATAATAAAATTATGGGGTGTTCGTTCGCGGCTGACCTCCATGGAAGTGTCACAAAGTTTAACAAGGTTTTTAATATAGATCCACAGAATATTGTGATAAGTGTTTCAGTGTGAACAGGTATGGTATAATAACTTATGGGGTTTATCTATTTTATTTTTACTTTCATCATATTTTGCTTTGGTTTTGATACCCCTAAATTCGAAGCTATCTCTTTACAACCCTCCCTTTTCATAACCTAACATACTTTCATAAATCAGAGTCCATTTTCTGTAGGCTGTTTTTGAACCCAGTTAAGGACGGGTACTTTTGCTAGTATACACATATATATATATATATATACATACATATATATATATATATATATATGTGTGTGTGTGTGTGTGTGTATACATACATATTAAGTAAGTAAGTTTTAGGATGAAATTAATCTGAACTAAAACCAATATCTTTTGAAAAGTGCTCAGTATGAGCGTAGAGCTTGTATATAAATACAATTTAATAAATATATCAAGGAGTCTGCGGGACTTGATCAGCATTTCAACATTTTTTCACGTCTCGTAAGGACTCTGATTTGTATTGAGAATTTTTGAATAAATATTGGTTTTAGGTCAGTAATTCGCTTCAGACGTGAGTTGCTGTATGAAAACACTGCTTCAAGATTTAAAAATAGGCAACAATTAGTTTTAAATGTATAGATTTCGACACAGAAAACAGAAATTCTTTCCCTCTTTACCAGAAACAAAGTTCGTCGAATGTGAGGACTAATTTGCAAAATAAGCGAAGCGATTTACACACCTATCGAAAGTATGTCTAGTGCCTACCTTATACCAAATAAATACACATTACGCTTTATTATAGAGAATGATGCTTATAGAATAGTTTTCTGTATTAATCGATTGGCAAGGAATGTCTAATCGATATTTTGAGGCGCCTTATACCGATTTTTTCTAGAAAAGAATTATATATATATATATATATATATATATATATATATATATACATATATATAATAGAATTGCAATGGCCTACGTGGCATACATTAATGTTGGCGGGACCTAGTGAATTAAAACTTCATCGTAAACAAAAACTATCAAATCCTTTAGACAAACATCGAGGGTACAGTGAACTGCACTTGAAGAAAGATCTTGGCGTATTTTCGTTTCCCGTCGTATGTTTTCGTTTTAAGCGCCAAATATGCTACGAGCCAAACTTAGAGATTATATTAATCCACTGTAAAGAAAAACCCCGCCATACCTTTTTTTTCTTTTCTAGAATATTTTTTTCAGTCAGAAAAAAAAAGAAGGACAAGATGATCTCTACTGATGGAAACAATGTGCTCACTGCTGGAACTTTGGTACGTAGTGTACTTTTTTTCGGATGAGACTATAATCAATGCAACGGCCTTTTTCTACTAAGTTTTTATAACGGTGTAGATTTTTATCTAATAATTTATTTGTTAGTCAGAAATTACTTCCTTTTATATTAGTACTCTTTATTGACATCACACAAGATGTAAAACTCAGACTTAAACCTCGTTTTTATTTTAGACATCATTTTTTCTTCGTTGGAAGCATGAAGTAAACACTGCACGTTCCTTCTCAATATCCGACTTTTGCTTTATCGTAATTCCTTACGGTAAGTATAAAAAAATTACCATATTTATGTTTTAAGAATATAAGAATTCCTCCAATCCTTGTACCGGAGATAGAAAATATGACACACTTATACCAAAGAATAAATTCAACGCCGCGAAGCGAAATAATACAGACAAGAGTTTTTCGTGAAAAAAAAAAATTAAAAATTAATGAATCGTAGAGTTTTTATCAAGTGTTAAACTAGAAGAGAAATAAGTGAATTTGGCTTGTGCAAATAAAGAATTTTCACTCAGTTTTGCCAAACACACACACACACACACACACACACGCGCGCGCACACACACATACACACACACACACACAAATTACAGCAATTTTCTTTAAAGCACACGCATGCGCAAACGATATATTATATGTACAGACGCACACGCCCATTTATATACATGTCTACACACAATCGAATACATATATGTGTGTGTGTGTGTGTGTATGTGAGTGTTTGTTAGTGTGTGTGTGCATAAACATGTGTATAAATGTGTGTGCACGTCTTATCATACATGTATCCATGTGTAACACGTATCTTTTCTTCAATCTTTTCTGCGCTTTATGCTGGCAAGACAAAGATGAGTTTTCCTTCTCGCAGCTCTATCGTGCTAGCCCAGTTTCTAAAGATACTTGACAGCTATTCTGTGACTGACACCAGCCTGTGCTGCAATGTTAGATGCTTTGCGCTGAACGTCGTTTTCAACATTTCTTTTCATAAGACGTAAGGGTTTTCTCAGGGCCCAGATCGACCTGGATGATGCTTTGTGCCCTTTTTGGCCTCTCTTGTGAATTTTACGATCACTCTATTAACAGTAAAAAGTGGTATTGAAAGATGTTCTTTCTATTTCGCGTTGACTAAAACCACGTTCATGTTGTCTCATATTTGCACGTTATGTTGACTGATCGAAAGCATGTTATGTGAGTTTTAGTACGAGTAATAATCTGCGTGCGTCTAATTCAATCTTGTTCAAGTTCAGAAATCCCTTCGAATCTAAACGCTCTTGAAACATCTGACAAAATATGTAAACCGGTAATGTGTTATGTCACCGTCTTCTGTATTTTTAACTGTACGATTTACGTCCCTTAGAATATAAGAAAAATGGCTTCTTGTAATGATTTTAGGCGTAATCTTATCTGTAAATATGAATACACTTATATTAATTATAGGAAAAAAACGATTTATCAGAGTGTCTATTCGTTCTGTCATATCTGTATGTATATATATATATATATATATATATATATATATATATATATATATATATATGAGTGTGTGTGTTTGTGTGTGTGTGTATGTATGTGTGTGTGCGCGCGCGCGGTTCGAGTCTAGAATTGTCTGAAGATAGCGGTTTCAATCCTACTGCAAGCCGGCCAAAGGCTTACTTTGCCAAAACGTGGCAAGACAACAATTGTGGAAGGAACTCAAAGTTCCTATCCGTCGCATTTACCACCTGACGAAGGCCAGAGGAATAGTTAGCCGAAACGTCGTGAAACAACTAATAAAAGATGAGGATAATAGTCCGCAATAAATAAAATTAACAAAAGATTTATTTTGATTTTAAATCAAAGCCACCTTGTTTCAGCTCGGTGTTAGTGTACAACATGCTACTTTAAAGTTTTCATAAACCGTTGAAAATAGTCGACAATTGGCGGGCAAAATAAGAAAACGATGCAAGAGCAAGATATTTAGCAACGCTCCTATCATTGTTAAGAACGAATTTCTAAATAATGTTAATATTTAGAAAAGCATTTTTAACATGGGGAGGGTGTGAGATTTGTTAACTATTCTGTGACTTCTCTATGAATGAAGTTAAAATTTTATTGTAATTATAAAAATTTGGTGGGCTATTACATCGATTTCCTTTGCTGCAAACAAAAACGAGATGCAAATAATAATAATAATAATAATAATAATAATAATAATAATAATAATAATAATAATAATAATAACGACTGAAATATTAAGGAAAACCCTAGAATGCGGAGAATAATACAAAAGACAATATAACGAATAAGCGTTACAGGGAATGAAGAACACCGTAACTACATATCTACAAGTTCTACACCCCCATCATGCATCCCTCCCATAGTTTCACCACCGCCCCTCCCAATAAAAAAGTGACACTAAAGAGCTAAGAAGGGCCAAGAAGGATTGAAAGACGGAGGAGAGCGCGCCAGCCAGACCTCGGTTGGATAAGCGCAAAGAGAACTGGGACTTTGGGGAGGCTTAGTGCCACTCAAATTCCAGTATAAACCAATGGCCACTGCCGGCGAGAAATCAATGGTAAGAGGATGTTTCGATGATGCAAATTCATTTGCAAATGCTATCGAAGGAGGTGGAGAGAACTGGACGTCTGAGGAGACTTGTTGTCACTCAGCTTCCAGAGAACACCGCAGGTTTTCAATTAGATCTTTTATTGACTTGTGTGAAAGCTCCATGTGAGCCAATAATAATAATAATAATAATAATAATAATAATAATAATAATGATGATGATGATGATAATGATGACACATTTTAGATTGATACTCTCAGCTAAATCTCATTTCCAAAAAGAAATATTACTTTTATAGGTGATTACGTGTGAAACCCTTGAAAAACCAGATTTTAATCCGCCATTTTGGTTTGCCAAAAAGTACGCTAGTCACTTTTAACAATTATATATTTTATACTGAAGTTTGATTTGAAGCATTAATATTCCCATGATTTAAAACAAATAAAGTGTGTTACATATCCTTAAAACACTGATCAACAAGGTTTGATAATTTTGCGTTAAAATTATATACGATTTTGGTGTTTTATTTTATTGTTACCATTAAATTCTTCAAGCTGTTAACATAGAATCGCCTAAAAATGGAGAATGGTGTTTTTCTTTTTTAGGTGTATTACAATATAAGTTAGATTTAAAAAAATAATAAACGTGACTTTTCATACGTAATTTTATGTTTATTGGCTAAATCTATATTTTTTTGTAAAAGTGGAAATTTCCGTGTGTGTTTGTCTGTGTGTGTACATGTCCCTACCTATATTGAGATTTGAAAAATTTTTTAACTGATTTTCGGCCAGAAATTCGGCTGTCAAGGGGTCAAAATTCAACGATTTGACCTTTGAAAAATCTACCAAACTCTCTCGCTAATTTTGGGTCTAAACACTTGGAATTTTAGATGTAGGTTACTTGGACATGGATCAAGCTTTTTAATTTGATTTGAGCCCAAAATAATAAATGTTAAAGGTTCAAAATTGGGGTCGAAGTTTAAAAAAATTGACCTCTCAGCCAATTTTTGGTCTTAGCATTTAAAATATAGTCGATTCAGATATAGGGCAAGCTTGGAAAATTTTGGCTGAAAGTTTTCCTGCCAAGAAGTCAGAGTTTAAAAGATTAAACCTTTGCGGTCTCTAGCAAAATATTCAGCAAACTTTGTGTCTAAACTTTTGAAATTTTACATAAAGTGTATTTAGACGTGCAGCAAGCTTTTTAATTAGTTTTTGGGTGAAAATTCGGCTGCCAAGTGAAAAAAAGTTAAAATAATTGACCATTGCAGATTCTACTGAATTCCTCCATAAATTTTGGATCTACACACTTGAAATTTTAAATGTGGATTACCTTGACATGAGGCAAAATTTTTCATAGGGTCCGAGTAAAACTCGGCTGAAATGCTAGGAAATAGATTTTGAATACATTTATAAAAAAAGATTTTATTCACTTTTATTGATTATAAAAACTATATTCCCGGTACGCCACACAGAGAATTGTCAAAAAATTTACCTTTATTTTAGAAGCCAAATATAAACTTCAATTTCGTTGTTGGGGTGTTAAAAATAATAAACCTGTTTTTTTATATGTAATTTTATGTTTATTCGCTATATATAAATGTAAACATCAGTTTGTTTTCGTTTTTTTTTGTAGAAATTTGTCTGTACGATCGTATGAAATTTGACCTACTGGCGTACTTTTGGGCGTACTCTTAAGCGAACCAAAATTGTGTATTGAAATCTGGCGTGCTGGCGTGTTGGCGTGCTGGCGTTCCCATAAAGAATTATTCGACGTTTAGTATGCAAAATAAGAATACGGTGTAGGGAGAGAATAAGTAAGAAAGGCCAACATATATCAAGAATGAATTACTACATAACGTACTATTTAGAAAAGCATTCTTAACATTAGGAGGGATTTTTGTTAACTATTCTCTACCTTTGAAAAAAAAGCATATTTTTTTCTCACAATCATAGACATTTGGTCGATTATTAGATTGATTTGTGTAACTGGAAAGAAAAACAAATTACAGATACCACTACTACAATTACTGCTACTACTAATTATAATAATCATAATAATGATAATGATAATAATAATAGCAACAGCAACAAATATATTAATCCCTTTAGCTAAACTACTTCCCCAAAATAGGATTCTACATTACTAAATGACTAGCATTTCAGCCCGGCTTTGCCCGGGTGTTTGGAGATGTATGTTGAGCAAAAAAACAAAAAAAAAAAACGGCCAATTTTTTAAACTTTGACCCCTATTATGACCCCTTAACATTTATTGTTTTGGGCTCAAATTAAGTAATGAAGTTAGATCCATGTCCAAGAAACCTATATCTAAAATCTGAAGTGTTTAGACCCAAAATTAGCAGAGAGTTTGGTAGAGTTCTCAAAGGTCAAATCGTTGAACTTCGACTCCTTAACAGCCAAATTTCTGGCCGAAAATAGATCACAAATATTTTCTCAAATCTCAGTACCCTGTATATCAAATTTTGAGTCTGTAGACTAAAAATTGACAGAGTTATTGCGTAGGGACATGTACACACACAGACACACACACAGACACGTTCGCTTTTATAGATATATAGATTATGTGGTAAAAATAAAATAAAATATTTTTTAATTTCGCGTTGGAAAGCTGTTTCTTGCGCAACCTAAGACGTTTAATCATAATTTAATTTTGTTTCTGTTTTCAAACTTTCGGCGCCTGAACTTTTCTTTATCCTTTCAATATTATTCAGTATCTGTGCAAGTCCCGTTTCCCTTCTCATGGAAAACTGTTCTCTGCTGTAGCTATGTTTACAAATGCTGGTGATCAGTCAGACACAACTAAATATCGTACTCTTATTCATCTCTCCGTTATTAGTAATTTTTTCGAGAAGTTTTTTTTTTTTTTTTTTTTTTATTACATTTTCACCCCAAACAAGGCAAATTGCCACTTTGGTGTAGGGGGCTACTATCAGGGGCAACAACTACTGGGGTACTATGTAGGGATTTGGGCAGCAAGGTGTCGGTTCACGTTACACTTGAACTTCTGCACGTCAGTACTGTTGGGGAAGCAGGGACCTGGAATGGAATTCCAGAGTCTTGCGGTTCTGGGGAAGAAACTATTGGAGTAAAAAGATCTTTTACATCTAGGGACCTCTACAGTGTGGGGGTGGGATCTAGTAGCCTGTCGGGTTTGTCGAGGGTGCTCGCGTCGTGGGGGCACAAGTGATTGCAGTTCATCAGAGCATTCACCACTAAAATACTTGTAGAACAGGCAGAGGGATGCAACATTTCGTCGATGGGACAGAGGCTGAAGCTTAGATGCCAGTTCAGGGCCTATCAGATTTGCGACTCTCTTTTGAACCTTGTCAAGGAGCGAGAGACTAGTAGCAGATGCACCAGCCCAGATGTGGCAGCAATACTCCATACATGGGCGAATGGTGGCCTTATAGAGGTACAGGATACTTTCGGGTGTTAGTAGTTTTCTAGCACGGTAGAGAGAGCCTACCTTTCTTGCAGCGGCCCTGGCAATGCCTTCAATGTAATTGTTCCAACTCATGTTTCCTGTGAACGTTAGGCCAAGGAGTTTGAAAGATGGACTCTCAGATAAAGAGTCGTTGGCCATTGCTATTGGTGGTAGAGAGGGTTTCTTGTAATTATTGAATGAAACTAGTTTAGTCTTGGCAGCATTGAACGCGACCAACCACTTTTGTCCCCATTCCACTACAGATTGGAGGTCTTCCTCTAGTGTTTCTGCCATTTCTTTAGAAATGTGTTCATTCGTCTTCCTGTCGTGTCTGCCATAGAGTGTAGTGTCATCAGCATATATACCCATCTCAGAGGCAATGTTGTCGGGGAGGTCATTTATGAATATCAGGAACAATAGAGGTCCAAGGATAGAACCCTGGGGCACTCCCGCATTTATATCATATTGTTTAGATGTGCGACCGTCGAGGACTACCTGGATTTTTCTCTTATCTAAGAAGGATTTAATTATGTTAAGTATTCTACCAGTGATACCGTAAGATCTAATCTTCCTGAGGAGACCCTCATGCCATACCCTGTCAGAAGCCTTAGATATATCTAGAGCTACCGCTCTGCCTTCCCCCGCTTTGTTCAGTGATTGGTATATACGTTCAGAGATCACGGTGAGGATGTCTGCTGTGGAACGGGCTTGTCTAAATCCATATTGTTTGTCAGTCAGTAGTTTAGCATCTGAAAGATGATGGACTAGAGCATGGTTAATTATGGTCTCAAATATTTTGGCAAAAAGTGGGAGGAGGCTAATGGGGCGATAATTTGATGGGTCTGTCCTTACGCCAGAATTCTTGAATACTGGTACAACAGAAGCAGTTTTCCAACAGCCCGGAAAGCAAGCTTCATTAAGACATTTGTTGTAGAGTTTGGAGAGAACTGGAGCTACTTCGGCTGAGCACTTTTTTAATAGCACAGCTGGGATAAGATCGGGTCCACATGCTTTTGAGGTGTCAAGGTTTTTTATGATAGCATGCACCTGAGCAGGGGTGGTTTTCAGATCGTCTAGTGTGGCGTCTGTCCGCATAGGAAAGTCAGGTAGGGGGTGGTTGGAAGGGTCCAGTGTGGAGTTTGAGGCAAACCGACTGGCAAGCATGTTAGCCTTGTCGGTTGCTGAGGAGACAACCTCGTGATTGTTGGTTAGTGGGGGAATTGTTGATTGCCCATTATTTACTACACTGTTGTAGATTTTCCAGAAGTCTCGAGTTCCTAGTTTTTGTGCTTCGATGCGTTTTTTAGTGATTTCCGTAAATTCTCTCTTAGCTGTCGCTATTTCTTTCTTAACGTTATTTCTAGCTTCTATATACTTCAGTCTGTTTGAACTGGACTTATGTCGGTTAAACCTACGGTATGCATGCTGCTTTTGAGTAATGGCAGTTGCACAAGTCGACGTAAACCATTGGGGAGAGTGGGGCTTACTATAAAATTTCCGCATGGGAACATGCGCTTCGATTGCAGTTTTGAACCAGTCAGTGGTCTCGTTTGCACACTGTTCAGCAGGGAGAGAGAAAATATTTTTCCATGGAGCATCTCTAATTAGTTCCCTGATGGCTTCCCAGTCAGCCTTATTATAATATCTCGTTGTTTTGAGCACTGGCTCTTCAGTTTTGGGACTAGAGTTTAGGGCGATTTCAACCATTATCACTGCATGATCAGCGTTCCCGAGTGGGCTGTGGGCCTTCGCTATGCAGTCATCGGGAACTGTGGTCAAAAACAGATCTAGAAGTGATGCGTGTTGTTCTTCCTGGTCAGGGAAACCTGTTCATTTTATAGACAACCTGAGCCTCTTTAGTGAAGTTCACTATGACTTTCGAGTTATTCTTTCTGCAGCTGATCTATCAACTTTTTTTTAACTGAACGAATCCGTTAGTTTATGGATAATTACGATAAGGCTATCTTCCTTGCGCTTGTCATTTTAAAGGCATTAGGCAGAGCCTGGAGTCTAGTTTTCCACATAAACTGCGAGGTTATGGTATTGATAATAAAGTTATTGACATTATTAGGATTTTATTTCTTAGTAATGGACATTTGATAAAGTGTCTTACTTAAGGGGGCGGTTTATCAGGAATTTGTTTATGTTGGACTTGAAGACATCCAAGTTGTAGCCAGGTTGGAAACAGGCAAACGGAAGAGACTTCCACAGGCGTGCACTTCTAAAAAAGAAGCTTTATTCATGGAATCTACGTTTTGATTTAGGCACAGATAAAGGAGGGGGGAAATTATTGACAGTGGTTTCAGCTAGACGAGTGTTTTTCGCGAAAGATTGGCGAGGGGGAACCAGAGATTGGAACTCAAACGAGTACTTGCCATGGGAATAACGATAAACAAAGAAAGGCTCGCAACGTCTCTTCTTTGGGAGAAAGGTTGCAGAAAAGATAAAAGGGCATCTCCCACTAGACCACGAAGTCTATTGTGTACTCTGTCAAGGCAGGATAGGCTGTTTTAAGCAGCTCCTGTCCAGATGTGACAGCAGTACTCCATCATTGTACGTACATGGCTTTTATATAGAATCTAATACTAGACCGTGGAGTGCTGTTGTCATATTTTAGTTGTTGAGTATCTGGCCCAATTTGAAAGTTTTGATTAATTGCAGACACTTATATGTAATTTGATTGGCAGCACCCTTACTTCCTCACTGCAACCTCTCTCTCACGGACGTGATGTTGTTAGTGTCAGTCTTTTTCAGCATGTGTTCTTCAGAATCGTCTCATCTATTCCCTGCTATCTTTGTCCAAGCGCGTTTTATCCGTTGGTTTAGTAGTCTTCATCAATTCGTTCTTTTAATACATCATTGTAAAATAACTTCCTCTGCAAGTAGGTTGTTTCAAAGGACTGCAGGGATCTTTCTCTTTCTGCGCACTGTTTGCGATTCTCCGAAGTCTTTTCAAGACTAAGATCAATAAGCATCTGTGTTTGCGATAATCATCGTTTGTTCTTGTAATTTTCTTAGATTAAATGGCTTCATGCCTTGCCTTGAGAGATTTTTAATAACATATAGATACATATATAATATATGTACTGAGAAAGAGAGAGAGAGAGAGAGAGAGAGAGAGAGAGGGAGAGAGAGAGAGGTCAATTTTAGAAAACGATATATTATTTATTAGATAAATAAAGTATTTTTATGAGACTTTCAGTGTAAAATATTTTTAAAGGAGCATTTTTCTCTTGGTGTTGCTGGTGCGAAGTTTCGACCTATCGTAGAAAGAGAAGGCTACATGTGTGACATCACTACATGATTGTTGTAAAATTAGAAATCGATGTGTTTGCGTAGTCAGCACCTCTTTCTATAGAAGTAGCTCGGTCATATTTTTGAAAAAATTTTTTTCGTAAGGTAAGGCCTAATAAAACAAAACAAAAGTCCGGTAGTCTTTCTGTTGCTCTATCAGAGTAGCACACATTTAATGCAATATCGACAAAGAAGTTTCAGAGGATTTCGTAACCAGAAACTGTTTCTCAACTTTTCTGGCGCTAGTAAGCTCCCAAGATGGCAAACCTGTCTGCAAGACGACTTTGGCATTAAATGGAATGCTATGAGTCGCTTGGTATTTTCTAAAACTACGTCAGGGAATAGCAAATCATTTGAATGATTATCAGTTTGGAAGAGTGGCGCCCGCCATGTACGCTGCCGTCGTTGGTTTGGACAAAATAGAATTCATTCGATGAGGCACTAGGATTTTAGGCTTTACAATAAAGGAAAAAATGCACACAACCGATCTTAAATAGTATTATGCTTGTATCTTGTTCACGTCTTTCTGGACTGAAGAATAATTTGGAACTTGAATATTCTTTTCTTAGACAGTTGTTGAATTCTCTGTCGTTTCGTATTTGGATATTAAGATATATGCAGTAACTACTGATCTATTTCTCTTAAACGACCCCCACCCAATAAAAACCGCTGTTACTGAATAAATTTTACATGGTTCCCCAAATTCTAGTCTTAGTCTCATCACTCTAATCTAATATGTAAACGGTCATATGTCTGCCTGTTTGTCTGCTTGTCGGTTTGTGTTGGTCTGTCTGTCTTTCTGTCTTGTCTCCATATTTTCAAACTCTATCTTCGCCGAATCTAAAAGTCGCAGAGAAGCCTTAGCTGCTTCAAATGAGTGGATTGTTTACATGCCGTCCTTTTATGTGTCTTTAGCCAGTAACATTATCTTTGAGGGGTCGAAAATGGGGCAATATTGAAAAATCGTTAAACATTTTGTAGATTCATCTTAGTTTATTTTTTAATTTTTAACCGATTTATATGCGTGGAAGGTTGGTACAATTGTAATGTAACTACCTTTGAAAGCTAGAGTTTCGGTTTCGATTCTAGGTGATAGCACCTAAAAACTTTTGTTTTACTTTTGGAACTATACAAAATCTGAACAAATAAAAATATCATATTTAAGCGTACGTTATGCCAGGCAAAACCGGGCGCCACCCTCAGCTAGTGTTTCATAACTGCACCTGTTTTACAAGTAGTAATATGGAATTCTCTTTGATAAACTTGCTACATTGGTCCCCTCTCACTCAGCCTAATAATACACGGAGAATGCGAAATACACTTTAATACGTTCTGCTTACTTGAGAAGTATACACTGCTGCAAGATTTTCGGCTTTAATACTTTTATTTCGCATTATTAAACTAAGCAATACTCTATTTGCTCCCTGCTTCTCTGGCGATACAAACGCTGAAATTTAAATGTAATATGAATAAACATTTTACACACCCTCTAACTTAAAGTATAATTCATCAATTTGAATCCTAATTCACATTTTACGCTTACGTCTCAATGACAATGTGTTTATTTCAATAAAATAAAGTTATATATATATATATGTATATATATATATATTCCATAACTTTATATATACATATATACATGTATATATATATCATAACTTTATATATACATATATATATAAAGTTATATATATATATATATATATATATATATATATATATATATATATATATATACAGGGTGTCCGTAAAGTTATTATACAGTCTTATTGTTTTACAATATCTTACTGTACTGTTAATATATTACAGGGTGTCTGTATAGTAACTTGTAAGACTGTATAGTAACTTTACGGACACCCTGTATATTGCAATTAAGAAGGGAAGACTTTCATGAGTCATGATTAAAAGTCAATTTGTATATATAAAAATATATATATATATTCCTTTAATCCTCTCCAAAAAGGGGGGGAAGGGGGGAACATGAGAGGAAAAAAAGAGATATTGGAGAGCCAGCTGACCGGTTTCGACCCTCGTTTCTCAAAGCTGTATTGAGGGAATTTTTAAAACACAGAATGAAAAAGCGATTAAAATTGCGTTTTATTCAATTTACGGAGAGAAAAATAAAAGTGGGAAAACGATTAAAATAAAAAAGCGTTATGGTCGAAAACACTATATATATATATATATATATATATATATATATATATATATATATATATATATATATATATATTAAAAATGTCTGACTTATGTCTACGCAACCTATATCAAAAGTTCAAGCGTTTATATGCAAAATTTGCGGAGGAGTTTGGTAGAGTCGGCAAATGTCACCTCCTTCAAATATGACCTATTGGCAACCAAATTTTCGTCCTCAAACGGATTAAAAAGCTTGCTGCATGTCTGAATATCCATTATGTAAAATTTCAAATGTTTAGACCAAACATTGGTGTAATAGTTTGCTAGAGACCGCCAAAGTAAAATATTTTAACACTTTGACTCCAATTTGGACCCCTAAACATTTATGTTTGGTGGCTCAAATAAAATTTAAAAAGTTTGATCCATATCCAAGTAATCTGCATCTAAAATCTCAAGTGTTTAGACCCAAAATTGACCGGGAGTTTGATATAGTTTTACAAGTTTAAATCGTTGAACTTTGCCACATTGACAGCTACATTTCTGGGTGAAAACCCATTAAAAAATGTTCCCAAATCTCAATACCCCTTATGTCAAATCTAGCGTCTATAGACTGCAAATTGACAGAGTAGTTTGGTAGGGAAATGTACACACAGATACACAATTTCACTTTACTCTCTCTTTCTCTGTTTCTCTGTCTCTGTCTCGCTCTCTGTCTCTCTCTCCCTCTCTCTCTCTCTCTCTCTCTATATATATATATATATATATATATATATATATATATATATATTGTTTTCAGTGAATACATTATGTCAGATGGCACATACATTATTATAAAAGAAAACCATTGTCATATACTCGCCGTAAACAAACGCCCCTGTAAGGCCACAATTTGTTTTTGGCCCAAAGGAATGAGCAAATATTGTATCAGTATCCGCGTAGTTTTATTCGGTTTTTTTCCTAACCTGTTCTGACTTTACTGAGTTATCAAAGATGGTTCGTTTGGAAATAGGACAATACTGGCAATAAGCTAATACATATTTGTCGGAAGCGAGTCTCGTAGATGCGTCGGGTGAATATCAATTAATCTGAAAGGTTGTCAGTTCTTTATGAATGGCGCTATCTACATGCCGTCGGAAGTTGGAACGAAAATATAAATCCTGTTATGAAGGATCGAGTATTCCTGTCTTGAAGCAACGTAAACTTGCAAAAGAAAGCGAATATCTCGTCCATGTTAGAATTCTTTGCAATTTGTGTTTTTGTATGCAGAAAGCATTCTAGCTGCCACATACTGTGGTTG
Organism: Euprymna scolopes; assembly: GCF_053919585.1. NCBI lineage: Eukaryota > Metazoa > Mollusca > Cephalopoda > Sepiida > Sepiolidae > Euprymna > Euprymna scolopes. The sequence goes on along the minus strand of NC_136514.1, from coordinate 17,342,062 downwards.
GCTAAAATATCAATCAAAATCAATATTATGACAAAACACATAACATTATCACATTATCAGCATATATTTCCAAGAAATTAAAACTTCAAATATATATAATCCAGGATCTGTTCCCCCCTGCAGATAAAACAAGGTCGTCTTCAAATCAACAGTACCCTTGACATTTTAGCTAAAAGTGTAGTAACTGTGTAACAGAGCATGGCGGCTGAATGCAGATGCCGAGTCGTGTGCAGTTAGGTAAAGGGAAAAATACTATAAAAAAAAAGAACGTGTGCACAGACAGAGGAGCACGTGCGGTAAGTTTGAGACCACGTTCGAAACAACGTTTGATAGGGAACAGAGAGAAGGGGCACGATCACGTTTGATTCAGTAAAGTATCCGGAATTAAATGTCGTTATTACAAAAAACAAACAAAAAAAAAGAGGCGAGGTTACTTGATCTATGTTCCTTGCGACGTATTCCAAATAAAATCACGACGAAGACTTATTAAATCAGCGCTTATCACAAACTCAAACACAATTAAACAGCGCGCAGGTTACTACAACTGATCGCTATTAATAAAACTTATATTAAAAAATTATAAGCAATAGACAGGGGATCATTCGATCTGTAGTCACATGTTAGTAAATCATCTGCTTCTAAGAAGAAATGATTGGCTGAGATTTTATCAGTTCCCTTGGTTGGTGTAACGTAAAATACTCCCCAGTAAAAAAATCATTCGATTTTATATAAAAGAGATAAAAGACTATTTTTAAGATCGGACTTTTTCGATTTGCTATAGTAATCGGGTGAATCTCTTTATGAAACCAATCGAAGAACACTGTCAGACATATGAATTACCTTTGTATAAAATTAGTAAAAAAGCTAGTCTCAGCCATTTCGGAACTCACAAAAACAACATGAATTTTATATAAGAGTGTATATATATATATATATATATATATATATATATACTAGCAGTTCAGCCCAACTTTGCTCGGGCCCTATGTTCTGTTCATAACTTTATGTGCATATGTTTATAGATTAAAAAGTTTGACTCATGCCCAGATAACCTGCATCTTAAATTTCGAGTGTTTAGACCCAAGATTGACCGAGGAGTTAGGTATCGTCAGCAAAGGCCAATTTTTAAACTTTGATCTCTTGGCAGCAACATTTTCGCCGCAAAAATGATTAAAAATCTTGTTGCATGTCTGAATACCCTTTATGTAAAATTTCAAATATTTAGACCCAAAATTGACTGAATAGTTTGCTAGAGACTGGAAAGCTAAACTTTTTTTCAATTTTGCAGCCAAAGTTTAAATGCTTCTTCTATGTCTGAATACACTTTATGTAAAATTTCAAATGTTTAGACCAAAAATTGCTAAGTAACTTAGTAAAAACCAAAGAGGTCAAATTTTTGTAAACCTTGACTCACATATTGACCCCATAACATTAAAAGTTTTGGGTTCAAATCAAATTAAAATATTTTATCCCTGTCTAAGTAACCTACATATAAAATTTCAAGTATATAGACACAAAATTGACGTATAGTTTGCTACAGTTATCAAAGGCCAAAACGTTAAACATTGATCCCTTGACAACCAAATTTCTGGCTGAAAATCGATAGAAAATTTTTCTAAAATCTCAATACACTTTATGTCAGATCTTGAGTCTGTAGACTGAAAATTGACAGAGTAGTTTGGTAGGGAAATGTACACACACAGATACACACAGACAGACGGGCAATTTCACTTTTATATACATATATATATATATATGTATATATATATATATATATATATATATATATATATATATATATATAGAGAGAGAGAGAGAGAGAGAGAGAGAGAGAGAGAGATTATTGAATAGCACGGAGTTATTCTGTTTTGCAATTTTCCTTTTTATCTTCTCCAATCTCCGAATAGTCCTTTTTGTGTTCTCGAAATTGTATAAGTTGGATGCATAATCGCGAGCGCTTTTGACAGAAGTGCTTCTATCATCCTCAGGCATATTGTAGAAATAAATGTAGTAATTGTTTTTTTTTAATTACATATATGTGCATTTTTTCATATTCACGTGGTAGCTTGTTACAAGTTAGGTGGGCGGATATACATATACACACACATATATATATGCAAAATTTATCCCAAACATTTCAAAACGTTTCGGCTGCACTCATAATAAATATTATTTATCTGAGGCTTCTTTGTTTTAATATACAACGCCTCGAGTATTCTTAGCCTATTTACATTTCTCTCACTCTGCAATACTCTTGTATTTTCTACCATAATTCTTCGAAATTCCGAATGGTGGCAGCCATGTCCCTTCAAATGATGTAATATGGAGCTAGAGTCAGAGAGTTGTACAGTCAATCTTCGCGATAATGTGTTAGTTTTTGAACCAATGTAGCTACTTGTACTGAAGATACACTCTCCTATTGGGCAGCTTAATTTGTAAACGTCATTGGTCCTTTCCAACAGGCCACTTGCCCGCGAAATGTTGTTTTTCATTACAAGGCTTGTTGTCTGTATTTTTTTTATAATATATAATTAATTTTATTTTTTTATTATTATTAACACATTGTCACGAAGATTGACTCTTCACCTTTCTGACTCTAACTCCATATCACAATATTTGAAGGGACATGGCTGCCAACATTCGGAATTTCGAAGAATTATGGTAGAAAATACAAGAGTATTGCAGAGTGAGAGAAATGTAAATAGGCTAAGAATACTCGAGGCGTTGTACATTAAAACAAAGAAGCCTCAGATAAATAATATTAATTATGAGTGCAACCGAAACGTTTTGAAATGTTTGGGATGAATTTAGAATATATATGTATGTGTGTGTATATGTATATAAATATATTTAATATATATAAAAAAAAGTCCGCCCACCTACTTGTAACAAGTTATCACGTGAATATGAAAAAATGTACATATATGTAATTAAAAAAAACAAACAAACATATACTACATTTATTTCTACAATATGCATGAGGACGATAGAAGAAAATCTATCGAAAGCGCTCGCGATTATGCATCCAACTTATACAATTTCGAGAAGAACACAAAAATGACTATTCGGAGATTGGAGAAGATAAAAAGGAAAATTGTAAAACAGAATAACTACGTGCTATTCAATAATATGTGTCTATATATACATACATACATATATATATATATATATATATATATATATATATATATGTATAACTACTTCATTTACTCACATAAAATTAATATACGAAAGTATAGATTTATGCGTAAACTTTAAGTATTTACTTCAAAGGTGCTCAATAAGTAGGTAGAGCTAGTTAGTAAATAAAGGATAGCGATACAAAATAGCTTTAAAACTAACAAAAACAATAGAAAACAAACAAATAAATGAATTAAATAAACATGAATATACATAAACGATCACACATATATGTATATATATATATATATGTATGTGTGCATGTATGTGTGTACACATATGTATATTTATATATATATAAAAAAAGAAAGAAAGGAGGAAAATCGTCTGCCTTAAACCACTAACCTAGTTCTAAAACATATCCTTTGTTTGATAAAATGCATGCCCATTGGCTGATAGGAAGGGGCGCGGTGGATACTAGAAAGCTGATTGGCTAACTAAAATCCTCAACATATATATAAACGAGAAACAACCACAGAATTCATGCATAAGCCTGACAAATCCTATAGTGGATGAAACGCAGAATATTCAGTGTAGCTTAATCGCCATATATATATATATTTTCTACCAATTTAGTAAAATGATTATGGATTATACATCAATTTGTGAGAAGCATAGTACTAGAAAGTTTTAAAACCGGAAAGTAAGTAAAAGATAAAAGAACATTTTTTCCAGCATTCGAACAGATTTTAAAAGAAAAATAATGGAACGAAATTGCGTTTAATGACTGACATTCATTTAAGAAACATAGCAAGATAAAAGAAACTAATTTTAAGAATAATACTTTGAATAGATTTAAATGCTTTTGCTATAAACAAAGAAAGCATCTTTTTTTATTTTATTAATGGAATCCTTTAGGAGGATTTATTTATTTTTTTATCTATTTATTTATTGATTCTTTTGTGCGGATGGTTATATTAATCTTCATGGTTTTTTTTAATCAACTATTCCTCTAGTCTTCATCAGCTTGTTTCTGACAGTATTTTGTATAGTTTTTTTTTTAACATTTTAACTCATTTTCCCAAACTTACAGAGTTCAACAGAGAGTTCGGCGCCATTTTTAATTTTCTAATGCATCGGGAAACACCGTATTATTTTCGAGCTGAATAAACATGTTACATCAAATAAAAACACAAAAAAAATACCTAATTAGATAGAAAAGTAACTTATCCTGACGTTGGTTGCATTTATTTGTAATATATTTGTTTTTTGACAACTTTTTCGAACCTATATGTATAGTAATACAAACGCGACGGGATAGGAATGCTGAGCCTCTAACCTGTATCCCCAGTAATTACCGCCTTCCATAGTTGTTTTTGTTTCACCACATGGCGCAGTGTATAGATGCGTTGAATCTCTACGGTTCCAGGTGAGTATTATCAGAAAACGGTTTCACTTTTACTCACAGCCGACCGGAGGAATAATTGGCCAAAAGCATAGTGAGAAAGCAACAACTATGAAAGGTAGTAATTACTAAGGATACAGGCAATCGAGACTAAGCATGCCTATCCCGTTGCGGTTAACCACCTGACGAGGGCCAAAAGAAGAGTTGGCCGAGACGTCGTCAAACAACAACCATGAAGATGGGGATAATAGTCCGCAAATAAATAAATAAATAAAAATCACTTTTTGTTTACAATTTTAATTTTAAAAAATTTTTATTTTTTTTTACACAGTGATCACCACTTATCAAGACCCGGAAGCCACTCAGGGATAAGGGTTATTGCAAGTACATTACGTTAGTGTGGAGATTTGATGAAGTGTTTACTTAAGGGGGCAGTTAATTAGCAATTTGTTAACATTGGACTTGAAGGCATCCAAGTTGTAGTCCGGAGGGAAACAGGCAGACGGAACAGAGTTCCACAGGCGTGCAGTTCTAAGAAAGAAGCTTTGTTCATGGTATCCGCGTTTTGATTTAGGTACAGATATAGAGTGGGGGAAATTTTTCACAGTGGATTCAGCTAGACGGGTGTTTTTCGTGAAAGATTGGCGAGGGGGAAACCAGAGATTGGAGTTCAGACGAGCACCTGCCATGGAAATTGAGTAGGAGTAAATTCCCAAGCATTATTTGTTCCTGTGAAATTCTTATGCGAGTCGGAGAAATAAGAAGAGAGAGAGAGAGAGAGAGAGAGAGAAAGACAGAGGGGGAAGAGAAGGAGAAAGACAGAGGGACAGAGAGTCAGAAAGAGGGATAGTACGAGTATAAGTTCTATCGTTACTAAAATAGAAAACATATCACGGTTATCGAATTTAGAATTGCATAACATCTTTTTTTTAAATAAAGATCCAAATTTTTCCCCGTAAAATGTTTATGTAAAAGAATTGCGTCTAAATTGTGTGTCGCTTAACATTTCACGACTTGTAATTAAATCAGTATAATAAAGATTTCAGTATTTACGAAGTCTGTCGCAAGTATCGACAGCGTATTCTAAGTTGGTCAATTATAACGTGAAAATTCGTAACTTTTTCTTCTGGCAAATAATTAGTTTATGAAAAAAACTATTTCTCTTATTTTACCTACATAATAGAATCTTCTTAAATGTTTAAAGTGAATTTTATAATTTCCTTTACATCAGTAAATAAAGCAATCTATATCTATATATTTATAAAAGTAAAATTGTGTGTGTACATTTTGCAACCAAACTACTCTGTCAATTTTCAGACTACAGACTCGAAATTTGACATAAGGCGTATTGAGATTTGGGAAAATCTTTTAATCGGTGTACGGCCAGAAATTTGGTCAAAGTTCAACGATTTAACCCTTGAAAACTCTACCAAACTATCTGCCAATTTTGAGTCTTGAAATTTAAAATGTAGGTTACTTGGACATGGATCAAACTTTTTAATTTGATTTGCACCCAAAACTATAAATGTTAAAAGGTAAAAATTGGGATCAAATTTTTTAAAAATTGACTTTTGTGGTCTCTACCAAATTACTCAGCCAATTTTTGGTCTAAAAATTTGCAATTTTACAGAAAGTGTATTCAGACATGAGACAAGATTTTAATCGGTTGTTGACCGAGAATTTAGCTGCCAAAAAGTCAAAGTTCAAAAGATTTGACCTTTGCGATCTCTAGCAAATTATTAAGCCAATTTTTGGTCTAAATATTTTAAATTTTGCATAAAGGGTAATCAGCAACGATTCACGCACGCGTATTCGTGAAACAGTAAGTTTTTCAATCAGTTTTGGGCAAGAATTTGACTGCCAAGAGGTCATAATTTTAATAGTTGACCTCTGCCGACTTTACCAAACTCTTCCGCCAATTTTGCATCTAAGCACCTGTAATTTTAGATGTAGATTACTTGGATATGAGTCAAACTTTATATATATATATATATATATATATATATATATATATATATATATATATATATATATTGACATAAAGTTATAAACAGTACATAGGGCCCGAGCAAAGCCGGACTTAACTGCGAGTTATTTGTATTTTATTAATAAAATAAAGTGGATTTTCTGCAGTAAATTCAGTCATAAAACGACTATAAACACGGACAATATATATAAGTACAATATATGAACATTTCCTCCCAATAACTGGTGTATATTTCAGAGGAATATCATTCAGTTTCGTCCAATTTCAGAATAATTTATTCGACTCTATCTAGCCCTCACAATTGAATGATACCTGTAGGAAATCGGTATAATTTTCACTCACGTAAAATATCTGCTATTCCTCTCCTATATCACAGAACTTTTTCCTTCGATAATTTTTCAGCTCATGCTCATATATTTTTATTAAAGAGATATTATTTTTCATCCATTATATATTCGCAAAATAAATACAGCGGATTCTAATTTATTCGGAGATTTGATTGGCCATTCAATGGATAATCGATTAAATATGGCGAATATTCAACAAACATGACGCCTTCTATTCCTCAGTTCTGTGAAGCACTTATTTTACAATAAACAGATTCTCTTTTTTATATAAACTGTTCTAGCATGCCGCCCGGCGTTGCTCGGTCGAAAAATACACATCAATATTATATTTTAATTAATGCAGAATTCTTATTTAGTATAAACAGAAATACCGTAGAAATTAAACGTAACGTTACAATCTTTAAAATATACAGTAAAACAAAAACAGAAAGAAACTGGAACATATGCATGCGAGTATTATGTGTTTTTTTTCTACACAGTCCACTTTTTGTTAGTAAAACATAGTCGAGATTAGATCTAAATCAACACCTAAAGAGAGCGAGTCAAGTAAGATAACCATTAGTCCAGCTTGACACGATCTTTAAAAGTGTTTTGAAACCTTCTTATTCTTGACATAATTAATCTGTAAAGTGAACGATTCACGCATGCGTATTCGTGAAACAGTTGACAGACAGAGAAAAATCAGATGATCCCCACGTAACAATTTTCCAATTTTGACCCTTTCGTAATTCCTGTTTTCGGAATAAAAACCGATTATTTTTTTTCACATGTCTGAATTCCCTGTATACGAAATTTCAAATTTGTAGATCAAACATTCGTCGAGTATATAGGTTGAGAAGTGTTATACACGCATGTTCACCTTTGTAGATATATCTGATTAATTTTTACAAATACTTTCCTACTTCAGATATCAGCTGAACGTTACCACGTATCCATTATCTTCTTCGTTACGACTGTAGTTATAGATTGAAGAAGTATTATTGATAGCGCACTAAAGGTTGCTTATTATCCGCAATTACGTTGATGTATTTTATAAAGTAATATTTGGAGTTTTCCATTGTACAATACAAACGTTTCAATAATTAGTTCAATCTTTAAAAATAACATCTTTCTCCACTTTCGCACGGAACCATTGATATGAAATATTAAAGCAGACCTCAAACTAATCACACATTTTGGCCACGTGGTGTACCGCGAGGAATCTTGTAATTGAATCCAACTTCAAAAGTATAAATATAGGCGTAACACTTTTTAAAAAAAATTAAAAAAAGCAAATCAAATTTCACGAATTTACGAGACTAAAATAAGATTTACATTACAAAAATAAGGCTCATAAATTCGAGTAACCTGCAGAAGTAAAAAAAAAATGTAAACATGCATCCATTTATCTGTAAACGTGCACGAATAACAGTATTTTAGTACTTCTACAGTTTACGGACCATGATATTACATTTTTTTCTTTTTTTTTTTTTTTTAGAGATTTTCAACTTAAATTACAAATTTACGATATCATTTGTTTTATAAATAAATTGAAAACAGGAATTAGTTTAAAACAATGAAGTTATTATGTTAGCACGGTTTGTAAACTGCAAAAGTACTAAGTTAAAGTTCGCCCAGAAAAATTAAACGCTCCCAATAATCTATCTGCAAATGTGTGTGAATATATATATATATATATGTATATATATATATATATATATATATATATATATATATATATATATATATATATATATATATATACAAGTTAGAAAAGCATTTCATCCAAGGCATGGAAATTGTTAAACAAATGAGTTGTGGTATGAGGAGAAATACAAACTGAAATAGAGAAAAGGAGAGTTTTCAAATATAATCTTAAAAAAGATAAGATACAAGTTATAAAGCATTTCATCAAAGGCATGAAAATTGTTAGCAAAATTTTTTACTATAGGCTTTAAAAATAAAGGTACAAGATTCAATTTGAAATGTATTTATCTTCAAAGTGCACTTTTATAAATTTTATAAAGTAAGGTAAAAAAATTAAATTGAATAAAACAATTACCTTGAGTTTAATTTATGTTATGTACATTCTGTTGCACTTTAAAAAAATCATTGAAAATTTTATATCTATATCATTAATTGCTAGATGAAAGATAATGCTTTTAAATTGCAACAAAATGTACATTACATAAAATAAATTCAAGGTAATTTGTTGATTCAGTTTAAATTAAATGTTTATACCTTACTTTGTAAGATTTATAAAAGTGCAATTTGAAGATAAATAAATGTCAAATTGAATTTTGTACCTTTATTTTTAAAGCCTATCGTAAAAACATTTTGTTTAACAATTTTTATGACTTGGATGAAATGCTTTTCTTATTGTATCTGATCTTTTTAAAATTATATTTTAAAACTCTCCTTTTCTCTATTTCAGTTTGTATTTATCCTCACACCACAACTCATGTTGCAACCCCCTTTTGTATTATTACAGGTCTGAATATTCTCTCTGCTTCAGTTTGTATTTCGCCTCACACCACAACCCATTTTTGTAACCACCTCTTTGTATTATTATTATCTGTTTCAGTTTGTATTTCTCCTCACACCACAACTCATTTTCAGTAACTCCCTTTTTGTAATACAGGTCTGAATAATGAGAAAATCTGAAATTTTTTAAACAAAAATTTAAAATAACTTTTTAAGATTAAATTTTAAAAACTTCTTTCAGAATCAAAAAAATCTTTAAAATTAAATAAGGAACATATTTTATATAAGTTTCATTAACATTTGTACATAACGAGAAAAATAGAAATTAAAATTTCAAAAAAACTGTATAACTGGTTACGGTCAATAGTAGTCCTCGCCAGCGAAAGTCTTTGTTATTGTTATTCTATTATTATTATTTAAAACATTTTATGTCCTACTCTTTCGCGCGAGGACTAATATATATATATATATATATATATATATATATATATATATACATATATATATTATGATATAAAACTCAAATCGTCTTGCTTGGGCGTTGAAATCATAATTCCGTGTTCCGGTTTGAAGAATTCTGCGAATACAGAATTAATGTATATATGTGCAAGTGGCTGTACAGGATTAATGTATAAACGCATAAAATTGAATGTATCCACATGCAGTAATAATTGAAGCGACCAGTTAAAACAATATAAAATACATGGGATAATACAGGTCTTAACATCATAGCTCTTAAATTAAATAAAATAAAAATTCCTTTATATAAGTTAGGTGTTATCCACTATAAAAAAAAAAATTGGGGGAAAATCGAAAAGAAAAAAATACAAGGAAGAAATGTGGAGTGTACAGGTTCACTCTCGTTGTGTGTGTGTATGTGTGTGTGTGTGTGTGTGTGTGTGTGTGTGTTTACAGCCTTAAAAATATATGGGAAATAACATTCATTAAGTAATATTTAACAGCGAGACCTTTTCAAAGCAAATCTTTAAAAAGTCCCCCCACATGTGTTTTTTAAGTGTTTCTACGCATTTTAAAGATGCTTGGAATTTATGAACCCATACCACCCCAGTTACGTTCTTTTCTCCTCCCACCCGCCACTAAACTGTCAAAAAATGTCATCGATTTCATATCTCGTTTACTGCTACGTAACCAAGAAATGAGAGCTGGTTTTATGTTAAATTTATATAGGAAAGTGATCCCCACTCTAAAATGATGAATTAAAAATGTCTTCTTTTATATTATCTAAATTATTAAACGTATTAGTCCAAAACGTAGATTTTCATTTCTTCTAAAGAAGTAAAATACACTGGATTATGCCGTAAAAAATACCAAAAATTTATTTAAATATGTACATTTTTTACATTAGAAAAACACATTTTTTTCATTATAAAAAGATTCTAACTTGAAATGACAATATAATCGAAATAATAATTTAAAAAATTTAGGACGCTAAAATGTGCATGATTTTAGAGGGAAGTTTTTTCCTGTATAATTAAAAGCATCCGTGAAAATATTGGTTTACAAAAAAGTTCTGTTTATATTGTTTAAAATAAAAATAAAAAAGGGTTTATAGTGTTTAAATTAAAATTTATTTTATAGTTTATCATTTTCTATAAAAAAAGTTCTGCTGTTAACTTCTAAAATACCCATATAATCATTTACATATTGTTTGCATATAAACACAGCGATGATTAGGGAAATTTCGTTTATTTTATGTGATATAGGGACAGGGGGTATTTTACCATTTAATTTCCAATTTTGCCCGATTTTTTTTAAAATTTGTAACGCAAAACAAAAAAATATATTTGTAAAAGACTAGATGTTTTTATGTGCTAATAGCAGTTTCTTTTTATTAATATTGTTTCAATATCTGGGCAAGCTGATTTTAGTAATTTTAACGTCTTTAAACTGTCAACTACAGAATATGTAAGAGGCATTAAATCGTAAAACTTTTTGTTTTGTTTTTGTTTGAAAACGATTCCAACTTACGATAAAAAATACAAATAAAATTCGCAAAATGTCGATGAAATAAAATCAAAAGCCATTTATAGTTTTGTTTTTATTTGCAAATTTTTAGCGTGAAAAAAGTTTCGATTAAAATAACTTTCATTGTTTTAATTTTATTTATTTACGCATGCGCAGAATTTTTAAAACGAGAACTCGAATGAATGATTTCAACGCCCAAGCAAGATGATTTGAGTTGTATAGTATAATATATATATATATATATATATATATATATATATATATATATATATATATATATACTTCGTGTGTGTGCGTAGAGTATGGTAAAATTTAATATTATAATATAAAATTAAAACATTTGAAAAATGAAAGCACTGCAAAAAATGCGAATGTGGAAAGATAAGTTACATTTACATCTTCTGGGAAAATGTTTCTTTTTCGTTTGTATTTTCATAAATCGAATAATCATAGAGTCCTCCCATATCTCTGTGTGTGTGTTGAAACTAAGAATATGTTTCTGGTCTTCTCATATCTGTCGCCACGTCTTAAAATTGGAAGCTATAAAGATTCATTTCATGTTTTCTATTGCTTAGTGAGATTTGAATAGATAACGTCTCGGTACTGCCTGGATTTGTCTTTAATGATGTTTTAATGATTATTAAGACGTAGTTTAGACGAAAGTTTTGTTTCCTCAACGTAGTTGTCCTTTGTCATATCTAATTCAAGGAAGTAGACGACATTGTATGGTAATTGCTTGTGGCAGGAGAAGAGAGTTTAAGTTGGGTGTTGGTGTCGGGCAGTGTAAATGCGAATGTGATGTGTTGACATTTTGCATATAGGTTTGCTGTATTTGTTGTTTCCTTAAGGTACAAGGTGTGGTATATTCTTTGCGTATATTAATCAGAATGTAAGTTCGGAAGCTGTAATTCTACACTGATTTTTTTTTAATATATATTGTACTAGCAGGAATACAGGAAGTTCTCCGAGATCGAATGATTATAAACGAATATTTTACATTCCCATATTTTCATTGGCATCAAAATCGATGAAATAGCCTATTTTCCAATCAAATCGATTGAACGATTACCCTAGTTGTGAAGCCATCGCGATGCACCTGGAAGGAGTGACTAAGGTTACAATATATTGTCGTCTACATTGCACTGTAGGGAACCTACTCTTGATTTTATGAGATTATTTTAATTTTAATGGCGAGCATTAAAAATTAAAATACAAAAGTCAATTACCATGCTTCAATTATACTCTAAACAGAAACATTCATTTCAAACGCGCCTTTGTCATGTCACAGAACTTACTGTTGATTTTATATGCAGGGCTTTACGAGTTGTGCTCTGATAATGGCTTGCATTTTAGTTTAAAATTAAAAAGTCAAGTATCATTGTGAAATTTTGCTTAAAACAGAAATTTATTTCCAACATGCCCGTGTCACATCAAAATACTTACTGTTGATTTTATAAGTTGAGCCTTTCGGTTTGTGTAGTAATAAAACTTCTCAAATGCACTTGTGATATTAGGTTGTGTGAAATGCTAACTTTGGTAAAAATGGTCTCTTCTGTCGGATTATTTCGATTGCCGATTATCGATACTCATAGAAAAATTTCCAACACAAAACCTATCTAAGAACACTACCAGGCACATAAAGTGCCTTCGTGACAATGTCATAAAATCGACTCGGCCGTGTTCGAGTCTATAGGGTGTATTTATTTGCTTACTCACTGAGAAAATTAGGCACAAGGCCGTTTTTTAATGTGGAGAGAGAGGGGAGGGGGAGGGAAAAGGGGACCAGCTCCCGAGAGGTGGGAAATGGGAGCTGGATAGTGATTTGCCAACTGGCCCATGTAGGGTTGCCCCTACATGGACCAGAGGATTGCCACAAGGGCAATGGTCTTTGCTTGCAGTATCTGCCGGAACAGATACTACACTGATTTTGTAACCCAGGCCACGGAGGGCCGGATACACAGGTACATGTTTATATAATAGTAGATAAGATATATATATATATATATATATATATATATATATATATATATATATATATATATATGTATATGTGTGTGTGTGTTTGAGTAAACACTTTTATTAAACATTGTATAAATGGTTTGTGGTGCCTTTATTGATAAATTTGTAAAATATACAATGTATAAGATGTTTCTAACAACATTTTCGTTGCATGAATATATATATATATATATATATATATATATATATATATATATATATGTGTGTGTGTATATATACAGGGTGTCCGTAAAGTTACTATACAGTCTTACAAGTTACTATACAGACACCCTGTAATATATTAACAGTACAGTAAGATATTGTATTAAAATATAAATAAGACTGTATAGTAACTTTACGGACACCCTGTATATATATACACTCCTGTAATTATTTTTGTGTATTAATATTCATATTAAAAGTCCTCTTTTCTTTATTCTTTTTCTTTAAAAAGAAAATATACTTTGTTATATATGCGTCGTGGAATTGTCTTCATCTAGCTAATTTGCATATTATTTTAAACATTCATTTTAATAATTCCTTATTAGTTTTTCGGGTTTTCTTATGAAATGATCGTCTTTAGTTAATTATTACGTGTGATTATATTCATGCAGATATTCTACATGCTATATTCATTATACTGAAGTAATATTTGTGTAAAAAGACTATAATGAACACAACTCTCCTTCTATATATATTTATCTATGCGTATATGCAATTGTTAAAAGCATTGTGCCTACCAAACTCCTCTGTAGGTTTTTCGTCAACAAACATGAAACTTAATATATGGGGTATTCGAACCCATACGAAACTTTATTTTTTGTGTTTTAGCCGGGGAAAATCGGTACAAAAGTGCGAAAATAAAAAAAAGAAAGGACATTTTCATATGTAGATCGAACGATGGCATTACGAATATGCATGCGTAACGTAATAGCTATTTTTTACACGGGAATCCCCCTTTATCAAGGCCCGGAGGCTAATCGAGGATAAGGTTAATGGGTATACATTAGTCAATGTGATTATAGCGTAGTAAGCATAAGTAGTGGGAATTTTGTAAATTAGATTACTTAGGGGGACGGTTCATCAAGAACTTGTTTACATTGGACTTGAAGACAATGAGATTGTAGTCAGCTGGAAAACATGCAATCGGAAGAGAGTTCCACATGCTTGTAGTTCTAAGAATGAAGCTTTGTTTCTGGAATCTACATTTAGGTTTAGGCACAGATAAAGAGTGTGGTAAATTATTGAAAGTGGTTTTGGTTAGACGAATGTTTTTTTTGTAGAAGTTTTGCGAGGGGGGCATAGATTGAAGCTCAGCTGAGCACTTTCTATGAAAATTACGATAAAGCAGAGATAGACTCGTAACGTCTCTTCTGTGGGAAAGAGGTTTTAGGGAAGAGAAAAAGGCATCCTCCACTAAGCTACGAAGTCTATTTTAAACTCTTTCAAAGCAGGATTAGCTGCTTCTAGCAGCTCCTGCCCAGATGTGGCAACAGTACTCCATTGTTGGACGTACCTGGCTTTTATATAGGTACATAATTGCATCAGGAGTGGGATATCTACTGGAGCGGTAGAAGGATCCTACAATTTTCCCAGCGTCCTTGGCAATGTATTTTATATATGTGTTCCATTTCAGATAAGGAGTGACGGCCAAACCCAGAAGCTTGTCAAAACATGAAGCCTCCCCAAGACGAGAACAATTCATTTCAGCCGATGGCAGATTGGCATCAGAGCGTAGAGTGTGTAGAGATAGAAGCTTGGTTTTAGATGCATTAAAAGTAACCATCCACCTCTTTCCCCATTGTACTACATGCTCAAGATCAGAGGAGAGAGAATCAGAGAGAACTTGGTTGTTCACGGTCTTTGATGTGCTACCATAGATTGTAGTGGCGTCAGCATAGATATCTACGAATGATGTAAGGGTGTGATTTGGAAGATTATGTAGATCAGGAAGAGAGTTGGGCCCAGCATGGACCCCGGAGGGACTTCAGTATTAATACTGAGGGTTTCTGATTTCTGCCCATCGACCACTGCTCTTATGAACCTATCAGAGAGAACTGATTTAATAATTGAGAAGGCATTTTCAGCTATACCATAGCTGGAGGTCTTGTGAAGTAGACCTTTATGCCATACCTTATCAAAGGCCTTTGATATGAAAAGAGCGATTGCCCTAGAGAGAAAGCCTCTATCGAGAGATTGGCTAGTCCTATGAGATATAACTGTAATCACATCTGCTGTATATCTCGCAGAATGGAAATCATATTGCGTGTCACTAAGAAGGTTGTTTTTGCTGAGATAGTTGACTACTTCTCTATTTAACAAAGATTTCAGCAGCTTACTCATGATGCACAAGAGACTTATTTGTCTGTACTGCGAGAGATATGAGCGATCACCGAATTCTTAAATACAGGGCATATTGATGAGATTTTTCAAGGTGTTGTGAAGCATTTCTCCTTAAGACAACGGTAAAGTATGGGCGCTAGTTCTGGTTGAAGCTTTTTGAGCATTATCATTCGAATGCCGTCAGGGCCAGTTGCTTTACTAGAATCAAGGTTTTTGATTAGCTTGGCAACATCACGTACAGATATTTGTATGTCGCATAGCGTGTTTTCAGATACACTTGGAAATACTGGGGGTTGGTGGCCTTGGCCATAAAGGGTAAAATTAGCTGCAAAGATCTGGCAAAGAGTTTGGCTTTGTCTGATGCTGACGAGATTACCTCACGTCCATTGATGATAGTTGGGATAGAGCACACGCTTCTGTTCAGGATTCTGTTTGCTATTTGCCAAAACTGATGGGACCCTAACCGCTGCTCAGCTACTTTGACTTCGGGGACTTAGCATACATCTCTCTTGCATTCTTTATTACTTTTTTACAGAGGTTGTTGGCGGACTTGAAGGCAGCTTTAGTCTCAGTACATCTATTACGTTGGAAGCAATGGAAAAAATGATTTCTGTGGGCAATAGCAGCAGCACATTCTGGAAAGAACCACGGCTGGCTGTTAGGTTTTTGCTGTAACTTTTTCGAGGGTATGAAACGGTCTATACATACAATTAACCATTCCGTCAGGTCTGATACTATAGAGGACACATCCGTTTTAAACATGGAACGAACAGGTAGATCTGTTATAAATGTGTGGAAGCTATCCCAGTCAACCTTAGTGTATCAATATACTGTACGATGGAGAGGTACGTCTCAGGACCTATTACATTTCGTTTTTATCTTAACTGATACAACAGAGTGGCCGGAATATCCCAGTGGAGACAGAACGGAGGATGAAGTTGCGAGAAAAAGGTCGTCAGTGTCTGGGACACGGGAGAGTTCATAAACAATGGAGAAATCATGACAGAACTTCCCCTCTTCATCGGTATTGTTTAGATGGGTTAACCATTCCACATTATGAACATTGAAATCACCACAGACGTGAATGTTTGCTGAGGGATACGCAGAGAGGACGTGATCAATTTTCTCAGATATGCATTTAAAGTTATTGGTTCATGTATTAATTTTTAACCTTGCAGAAAACATGTTTTCATAGCTCAGGTATTAACATCAAAGAAAAAAGTAAATCGTAAGCTAAACGTTTTGGTTTCGATTTTCGGTGGTGACGCACGAGTTATTTTTTAAACCTTTTTAAACCATTACTATGTATTGGGTCAAGTCTATATAATTATAATACCCAAATGACCTTTTAAAGCGTGTTGTAACCCAACATCCGGTTTACGACTTCCGTTTGCGCATGCGTACACAAACATAAACCCATAACAGCGTAAATAATCAACTCGACAATAAAAAGTATTGTTTTACTGTATACGTTTTCAGCGTCCAAATTTTTTTTTCCGCGTTTAAATTATCCAAATAAATAATTGTTAATACTTTCTGCTTTTTTACATCGTCCATTTCCGCATTGTCTTAATTAGTTTTATTGACCTTATTATTAACATATAAATTATATGTTTGCGCCAATGGGTCATGAATGTTTTTTTTTTAAATAAATGTAAAAATGTTACATCTTATTTTCATTTTCTATTTAAAAAACCGTTCTTAATATGGGAGAGTGTTTTGAACTATTCTGTACTTTCAACGAACAATTTAATTTAAAAAAGATATATCAAAATTTGAATTTAACTATAAGTATTATGGTATCTGTTCAGTGCATATTTACCTATAAGTATGGCAAACCACTTATAATTCAATCGCTGTGGGATTTCTTTTTCAAAAATAAACAATTATAAACAGAACGACTAAAAGAAATCTATCTGTATTCTTTTTCATTTTAATATACTTTCATAGAAATGTTTCTGTTATGTCACAAAAAACTATTTTCTTTACGTCAGAAGTGTCACGCTCATACATTAATTGCATAGCTAATATAAAATACTGACCCAACGGGTCATGGGTAGTCTAGTATAATAATTTAAATACAAAATCTGTATCAATCAAAATATGATATTTAAGCGTATTTTACGGCCGGACAATGCTACTATTTAAATTGATTATAAAACCCTGAAACCAAATAAAAGGCCAAACAATTAGAAAAGTTACAAACATGACGGAAATATTATCTTGGCATGTGTTTCGGTTTTAATTTCGGAAATAGATTAGTTTCTTCTCTAGTCTAAAATAAAAAAGGTCGAAAAGTTCGTTACATGTTTATTAATACTAGATTGTCGAATGTTGAATTGGTTCAAGTATGGGAAATGTAAAAAATTAAAAAGTATTACTTTCAAAATAAATAATAATGATGGTGGTGATATTGATAATAAATTATATTAATTAATATATAAATAAATAAATTAAAATTAAGGTAAATCTAAGTAACCAATTCAACATTAGTAGAAATGAAGTATAACTTAATAACTTATGGCTATCGAGTGAAATAATTTTAATACTAACATTTTATATTGGACGGATTAGTGAATTAATTTATAATATAAACCGATTTAATCTTTAATAGCATTAATGAAAGGCATTAGAACTATATTAAAATTACTTATTAGTTGAATATGGATGACTATCGGTTTGCGATGTTTATAGTATGAATGTTACAAAAATTAAACTTAACCTAACGTAATAGGTTTTGAATTGAATAATTCTAAGAAATATAACTGGACTAATAATAAGCTTGATTATAATAGTCAACAGAACTGAATTATGTATGGTTTTCAATTCAAATTAATTGATTAGTTATGATAACCGTAAAGATCAATCGCTTTTTTGTGTTTTTTGTTTTTTTTAGTTTAGTTTCGTATATGCAAAAATGTATAATAGTTTATAATTTGTTGATGTTATTTTCCTAAGTATGTATACATCAATTATAATTAATAAATTTACTCATTATTAAATAGAAAATTTTGGTAGAAGATTCATGAATTAATGTAGATAGTTAGTACGAATAGTTAGGTTTTTTAACTTTGTTTGATAAAATTCAAAATGGCGTAGTGGAAACATATTAAAAGTATATGCAACTTCTCTTCCAATTTTCAGATGTTAATCATGTCAAATCACACTTTAATTCCTTTCGACTGATTGATTGTTGCTATTTCTTCTGATGAGTTAAGGGCATAATAGATTCACTGATTGATATAATAAAGTGATTGATTTTGCGGTACGAAACAGATACTGTCAAGAATTGTAAAAGTTAACTGAATCAAAGAAATAAACTATAAGATGGTCAACATCATGAATTTTAGAACATAGTTTTTTGCCATTTATTCTCTATATTGCTGTGTAATTACATTGAGCTTCTTAAATTAGGATTGGTATGTATTATCTATACATAAATATATATATATATATATATATATCTGTGTGTATGTATTGATTTATTTGCTATATGAAACCAAACATTTCAAGTTGTAAATAATTTAATATTACTTGATAAATTTAAAATAAATAGCTATCGAAACCTAACAAGACTCATATGGGAGTTAATAAGAGAACGAATATATTATACCAACATTACATTATGGCGAATAACTTCTTCACTAGGAAATGATAAAATATATCTAATTTCACAATTTAAAATAACGCATTTATTTTAAAGCTAATCAAATATGCATCCTTTCTTAGCGTCTATCTTTTTTTCAACCTTGATGCATTTTTTTTTGTCAACAGCCGCAATAGAATACGCATATCAGCAAATACGGGGAAATAATAGCAAAACTTTCCTACAGCCTTATTCTATCACTTGTGCGAGATTTAATTTCTATTGAAGAAATAAAAAAATCATTTTTACGAACAGCAAATTATTTATACTGAAACGAAAATAAATGGCGAAAGAACCTTTGCTTAGGTAGAAGCAAGGGAGATAATCTAACATTTTTCGTATGTTTTTCTTTGGGGTTTATCGACTTATATCTGTCGATACTTTTGCATGTCGGTAACAATAGTTATTGCATATTCGCGCGAATGAACACGTTCCGATTTTGCTAGGATAGTGACAGCGATTTAGAGAAAAGGAACTTCGATTTCTGTTGAGTGTGAAACTACGAAACGCGTTATTTCTTACAAGGAGACGTCTTTCAAATCGTGCACTTGCTATAAATAATTGTACAGAAAACAAGATAACATAAACTAATAGTGTTTTTAGAATATAGAAATGCCGAAATGCTGGATGTAAATGATTTATGCTTCAACCTTGAGGCTTCAAAGGCACGTGCGTCCCAAAAGAGCTGGTTTTAATTAATAACTCTCTTTCGTGAAATGGATATCAATGCGTACGAGCTTATATGTTCAAATCCAGTAGGATTACTTTAAATATAGATTAGTATTAGGTTTGGTGGATTCTGCTGTAGTGTTTTCCAATATTGAGGAGAGCAATGTCATTAAAACCGATTAATGGTTTAATTACTTTGTTTTACGGCATATCATCCCTTTTCGTGTTATTTAATGAGAATCCAGTTATTTTGGAAAGAGTTTTTAAGCTTCAAGTGTTTATATCTTCAAATATTTATTTGAAGAGTCTGTTTTACGGCATGTAAACCTTTTTCGGCTTATATAATGGTGAATCCATTTAATTTGGAAATATTATCCATGTTGCATTCAATCAGGTTTTTATTTTTCAAGCTCTTTGTATCTTCATTCGCTAGTTTCTAGTGTTTGGTTAGGTTATTTTATAGTGAATTTTATCGTTTTTGTTCCCTGCCCTGCAGAACATGAATGAGTTTTTGCAATGGAAAAGGAGAAAAAAGGTTACAGCATTAATTTTTGGTACATTTTAAAATGGGAATCCAGTCAGAAAGTGTGGGAAATAGAAAGAGAAAGAAGACATGGGAAAAAGGAAAAAGGAGGGGGTGCTGTTTTTGTTTTTGGTTTTGTAGAACATAATAAATTTTGTAAAAGGAAGTAGAACAACAAAAAGCACCAATGTTAGGTGCATTTCGTCTCAGGAAGTCAATATCTTCAGACAGCCTGATCTGGTAGCATCAGAAACAGATTAATGAAAATCAAACTTTCATAACAAAGTGATTCATATGCACTTTATTTTTTTTTCTTTTGTTATTGTAACCGATTTTGTGACTTCCCATGTCTCATGCAATAATTCACATCATATATATATATATATATATATATATATATATATATATATATATATATATATGATGTGAATTATTGCATGAGACAGTATATATGCCTTCATTGGATATAGGTTTCTTTGGAAATGTCCTGTTGTTTCTAATGCTTATTTTTTAGTTTGTGATGTGGTTTGCATTATTGGAATTCCTAGTTTGCAAATTATTGTATTTTTGGCGTGAGTAGGTAAAAACATGTATGTTTATGTCTGGTATTTTATTTTCTTCAATTTAATCATCTCGAGAAAGCCTTGAAATAAAGACGGAACGTTGATGAATATATAGTCTTGGTGTGTTCCGTTTTCAACTTTCCATATCGTCAGAATATTATTTTCTTATATATATATATATATATATATATATATATATATATATATATATGTGTGTGTGTATGTGTGTGTGTGTGTGTGTGTGTTTTGCGGTACAGAATTTATACATACATTTAAAAATGGAAATCTCTGAGGAGCTCTTTCGACTATCATCTCATCAGGAGAAAATCAATAGCATTGAAATAACATTACTGCCGAGAAAAAGAGCAATGAGGGATCGTTTATAAATTAAAGGTACCAGAAAAGGACGATTAAAATCAATAATATAATTTAATAAAGCGTGTAAAAAACGATTTATATAGCAGCGTGGTGGAAAAAAGGTACGTGAGCAATGTTCTCCAAAGAGATTTAACGCTTTTACCAATTCCATATACAAAGAAGGTTTACGAATTGCGATAAAGACAGATTCTAAATTTAAAAAAAAATGATTTTTAAAAGTTTATGCTGATTGGCACAACAAGGATTCTCAATCAAATTTAGCCAATAGCAGAGTCCAAAGCTGTAGAGCAATGGAAACTCACAGATTCCGCTCTATATTGTCTAGTCTTGGATGGAACGTGCTGGGTTATACATGTCTAATCAGGCAAGCTAGTCCTCCCGACATAACTAGCATCACACTAGCATTTAAATTGATAAAATAATGTTACTATTTTGAATGTAAGGCAAACGATCCTTGAAAAATGAAAGAAAAGCAGGTCTAATATTATATACCAAACACAGGGAAACAGAGGAGAAGCAATTTATAATACTTCTAATAATCAGTTTACTTAATTTTGTACCATGGGAATTTTAAGTAAACAGGGCATTTTGAAAGGCCAAATATATTAGGGGATTTAAAATCAACAACCGTTCTGTTTATACAATAATAATCTTTCGTTTCTAGGGTAACCATTACTAATGAAAATGTCTCTGATCTTATCCAGTTCGGCGTCCAGTTAAATAGATAAGCAAATACGTTGGTACATATAGCTCTCATGATTTGCTCATCTATTTAACTGTGGAATTTCCAGAGGTCACGTTACTATGTAAAATTACGTTATGAGTGTAAATGGAATATTATGAGTGTAAATGGAATATTTAATATATATATATATATATATATATATATATATATATATATATATAATTTAATATCATACGAGGGGCGTGCAATAAGTAATGCTCCTAACCCACTTCCCATAGTAGTAGAGCAACGAAACTTGGCACAGTTATTAGTCTGTCTCTACATATGAACCACCCAGAGTTATGCATTTCTCCCATCGTTTGATGCAGCTCTGGAGACCGTTTTTGTAGAACACCCTAGGTTTGTCCTCCAACCACGACGTGACTTCAGAAATCAAGGCTGCATCATCTGGGAAACGCTTTCCTTTCAAAAAGAACTTCATAGCTGGGAAGAGGTGAAAGTCAGAGAGTACAAGGTCAGGAGAGTAGGATGGATAGGAGAAGATTTCATAACTACACGCCCGTACTTCTGATCTGGCGACATGCGAGTTGTGGACCGGAGCGTTGTCCTGCAGGAGGAGGATAGCTTTGCTGATATTGCCCCGCCTCTTGGTTTTGATAGCTTCCCTTAATTTCCTCAAAAGTGAAGCATAATAGGCTCCTGTAATTGTGGTACCCTTTACCAGGAAATCTGTCATAACTACTCCGTCCTGGTCCCAGAAGACTGTGAGCATGACCTTGCCAGCGGTGGGCTGCACCCTTGCCTACTTTGGAGGTGGTGAGTCCAAGTGCTTCCGCTGCATTGAATGGGCTTTGATCTCTGGATCATAGTGATGGACCCAGGTTTCATCTTGTGTAATCAGTCTTTTGAAAAACTTTGACTCATCTTCTTGGCACATTCATCCTCGAGCACTCGACGCGTTCTCGCTTCTGGAATGGTGTGAGCAACCTGGGAATCCATCTGGCAGACACCTTATGCATATGCAAATGGGCATGAATGATAGTTTCCATAGACCCTGTACTAATCTTGACATCTTGGACTATTTGGCGAATAGTAATGCGCCGATCTTCCAAAATGGCAGCCTCAATTTGACGGACAGATGCTTCATCAATGGCAGAAGGGGGACGACCAGGTCTGGGAGCTGTTTCCACAAACTTCCGGCCATGTTTGAATTCAGGGTGCCAGCGTTTTACAAGGTCATATGATGGGGCATTATCATCATAAGTTTTTTTCATTTCATCAAAAGTCTCCTGTGGTTTGCGCCCTTTCAAATACAAAGACCGGATTACTGCTTAACATGGTCCACATATTCTTTTTTCATAATTATATAAAATTGTAAATTATACAAACAAAAACTATATAAATGGTAATAAAGAAATATAGAGACCAGAACGGGAACCAGAATTGTACATGGGATCTCATTAATATCTACACTAATAATAATTTAGACGAGGGTCATTGTAGGTATACTCTTCAACACCTTAGCGTATCAACGATAAATATGTCAACGATAAATATGTCTTTGAACCATAACGTCGAAAACGTAATCTCTGTATAATAATGATACGCTAAAGAAACTCATGTTTGTGTGATTCGCAAAGATAGCGTTTGGTCATCAATTTGATGCCGCTAAAGTAAACAATTCCAAGTTTGCTGATTAAAAACATTTTACAGAACTAAGTGCTCGCTCAGACTTGCACGTGTGCTGAAAATTTTAAGTAGAGAAAACGCAGAAAGAATCGATATGACGTACGTATTCATCACAGAATGAAAACGGCATATTCTAAAAATTTGATCAAGTAGTTTTTTTATTATTATTTAAGTAAATTAAATTTTATGACTTGCATGATGGAAGAGAAACCGGTCGCCATATTTGATTGAATTTAAATCTCCCCCTGTTTACTCCCATCCATCTTAACAACCTTTTCAGAAGCACAGTTTTGACTAAAATTAACAGCCTAACATGAAAAATGTATTTAAAAAAAGTTTTCTTACCATACAAGCAGAAAGACCCGGAATATAAAATCAACAGTAGATTCTTTTATATAACAGACACGCAATCCAAATTAATATTTCTGTTTAGCGCACAATTGCAACATGATGCTTTACTTTCTTTATTTTAAAGTTTGATTCAAGCCATTATATTTAAAATAGTATTTTAAATCAAAAGTAGGTTCTTTCTCTACATTTTAATGTAAACTACAAAGTATTGTGGACTAGGACAATGCGGGGAGGAATGTGAAGCTTCTTCCTGGTGCAACGCGGTGGATCGCCAACTAGATGAGGAACTAGTCAATTTAATTGAAAAATGGGAGCTTACATTGATTGCGATGAAAGAAAAATATGGGAGGTTGAAACATTCGTTCATTCTCATTAAATTCCGGGTAACGTCGGGTAATCGTTGCAAGTAGAGAGTAGAATCGTTTCAATTTTAAACACATATATATACGGCATAATCCCGTTGACACACCGGTTCCCGTCAGATCACCACAGTTAAGCAACGTTGAGCCTGTTATTACTAAAATGGGTGAGCAATTTGGGAAGTCCATGTGCTGTATGTAGGAGGACGTCGACACCTCCCTGCAAAAATTGCAAAAACCTAACGTCGTCATTTCCCCTAACGGGGATATACATGCGACCGGGGATCGCTTGTGAATTTCATACTCCCATGAAACTTCCTCCTTCGGAGGAAGCCGGGTAAACCCTGAATAGGGTTGGTGCTGACTGCACACATACATATAGAAAAACGTACACCTTTGTTTTATTTAATGAAATAATATATAGTTGACAAGTACGATTGCTTTTACAGAAGAAGAAAGAGTTGATATTTTATTCTCTATAGTATTGACCTTGACAGCTACGTATTATTAAAAAAGCTATTTGTTTTTAGCAATGGATTATACATGTTCATGTAGAAAACAGAGCGGAATTTCGCGCGGTTGCGCTAATTTTATAAACCGAAAATAAAAAAAAAGAGTAATGGATTTGGGAATACATAGCATCGTCTTTCTTTATTCAGTCTCGGACAGCCTGTTCTTTCTGCTATCATACTAATAAAACCTTGGCTACGAATAGATTTTATTCCACGGATTCAGAACTTGCTGTTTTTTTATTATCAAGATAATAAAAAAAATACGCCATATAAGAGAGATTCCTGATAGGAGCTTTCTGTTTTTTCCACAAGAAACAAATAATCTTAAGTGAACTAATATCGCTACATCTATGCAGGTGTGCATATTACCGAGGGAAAATTCTAGTAATAATAGCCGCAAGAGCAAAAGTTTCTTAATAATATTAACTAGCAAGACACTAGGAAAAACCATGGAATGAGAAATTTATTTAATCAGGAGTTACTTTTTTTTCATATAAGATTGTTAGTTTTTAAATAGCAGAAAAAATTAGTGTTTTTGTACAGGAAAAAATACATGCATCAAATATTACTTTATAAACATTTCTACAAAAATAGTGCCTATTGTATTTTTTTAAAAATAAAGCACTGGTCCAGATAAGATAAATGAGTAAGTACTAATAAATAATTAGAAAGTAATATTGTGCTACATAGTTCAATACAAATAATAAAATCACATTGTAAGTGACAAACTTTAATTTACTATTTCAGTCCAGCACCTCTCTGCAGATAATGTTTTGTCTTTTTTGCCGTTTCTATCAAATGCCCTCTTTTTCACATAAGGTCTCACTGACTTCTTTCTTCGATAAAGAACATCTGTATATTGAATCTTTCTTACACTATTATAACTATGCTCATATATTATAATAATATTCGAAAACGAGACTGCGTAAAAAGGGAGGTTACTCTCACATTCGTGTCTAGCATTGCCGAATTATCCTTTTAAAGATTTCGCGAATTTGACCTCCTCTGATGCTGTTCGACCTGCAACGACTGCATTTAGCCTTTTTTTTCAAAGCACAACGTACAAACTAACTAAAGAAGAAAGAAGCAGAACAATATATAGATAACTAGAAAGCCAGTGTTCTTTCGTTGCTTAAGAAAATGGCTTAATTTAAGAAATTACATTCTCAAGTTTTACAATTTCGCACAATCATGTTCATGAAACGTCAGTTGCGTCTAATAAAGCCCGTCGGATGCTTGGACATGATAAACTAATCCTAGAGCCACCTACCTTGAAAATGCTGCTGTGAAACCTGACATAGTTATATGGAATAAGTCAAAGATAGTTGAAACCTTGGTTGATGTGAGTGTCCCTAATGATGAAGGTCTGAACAGAGCTGAAAGGGAGAAACAGACCAAATATCAATGTCTCATGTATGATATGAAAAGAAAGTGAAATCTTGAGAGATATCAATCATACCAGTTATTATAGGTGCCACAGGGCTTATGAAGAAGAACCTGAAGTCCTACCTAACTAATATTCCTGGTGAACCAAGTGTAAAAGACATCCAGACAATTGCACCTAAGGAAAAACGAACATACTAAGAAGAGCCCTCTTTCAATAAAAAGCAGGGGAATGTCGGCAGTTGGTTTGACTGTTCCATACCCAGCGTTACAATCTTCAAAAGAAGAAAATTAAAAGAAAGAAAATCTTAGATGATAATTGTCTAACTGAATAAAAATAGCGTCTTGCACCATAATCTTAAAATAAAAATTGTTAGATGAATTACATTTTCAAATTGATTTTTACGGATCGTGCTGAAATAATAACATTCTTATTTACAAATACGTTCTTGTCAGGTTAAGTATTCAGTGCTTTCCCCTAATTATTTTATAAAATACAAATACAGTAATTATTATTTATTTACTGCCCAACTCAGTAAGATGTGACACAAGGTCAAAAAGTAAGAATGTCCTATTTTCGCCCTTATTGCTTGGCCATCCCCATCAGCATTCTCCAGTAGAGGTGCCTCAGGAAACAAGCTATAAACTTGCCCAGTTGCAAACCTGGGAAGGTGACATTCCTAGGTAATATTCTGCGACATATCTCAGTCCGGAAAATATTGGACTAGTTCCTGACCTCGCATCTATCGGGCTGATTGTCAAGAACGGATTCTTGCCAGGTACTTTCTACCCAAGTTTCTAAGCAACCGAAGAAGCAAGGAAACTCATCCTTCAACATTAAAAATAATGGGAGCGTAAGTATTACATTTAACTTGAAAATCCTATAAAATTAATGCGGTCTGCAAACTGCCGAAGAACGAAAAAAAATGTTCACGCATGTAGATTTACTTTTTTAAAAACTTCTGCTGTTTAAAACATTTTAAACACGCCCACACTTTATAGGATTTATTTTCGAACATGTTACGCGTAAGAGTAAAATAAACAATAATAATATTCGCATTGTATTAATGGATTTTTACTTAATTTTCAACATTCAAATTTTTAAAATGATTTCATTGTAATATCCACACACACACACACACAAAAACACACACACATATATATATATACGAGGGCCGTGCAATAAGTACTGCCCGTGACACACTTCCAGTGGTCTGCTCTAGCTGACATTTTGCATGTGCAATGATTTATATATCTACGGATTATGTGGCAAATTACAGCTCTGAAATAATTGTGGTTTCTGTTTTACAGGTGTTTGAACTGAGTCAGGAGTGAAATGGAGCCTGTTGAATGTCGAGCAGTGATCCGGTTTCTGTATTTGAAACGACGCACACCACAGAAGACTTTTGATGAAATGAAAGAAACTTATGGTAATAATGCCCCATCATATTACCTTGTAAAATGCTGGCAACCTGAATTCAAACCTTGCCAGAAGTCTGTGGAAACAGCTCCCAGACCTGGTCGTCCCCCTTCTGCCATTTATGAGGCATCTGTCCGTGAAGTTGAGGCTGCCATTTTGGAACATTTGCGCATTGCTATTCGGCAAATAGCCCAAGATGTCAAGATTAGTACAGGGTATGTGTAAACTATCATTCATGACCATTTGCATATGCATAAAGTGTCTGCCAGATGGATTCCCAGGTTGCTCACACCATTCCAGAAGCGAGAACGCGTCGAGTGCTCGAGGATGAATTTGGAAATGTGCGAAGAAGACGAGTCAAAGTTTTTCAAAAGACTGATTACACAGGATGAAATCTGGGTCCATCACTATGATCCAGAGACCAAAGCCCAGTCAATGCAGCGGAAGCACTTGGACTCACTACCTCCAAAGGAGGCAAGGGTGCAGCACAGTTTTCTGGGACCAGGACGGAGTAGTGATGACAGTTTCCTGGCAACGGATACCACAATTACAGGAGCCTATTATGCTTTACTTTTGAGGAAATTAAGGGAAACTATCAAAATCAAGAGGCGGGGCAATATCAGCAAAGGTACATCTTTCTGCTCAGTTCTCCACATAGTAATCCTACAAATTATGTCCCAGACAGTAGTTCCCTACATCAAAGTGGCACTCTGCCTTGTTTGGGATGTAAATAAAATAATATATATATTAGTGTGAAAATGCAATACAATATATATATATATATATATATATATATATATATATATATATATATAACAGTAATGTTCGGACACGTGATTCGCCGTAGATAACTGTTTCATTCGTAAAATGAATGAATAAAAATATTGTGTATACATGTATATACACTTCTGATCAAAAATTTTAAATCACTTAAAAATCTTTTAAAAGAAAGCTTATTTTAAGGATACATTTAAACCTCCCCCCACTACAGCGCAAAAGGTTATGGTAAAAAAAAAGCTAGATTGTAAATATTTAATTCCGAAATTTAAGTTTTTATAAAAATAGGCATTTTGCATTTGATCAAAATTAGGAGATCAGTGGTTAATATTCTACGAAATTGTACGAAAAGTGTCTGAAAATATTTAAAAATCAAATTTAATAATCATTTCTACCTCGAATGGTTTTGATTACTTCAAAAATTATTTGAGACATGTTAGAAATAAGCGTTTGCATTAAGGCGCGGTGAGTGTTGTTCCAACTTCTGATGATGGCTTCACGGAGTTCATTTTTTGCTGAATATTGTTTGCCATTTCGATAAACATATTTTGTCATCAATCTCCAAATATTTTCAATCGGCTTAAATTCCGGTGAGCATGCAGGATGTCCCAGAGAGATCCTGTTTTCTAGCAAAAAGGTCAAGGTCTGTCCTGCAGTATGAATTGCCGCATGATCCCATTGGAATAATCATCCACCCCCACATAAACGATGTCCCTTCGTTATCAACGATGCTGTTTGGAGCATGCTAACATAACCAGTCGCTGTTTGACGATCTACACCATTTGGAGCTTTCCTCTGTAGGAAAAATCACCCTATACTATTAGGGATCCTCCACTACAATGACGCGTTTAGGAAATTTCAGAAGGCGCGTTTTCGTTATGTCAATATCGTTGAAAGCCATCAGGACCATCTAGATTGAATCTTTCTCATCAGAAAACAGGGCTTTCTTCCACTTTTCAACGTCCCTTTTGTATATTCACATCTAAACATTAAGCGGCCCACCTTATGACGTGGAAGTAGGTCAGGAATGTGTTTACGAATATTTATTTTATTATGCCTTCTTGTAGTAAATGTTGTATGATTGTTACTCGGATGCAATCAGCATCTGTAACTGCCTAAATTTGACTAGAAAAAAGTCCCCTTTCTTTCACAACCCGTATAATTTTCCTACTCAATGCAGAATAAATTTTTGGTGAGTCTACCAGTGGATTTTGCTTTTCCATTATTCTCACTTTGTTAGGAGTCTCGAACCCAACCCTTTATTATTATTACGGGGGTACCGTTTTCGGACTCCAGTTAGGCTCTGGGACATAGTTGCTGATTCTATGTTTTGAATGTTACTTTTTTACTGACTTCATTAGGTTCGAGACTCCTAACAAACGGTTCCCCAGTTCGATACAAAACAACTGATGAAGGCCGGAGGGCAAAACGGCCGCAACGTTGTAACGATAACAATCAAGATGAGGAAGTCAGTCCGACAATCTCAATCAATGAAAACAGCCAAGTACGTCCAAGGATGGAATACTGCTGCTATATCTGGACAGGAGCTACTAAAAACAGCCTATCCTGCCTTGACAGAGTACAAAATAGACTTCGTGGCTTAGTGGGGTATGCCCTTTTCTCTACCCTGCAACCTCTCTCCCACAGAAGAGACGTTGCGAGCATATCCTTGTTTTATCGTTATTTCCATGGCAGGTGCTCGTCTGAACTCCAATCTCTGGTCCCCCCTCGCCAATCTTTCACGAAAAACACCCGTCTAGCTGAATCCACTGTGAAAAATTTCCCCCACTCTTTATCTGTACCTAAATTAAAACGTGGATTCCATGAACAAAGCTTCCTTCTTAGAACTGCACGCCTGTGGAACTCTGTTCCGTCTGCCTGCTTCCCACCTGACTACAACTTGGATGTGTTCAAGTCCAACGTTAACAAATTCCTAAGTAAACACTTCATCAAATCTCCACACTAACGTAATGTACTTGCAATAACCCTTATCCCTGAGTGGCTTCCGGGTCTTGATAAGTGGTGACCATTGTGTAAAAAAAAAAACAAAAAAAAAAACTCATTTAAAAAATACGGAAAATTACCTTGCTCATGGAATTTAGAATTCTAACACCTCACCTTCGGTAAGCTTGCTTGTTTCAGACTTACTGACATATTATTTACGCAGTGATTGCTAATCTGTAACTAAACGAACCAAAAATTTATACCCCTGATATATTGATCGAGTGTAAATTACCTTATTTTATAAAAATGTAAATTTATGAACTAAATGTTTGGAATGTAGCTTTTTTTTTCTTTTTCTATGCCTTCCTACGTTGCACTATTGATAATCTTAAGCGGAGTGAGTTTAAAGCGATCCTTAAAAAAGGTTTCTTTTAAAAATTTCCAGTGGTCTTAAATTTTTGATCAGGAGTGTATATAAACGTGGAATGAACAGATACAACTTTTTCAACTTTAAAATACGATAATAAAGAAAACAGGAAAAAATCGATCGTGTTTTTCTTCCGTCTTTTAATAAAATTATTTTAACTTAACGTTTTTAAATTTCTAATGTTTCCCACAGCTTCAATACCAATATATATATATATATATATATATATATATATATATATGTGTGTGTGTGTGTGTGTGTGTGTGTGTATGTGTGTGTGTGTGAGTGTGTGTGTGTATATATGTGTGTGTGTGGGTGGGTGTCTGTGTATACATAAATGTATATGTGTGTGCATATATATATGTATATATTTGTGTGTGTATACATACATATATGTGTGTGCATACATATATATATGTATATATATATGTGTGTGTATACATACATACATATATATATATATATGTGTGTGTGTGTGTGTGTGTGTGTGTGTGTGTTTACATTTAAAAAATATATGAGATAGTTCAGATCCAAGGGAGTCTACTCCCTCGATTTCTCAGGAGACGACAATGTATACTAAATTTAATTATCGGTAAAATTAACAAAAATCAAGAGATAGAATGGGGGATAGAGAAAGAGAGAAAGAGAGAGAGAGAGAGAGAAAGAGGAAGATTGAAGGAGAATGAGTGGAAGGAAAGAGACTAGAGGGAAAGAGTCCAGAATAAAGTAAGTGAAAAAGAAAAGGAAGACGGAGATGATAAGAGAAGAGAGAGTGGGAGAAAGGTTAAAACAGAGAAGTGATTAAAAGTGAAAACATTTTTGTCAGCTTATCTATACTATATTAACATCATCATCAGTTAGTCCTACCGTCTCCATTTTTGATGGAGGAGGTAATGCATTATATATTCCGTTTTCAGAATATTACACCTACCTTTATTTTGAAATGAGAAACTGTTAGGTTTTAAATATATGTTTTTAAATGATAAAAAACTGCTGTCAAACATTTTAAGATGATTTCTCGTCTTATAATATTTATATGAATCAAAGTTGTTTAATTTTTTTAATAACAAACCAATGGGAGTAAATAAATGTTTACCTTAATAGCGTTGTTTACGCTGCTACAACCTGGACAATCACAAAAATTGAAAAGAATGCTAAACAGCACGTACTCACGTATGCTACAAACAGTGTTAAATATATCTTAACAAAATTATCCAACCCAGCAGCAACTTTATGGCAACCTTACAGCTATATCTACTACTATCCGGGAGTGATGTCTAAGATTTGCCGGTGACTATCAGGGGAGCCAGCAAGAGCTAGTGAGAAATGTATTGTGGACTCCACGGCACGGGTGCATGAGCATAAGGAGACCTACATCCACGTACATCCAGTAAATTGCATATGACGCCAACTGTGATTCTGAAGATCTGATGGGAGATAGGGAAATCTGGAGAGAGAGAGAGAGGGAGAGAGAAAGAAATAAAGAGAGAGAGGGAGGGAGAGAGAGGGAGGGAGAGAGAGAGGGAGGGAGAGAGAGAGAAAGAAATAAAGAGAGAGAGAGAGAGAGAGGGGGAGAGAGAGAGGGGGAGAGAGAGAGTCACAATGGTTTAAGCAAATAACCTTACAGATTGATAGATAGATATAAATAACGTTGGCTGTTGCGATTTTATTGGCTCAGTGTTTCGGCACCTTCCGGCAGTATGTAAACTCCTTGAAAAATCCAGATGATGGACTACTGCTTATTATACAGAAGTATCATCATTTAATTATAGAACGTGCAATTTAATAATATAAAACGTATTTTAGATGTTATGTTTCTGATTTTTGAGATGAGGATTGGTTATTCGTATTACTTTCATTTTTCAGACTACTGTTCTCATCTTCAGTGTTGGTTTTACAATGTAACGTCCAACATTTCTCAGAGGCAAAGTCTCGTGGCGTAATGAATAAAATACTTTGTATATTTAGCTGTAAGTTACACTCTTCCGGTGGTTAAAGTTTCAATTCTCAGTGTGGATGAGACTCCAAATAAAACTTATGATTTCTACCCAGTCATGGCTGATAGAATAAAAACGTGTTAACCCTGTGCAATAAATAGTTCCGTTCGAAGTTCCGTACAGATTACCAAGTTCAACAGAAAAATTACTGAGTGCGACAGAAAGATTCATGAGTTTGACAAAGAAGATCGAATGTTACGTCGACCAAAATGTTGGGGAAATAATACTCAAGACAGAAACAGTAGTCGAGACAATCCAAATAATACGATTTTTTTATAGGCGACCAATATTTTTTAGGAAAAATTGTTTGTCTGTCACACTTATTTTTTAAATATATTTAATATTTCAAAAATTAAGTGTGACATGCAAACACAATTTTTATTATTATTTTATATTAAACGCGCATATCAAATGGATGCATCCAAAGAATGCCTGTTCTCCTTAATTAAATCTCTAATTGTTTTACTTTTTTATTATGAGACAATTAAGTTATTCAAAAATCATGTATAATTAATCACTCGACAAGCAGAATCTAATTTATTCCAACTAACATCTGATTTGTTAATCACGTTAACTCACGTGTAATCACGTTAACTCAAGTGTAATCACGTTAACTCATTTCATCCACCGCGTTCTTCATGTCACTGTCAACTTAATTGCAGTTTGCCCATAACAGTTTCTTTGTTTTATATTTCCTCGATATAAATTACGTTAAAACACGATAAATAAGATGACAATGGCTATGAAGAAGTTGATCCTTTAATTTTCTTATTTGTAATATATATATATATATATATATATATACTTTGTTGTACAATATGTGTTATTGCTTAACTCATAAGTATAAACACCTATACAGGAGGATGGTAAGAATCACATCCTCATGTATGCTTGTGAAACTTGGACTGTACATTAATTTCATGCAATGGCACTTAACCATTCACATATGACGTGTCCTCAATAGATTGTTAAACGAACTAGCAAAAACAGACAAACAAAATAAGATACCAGGCACAGAGGTTTTAGCCCGGTCAAACATTCCGTTACGATACCCTATAATATGTTACAGTAGTTCCAAGTTCGTTAGACAGGTCATATACACCCCGTGCCAGAATTATATACAGATCGATACTTTTGTTCTGACTCCGATATTTTTCAATGACAATTTGTGAAATTTAGCACGTTATATCGCAACACTAACACAAGCGCAGATCACAAATTTTAAGCTAATCTGCACAGTAATAAACAATTGGCAACTTTTGGGTGATTTGCATTTTTTCAGCGTGCCAGCTTTATATGCTAAAATATGGTGAAGCACTAAAAGTCATCGAAACATTGATTATTATAGGATTTTGTAAATTAAGAACAACAATAATAAACAACAAATAATTTCAATATGGTTTCATAGTACAATCAATATCTTATATAATTGCAATTTTTATTGAAAAAAGCAAAAAGCCTTTGGTCCATTGAAGATGTCAAACTTTTATCTGATGAAATGTCTTTGGCAGCAGTCAGAATAGCATTCCAGAAGTCATCCTTGGAGTTGTACTGCCTTCCTGCGGAGTAAATATTTTGTTTCAAGATGCTCCACAGATTTTCGATGCAATTTAAATCTGGAGAACAGGCTGGCCATCGCATTATTTTCCCATGTCTGACAAAAACTCTTTCCAAATATTCAGTGGCTATCCTTGCAGAATGAGACGGTGCATTATCATACGTAAATACCATCTTTTTCCGAAATGCCAAATTCTTCATTGTGTGCCAGAGTTTCAAGTGTTCCTTAATGAAGTCACTGTAGACTTTGGCGGTAATTTTCACTCCATCTAC
Organism: Euprymna scolopes; assembly: GCF_053919585.1. Classification (NCBI taxonomy): domain Eukaryota; kingdom Metazoa; phylum Mollusca; class Cephalopoda; order Sepiida; family Sepiolidae; genus Euprymna; species Euprymna scolopes. The sequence continues at coordinate 17,307,260 of NC_136514.1, read as the reverse complement.
GTTTCTGAATGGTCCTAGCAGTCCATTGCCAATGGTTGCAGCCAAGAACATCACACCACCACCTCCTTGTAGACGCCTTATCCTTTGGGGATGTAGCCTCTCATTATGGTAACATCCTCCCCTCCACCCATCGGGTCCATCAAGGGTCGCTCGACGGTCATCGGTGAACAAAACAGTTTGAAAATTCACCTTCATGTAATCTCTTGCCCACTCCATCCTCTTTTGCTTGTGGATATCCTTCAATTGAGAGCGGACCTCTGGTTTTCCAAATGTTGCAATCGTACTCAGGATACGACAACGAGTTCATTTGGGCACATCAGAAACCCCAGCTTTTTCAAAAACGTGTTTGCTAATTTCAAGTGGGTTATGGCGAACTTCTCTCTTGATCTTGCTCATTATTCGACGTGACATATATGATTTCTTACGAATTTTCCCTTCGTCAGAACGTCCGTTGCAAAGTTGAGGGTTAGTACAATATTTTTTATTGTACGATGATCACGGTGTAATTCTTTGGCAATTTCTAAGGTGGAAATCTTATTATGGAGCCTTTGAACAATTTTAGACTTCTCAGCTTGACTTAAAGCACCTTTACGTCCCATCATGCATATAAAGTTGGCACGCTGAAAAAAAACCTGCAAGTCACCAAAATGGCTGCCGTTTGCCGATCAGCTTAACATTTTATATCTGCGCATGCGTTAGTGTTGCCGTATAACGTGCGAAGTTTCACGAATTTTCATTGAAAACTATCGGAGTTAGAACAAAAATATCGATTTGCATATAATTCTGGCACGGGGTCTATGCCGTATGCCTGATTCAAGGCACTAAAACAGCTCCATTATGAGTTGTCCAAAGGAAATAGACCCGTCTTTTTACAACTGGGTCACCACTTATCAAGGTCCGGAGATCACACGAGGATAAAAGTTAATCTGTGTACGGTAGTCATTGGAACAATAAGTAATCCTTTGTCGTGTAAATTTGGTACAATTATTTCATTTAAGAGGACGGTTCAACAAAAACTTGTTTACATTGGACTTGAAGATGACAGCATTGTAATCAGCTGGAAAGAAAACTAGCGGAACATCGTCCCAGAGGCGGGAAGTTTTAGGAAATAAGCTTTTTTCATGGTATCCACGTTTAGGTCCGGCACCGATAGGGATTTAGTGAAATTATTGATAGTGGTTTGGGCTAATCTGAAGGTCTCCCTTAAGCAGTTCCATTTGTGTTCTAACTCATGGGAAAAACTAACTCGAGACAGATGTTCCTGGCGTGCTGCAACTTACAAAGGGGGATGCAATGAAGACTGCAAGAGGAAACCTGACATTTGAAAAGACGGAACAGTGAACACCACTGCTACAGAATCATCCCACGGATGTTCAACATGCGGGAAATACTTCAGAACTCGAATCAATCTCACAAACCATCTCCGAAAGAACAATTGCAGGATCACGGTAATCTTTGTAAGCGATGGATCATCATCATCATCATCATCATCATCATCATCATCATCATCATCATCATCATCATCATCATCATCATCGTCATCATCATCATCATCATCATCATCATCATCATCATCGTCATCGTCATCGTCATCGTCATCATCATCATCATCAAACACACAGCTCGTACTCTGATTGCGTCATGTAAACAATTTACCAGCAGCCTATTGGAGATTTTTCCACCATTTGATTATGTAACAGAGCACCTATGAGCGCGTGTAAAACATATCAGCAAGATAGATGGCTAGCGAAGGTATCATCATCAGTAGCAGCCGTTTGAACAGGTATGCAAATTAGCAAGTGTGCGCGGGCTTGCGTCACAAGAAAAAGTGATCGAAGATAGAGCGGCCGGGAAAAATGGACGTATAAAGTTGAAGGCAAAAATACCTGGCTATGACCAGCGTAAGATCGGGAGAAAATACCGCAACGGGTGAGGTGGACGTTTGACTCCACGGTGACGGCCAGACACTTTTAAGCTTATTTCGAGACTGCAGAGTTTTGTTAATTTCATGGCAGACGAAATGAACAGTAAAAAAAAGAAGGTATTGTTTGGGAATTAACGGTAAGAAATACGTTTGACTAAAACAGAAAAAAAGCCCAGTCGAATTTATTTTTGTGTGTTAATTTCTTTGCGGCGGTACCAGGGAGAATTTTGAATTCTTATTATAAATGATAAGATTGTACACACGGCGTAATACAACCGATTAACCCGACAAGCAAAAAAATCCCTGTTTATATCTCCAAATGCTGTGAAACATTCTATTCTAATACCTTCTTCCCTCGGTCGGCAAAGTTTTGGAATTTTTCATTGACTAGCACTTTGACTGTAGTAACTTATAGAAGTTTAAATGTAATGTGAACAGACATTTTGACGCGCAACTTTGCACAGTTCCCCAATAATTACATTCCAAGTGGTAATATACCTTGTTTAGAATAAAAATTGTATATATATATATATATATATATATATATATATATATATATATATATAAACAAATACACACACACAGATATATATATATATATATATATATATATATATATATATATAGATAGATAGATAGATAGATAGATAGATAGATAACGACAAATTACCTCAGAGCATAACTGAATAATTTTTGTTGTCCTTGTGACAATTTCTACGATAAGAAATATTACCCGAAACAACTTGCATTATATTCAACATGAACTATCGTGAAGTCCGTCCGCTAAGATAAACATTGTCAAAACCGGTCTATTTTCGCTCCGTTTCATCCGAACGCGACAAATCATAATTAATTAACTTGCTTATTTATTGTCTTTATTTTTTGTGACGTCTTGAATAAAAGTCTCATTACATTTATATATTATTTGCTGAATTTTACTTGAATTCAAGGAAATTAATCACTTTTTGTCTTACATTTGTGTGCGTAAATGCCTTGCAATTTTTCAACGAGGAATGAACGTAACAATTATTTTTTGTCTTTTTCTTTCTCTTTCCCTCTATTTCGCTCTCTCTCTCTCTTGCTACCCCCATATATATATATATATATATATATATATATATATATATATATATATATATATATATATATATTTAGGCAGAATTTCATTATTCGTGCATATTTTATTGAAGAGGATCTTCGTTCTTCTTTTTATGATCTTTCTTTCAAATTTTTCTTGTTTTCTTACAAATATTTTCGTTGTGGGATCCAAAGTTCTTATAAAGTCCCCTAGTTTACCGAACGTTTTCGGTCTCGATTGACCATCGTCAGGGCTGTTCTTCCTGTGCATCCTACTTATTGATTGATTTGTTCTCTGTAGTTTTACTGTTTTTATTACTAATTTACTATGAATAGTTTCGCCTAATTTGAATTTTTTTCCTTCCTCTTCACCTTTATCGTGTTAGAATAGGTGGAGAATTCGGCTGCTGTTGTCAAAGTTTATTTTATTAATGGTTGGGTTTTTACTTTTTATTATTAATGCTTCTAGCATTGTTAGTCGTTGGTAATTATTGCAAGTTTTTAATATGTCACTACATTGGGAAGACGTCTCACAGGACATCAGAACACCTCCAGTGCTATTTGCAAACACCTCGAACATGAACATAACATAATAAACATCACCTCCAAACAATACAAAGAACTTTTAAAAAATAGCACTAACATATTAAAAACTTGCTTTTGTATTAGAGATGAATTAAAAAAATATTTTGACAAACATATTTTTTATATGTTTGGACTGTTTAAGTAGTATCGCCAGTTTTATTTTATGGTTTATTAAAGCTTTAATATTTGAAAAACATGACTGGATATTTTACAAGTCTTAAATAGAGAATTAACATATTGTAACACGAGAAAAAAGTAAACATCACGTGTTTATTAAGTAGAAAAATATATCTAACTTTATTTTTTATAAAAAGTAGCATGTTTTTCCAAGCTAAATGGTCGTTTATAATAGACAATTAATTCAGTCATTTTAGAAAAAAAGATTAATAAATATAAGAAATACAACTAAGACATTTTTAATAAGGAACTGAAAAATAAAAAAGATACCGACTATGCTGAGCAACCTAAAAATAATTTTGCTTTTTTTCTCGAGTGTTTAAAACCGTTTCTGTGCATCTATTTTGTTAATTGTGTTTAGATTCCCAACACGGAAATATTAACATTTTATGTCGTTTTAATTTTGAAATACACCGACAGATTAACTACGTAGTAGTAAATAAAAACTCTTGACATAAAGGAAATTATTCTTGAAAACTGAAACTCTTTATGATGATTATGCGCAGTAGCTTGCATTGCCGTTTTGCTAGAAAGACAAATGCTCACTTAACATTTGGGGTGCTCACAGTCCTCGGTTTTGAAGATGAAGAATGTAAGTGGCGACAGAATTCGGACAACTAATCAACATTTCCGGGTATGAGAAGTAACCTGGCAATCAGAAGTTAATGACTAGACTTTTATTGGGTCGGTTGGGTCGGTTTAAGTACAAACAAGCTTAGACAATATCGGAAATAGAATTAGTAAGTTAATAAACAATGCTCGCATTAGATAGGATAACTGCCGATACTTAATGATAAGGTACAAATGTATAATGACATGAATAGGGGAAAATGCAATAAGTATTGCATAATCTTGATATCCGAATTAGTTGGAGGGTAAGAATAATACATCTGCTCTGTAATTTTCTAGAAAGTAATTGAGCACACAAGAGGAAACAATAGGCCGAAATTGTCTTGAATAATCTCGCTTAATTTGCAGAGCGTTAAGAGACAAAAAGAGGCTGTGGACTAAACAAAAGGGTTAGATTAAGTAATCTTTAAAAAAAATAATTGAGCAATAAAGAGACAAATCAGTTATAGGACAATGAAAAATGGTTAAGTAGTTTAGGCAAAGATTTCAAAGTAGAAGTTTCACCCAATCAAAAACTATTTGAGCAGTTGTCGTGAAAATCTATCAAACGAGTAAATAGAGGTATTAATATCATGACTGTTTGAAGGGTATGACGAAATCAAGGGTAGCTGTAAGAGAATAAGAAAAAAAACTGTGAGAAAACACAAATTCACACGAAAAAATATATATGCATAAATATATCTTGGAGTACAATTATCAGTATAACATATGTGTTATGGCGGCTGTCAAGAAGTAATAGACTTACTTTATTACTAAAATAGAACCACCCCGTTACAGTTTGGTGACTTTAGGTAAGACTCAGTACCAATAAACATCAAAGACTATTCAAATTTTGATTTAGTCTAGCATGAATTTTACTAATTTTTTAAAAACTGTATCCTTTCACAAGCAATCTGAAACACTAAAACTGCTTAAATTAAATTTCTGAAAATACAAAAGTCATATATTTTTGCTAGTTAAACGGTTAACTGACATTTCACCCTTCAAACATAATAAAACGTTTCCTAAGCGTATTTAGTAAAATACGTTGGAATTTCTTTTATGTTTACAAATGAAAAACAAAGAAACAATAAATAAGGAAAAGGATTTCTTACGAAAAAAGTATAAAAGTGAAATGTCGAACAGAGTATATACTTAAGATTTTTATTTGGATTTAATTATTCATGTTTTATTGTGTGAACATTTGGAGTTGTTTTTTCTTCTTTTTTCTTTTTTAACGGAGGCGAGTTTAATTAACATTTTGTTAAGAATTTGATTTTGTGAATCGAGGATATGCAACATAGCGAGTGAGAAAATCAGCAGCAGCCATATAATAGCTGACTAGCTAAAATCGTAGCAGCCGCAACCGTCTCAGCACATATGAACATTAAGCATGTGTGCACGCGCTTACGTCACGGAAATGAGGAGAAGAAAGGAAGAAAACAATAAACAGCACGTAGTCGAGGAGAAAGTCTGCAGCAGGTTGATGAATATGTGAAAAAGAGGTTAGCCATTTAAGAAGATAATGTTTTATGGCACAGCGTTGTAAAATGCACTTGTGTGCAAAAGGACTTTTTGAAAAAAAATGAAATGCGTTTTTTTTTTTTTTTTGGACGAACCACGTTTCAATGCGTTTCATATGAACTTAAAGAATGTCGATTCGGATTTCTCTTATTCCTTTTATACTTGTTTGTCCTTTTGCAACGGCACCAAACAACGTGTGCGCCCGCGTAGTTTAAAAGTAACGACACGGTTAGATTGTAACATCCACGTTACACACTATGAAAAATATCGACAATAAAAAATATAAATTGATTAATATAGATTTAATTATCAATTCACTAAGAAAGAATCATTAATGTGAGTAGAGTTTATCAAAGCTCTTCATGCAAGGGCATTTTCAAGCATAATGCTTCTCATCAGAAGAAGTGAGACTGCTAGGTAAACAAAAGGAATGTGAAGTCTAGTAATAGGAAGATTAGGGATGAAATTTAAGGATAGTAGCGGCTTCAGTGTTCACAATGTGAAATGGTTAGCTCACCCAAACAAGACAGTTGATAAGGGGAGTCTCTGTCATGATTTCCACCATTGCTTATGACCTAATTGAGATTATTCACGAACCCACCCGTGTGCCTGACACTGACGGTCAGTATGCAAGTCTCCTAGACGTTTTTCTCAGAAACTGCTCTTAGCTATGTTGATCCTCCGTTCTGTCCCCACTCGGATCTTCCGACCACTCGGTTGTCTCAGTTAAGATAAAACAAAATGTAATAAGTCCTCATACATAACTCTCCATCGTACAGTATACCGCTACTCTATGGCTGCCTGGGATGACTTCCGTGCATTTATATTATATATACCTTTGAATTCCACGTTTAAAAGGAACATCTATAGTATCAGACCTGACACAATGGTTAATTGTGGGTATTAACCGCTTCATACCCTCCAAAAATTTCAAGCACAAACCTAACAGCTAGTTGTAGTTCTCTCCGGAATGTGATGCTGCCATTGCAAACAGAAATCCTTTTTCCTTGCACACAACGTAATAGATTACTGAGACTAAAACCGCGTACAGTACTGGCAGCAACCACTGTAAAAGAGTAATAAAGGACGCAAGAGAGTTGTATGCTCGGTCCGTCCAGTCCAAAGAAGCGGCTTTGTTCCAAATAGATTTGGCGAATAACAAACAGGACTCCAAACATAAACGGGAGCTCTGTCCCAACCTCAATGGACCCGAGCTAATCTCGTCAGCATCGGACAAAGCCAAACTCTTTACCAAAACCTTTGCAGCTAATTCTATCTAATGCGATCACGGCCGCAAACCCTAACCCTAACCTTCACCCCCTGCATTTCTTCATGTTTCTGAAAACACGCTATGCGACATACAAATATATGTGCGTGATGTTACCAAGCTAATCAAAAACCCCGATTCCAGTAAAGCGACTGGCTCTGACCGCATTCCTATTATACTGATGAAAAAAAAATCAACCAGCACAAGCCCCCATATTTACAAAGCTGTTTAAGTATTGTTTTAAGAAGAATTGCTGCCCAACACACTGAAAAACTGGAGGGTTTGGAGTCGATATAGCTATTTTCTGGTGGAAATAGTCCGTAATCCATATTAGTAAACGTGTGTGTGCGCGCGCGTGTGTTCGTATTGTAAGAACCGTGGTTTGAAATACGAATGTTTTTAAAGAAGGTTTGAGTTATCACTGGATTTCCACGATGAATACTATAGATAATCTACGGCCGGCGTAAAAACATGATGGGTATTTTAACGTCTCATAAAGACGGAGCTTCCTCGAATACATGCTGCACTTGAGAATTTGGAGATAAACTGATTTGATTTTGGCGGGTAAATGCCTTTATAGTGCCTACCTGCTGCTTCGGGGCTGATCACCGTATTCAAGTGAGAGAGAGCGTAAACATTGTTCCATTTACTTTTATGTATGCGTGGGGTCGCGTCACAACGTCATGTTCCTACCCCTTATTAGATTTTCGAACCGGTGATCGTTGTGAAAATGTTCCTGCTTGTCATTTATTTAGCGGGTCGTTACTAATAAAACGCGCATATAGAAATCATGCTAGTACATTAGTGTTCATACGTCTGTTTTTAGTATAAAAATAATTTGTGAAACAGGGAACTTTGTGTACATAGTAATTAAATTGTAAACAAACAAATAGGAATACAACTTTATTATAAAATTTTTATTACTCAAAACATTTCGTCACTATATTGTATTCATGGAACTGAAAAACCAGATTGCCTCTGGGCGAGAAAAATATACATGTCTGCTTTTACGGTTTTATAATACAGCAGAGACAAAATAGAATACAAAAAACTTACATGCTTCCTATGGCTACACTTAATTTATGGTTATAGATATGCAAACAATCCCTTACTCAAAATATTTTAAGCATTTTTAAAATCGTACACCGTTGATTTGAGAAATAATTGTAGGGATGGTAGGAGGGATGTATTTCTAAACTATGACATATTGCTGGAGGGATAGAGTGTTCTATGGTAGCACTTTATTTTGTCCTCATATATGAAACCACCTAAAATATACTAATACTACATATATCTAATTTAATAGTAAGCAAAGATACTCTATATCTACTGTATGAAATACATTAATCTAGAATATAAATCTCGCCTGTCTGTTTCAATGTATGTATTGTGTATGTATGCATATATATGTATGCATATATATGTATGCATATATATGTATGCATGCTTGCCTACAACTTTCGGGATAGGTGACGAATTTTCACGAGATTGGTATCGCTTTGAAGCTTCACCTTTCAGACGACAAATATCGAAGAATTGTCTAAAAACATTAATTCCTTAACCCTCAAATGGGCACTTATCTACAAGGAGGGGTCGCTTTTTTCGTCGATCTTTTCGATTGACTAGCCTTAATTCAAACCTTCGCCACTTCCGATTTGGCGATGGACGAAACAGCAAAACGTCACTTTTTTCGCGTTCTTTTCATCCTTCGCAGTACGGGTTTGAGCCTGCCTGCCTACAACCACATTTTGTTTTGCTCAACACACACGTCCGAACACCCGGCCAACGCCGGGCACCAAGGCTAGTCTATATATATATTATATATTTTGTTTTGCTCAACACACACGCCCGAACAGTCTATATATATATATATTATACATTTTGTTTTGCACAACACACACGCCCGAACACCCGGCCAACGCCGGGCACCAAGGCTAGTCTATATATATATATTATATATTTTGTTTTGCTCAACACACACGCCCAAACAGTCTATATATATATTATACATTTTGTTTTGCTGAACACACACGCCCGAACAGTCTATATATATATTAAACATTTTGTTTTGCTCAACACACACACCTGAACACCCGGCCAACGCCGGGCACCAAGGCTAGTCTATATATATATATTATATATTTCTATGACAGTATACAATAAATACTAAGCACACATATTCTATATTTACTGTACGAAATACATTCATATTTACTAGTTCATAAAAATACATATGTAACGTTGCGCGGGGGGGGGGTTACACGTTACTTTAGTAATTCATAAAAATCAATCTGGAAAAGAAATAAATTAAAATCCGACTCGGCTTTTCTTTCTATTTTAAAACAATCATTTATTACAGTATCGACATCACTTTAAAATTCTCTCGCTGTCGCATGTCTATCTCGCGAAATTTAAATTAATAACAAGTTGATAATTTCCTGAAACTCAATGTGAAATATCTATTTACAATACATTGTCCTGCATTATTCATCGTCTCCAGCATCTTTCCGGTTTTTCACATTGTATACAACTTTATTAAATACCTGGACACCTATTTATCAGCAATGCTTTAACAAAAGTAACATACCCTTTTATGATTATATTTTTAAATAGTATTCTTCACTTTTGTCGTGGGGACAACATTCAAGGTAAGATAACTAGTTGGATTAATGCAAATAATACATATTATCAAGCATTATCAACACTAGCAAAGATACTCGTACTTCGCACGAGGTTTTTCTGTATGCTCGGGTACCCGCTTCGTGGATATCCGAGTGTACAGCAAAGTCCCGACCTTAACATTTGACCTTGAGTTTTAAAAATTGTGTGCACCATCTCTAGGTCGGAGATCATCAGGATGTTAGTTTTATTCATGTTCGCTCCAATGGTGTGGAGTGTAGGAATGTATATAAGTGAATATAGGCTATGACCTTGAACTTGACCTTTGATCTTTACCTTGGAAAATAGTGTGCACTATCCCTAGATGAGGCCACCATCATCATGCTAAATTTGATCATGATCGGTCCAGTGAAGTGAGCTGTAGGAGAGTATATATACACACGCTTTGTATCTTGACCTTAAAAATTAACCTTAAAACAAGGTGTGCACCATCCTTAGGTGGGGGCCCATCATCATGCCAGGTTTTGTCATGATTGGTCCAGTGATGTGGAGTGTAGGAGAGTTGCATGCACAGACACACCGACGTAGGCTTCTCCTTTATATATAGATGTGCTAAAGTTATAATGAGTTGAAATATTTCAAAAATTGAATCCGGAGACATAGATAATACAGAAGAGGAAAATAAAAGGAAAACACAACGACTAAACCATGGTTAAACGTATTTCCTAAACTCCAAATAAATATTTTTTGAACTTTCAAGAAGAAACGAGTAACAAAAAAAAGGAGAAGGTTTGCTTTTTTTCGGTTTTCACCCTCCATAAGTTTCTATTTTTCATCGGCTTCATCTCCCATAGATTCAATTGTAAATATAATAAAAATGAAACGCACACACTAAGAAAAAAAAACAAAAGCAAAAAAAAAAGACAGCGCCGATGAAAAAATCCGAATTTCAAAAAAAATAAAAAAAAAGAAATCGTGAAATCTCATCATATGAATTAATTGGATTGCATTGTGTTCGTACATCGACTTTATTCAATTCTATTTTCTAGATTTTGTCGGATTTTTTCCGAAATGTTTAGTCTCAAATATTCAAATACGACCGTCTTATACGTTATGTATTACATTTTATAATACTTTTGCCAAGTGTCTGTGTGTGTGTGACGCGGTTTATCTCAGCCCAGAGGCAACCCACCCAGGCGAATAAGGTACCGAAATGAAGCTTATGACCCAGCGGATGTTTTAGTGATATTTATGTCCATGTTTGGTGCATGGAAATGCAAAATAAAAAAAAGAATGCAAAAAACGCAAAAAGAATAACGATTTACTAAACAACGTTTTATTTACTGGATATTTTTCCGGTATTCACCGGAAGTTATTATCTCCCTTAGTAAGTTCGATTTACTGTGTATGTGTATATATATATATATATATATATATATATATATATATAATATAAAGCTGAATGTGTGTGTGTGTGTGTGTGTGTGTGTGTGGCGGTTTATCTTAACCTAGAGGTAACCCACCGACGCAAGTAAGGTACCGAAATGAAGCTTGTTACGCATCGGATGTTTTAGTGATATTTATATCCATGTTTGGTGTATGGAAATTAAAAAAAATATAAAATAAATAAATAAAAATAAATAAATAACGATTTACTAAACAACGTTTTATTTACTGGATATTTTCCGGTACAGCTGGGCAAACTTGGGTTCCTGTTTTACAAAAATGTCTTAATAGAAATTACATAGGAGAGTCATAATTATCATTTAGATGTGATATTATAAATCTCCCTTAGGACTAGTACTAAGATGGCCAGTAGGGTTCAGGTAATTCAATTTTATTTCCTAGATTTTATTGAATTTGCTCCAAAATGTTTACAGTCCATATTATATCTTTATATATTAATTCCGTAGTATCTTTAACGTACGTACGTACGTATGTCACGGTTTCCAGATTATAAATTTTTCAATCTGGAGATCCTATTTATTAAAAAGGAGGACAGAAGGTGATAACATACTATTGACTGTAAATTAAAGTAATGCCCGTAGTACGTTATCACCTTTTATCCTCCATTTTGATAAATAAGATCTCTCGATCACCAAAGACAAATGTAGAAAAAATTAAATAAAAATAAATGATGCCCCCTTTGGACCGAACGTGAAACTAAAATATACTTTCTTGATCTACCTGCTACGAGTCAAGTATTGTATCTCTTCCGGTTAAAAATGGTATTATGATATCCTGGGGGTTCCGTTCGTGTCGGGCGACCATGCAATGAAAATATGTGACAGACTTTTATAAGGATGTTTGCGATAAGCCGTAATAACCAGATATAGTCTTACACTACATTAACCAGATAACTTACATAAATACGTTTACAGTTTTAACAAAAGGACTACAATTATATCGCAGAGTCTCAATTTACGTTAAATTTCTACAGAATGCGCAGCAGCAATATATTACATATGAAAAATGTCGTGTGGGATGTCCATAGGTACCGCTAGTTAAAATACAAATACAACCGATGTTGATACTATACATCGCCCTAAGACCCAGCATTAAGATCGCCAGTAGAGATCAGTAATAATGTAAGACATACAAATCTATTAAATTTCACAAACCGAAAGAAAATGTGGCTTAATAATTGAAGAAAAAAAATCAATGTAGAACATTTCAAAGGATGTATCTAATTTTCAGCTGAAGTAAGTTGTGAATAATATGATATTTCGGAATTCCGGTCGACAGTAAATATATTCGAGAAACACTGGCTCAGCAGACACATATCAGCTACGGGACTCACGGGAGCAGCGAACGACTACAAGAAGTACTATATTGTCCAATTTCTACTGTACACTCTTTAACCCTTATCCTTGAGTGGCCTCTTGGCCTTGATAATGTGGTGATGCCTATGTAAAAAAAAAGAAGCAGAACAGTAATATATCTTTACTCAACCCAGAACAGTCTAACGATGAAATTACTCTTAGCTGGAAATTCGGACGTTCAATGGAATTTAGCTTAAAAGTATGGACATTATCCTTAGGATCTTAAACACACACAAATATATCCGAATATATATATCTATATCTCTATAAAAACAGAGATGTGTGTGCCACAGACGATTTCTGATTGGTTAATCCAATAATCACATCTCCTAAAAAAGTATAGTTCTTACGCTCTTAACTTTACCATAAAATATTTTGGTCTTATTTATTGTCCATCTTAGAAGGGTTTAATTTTTTTCTAACTTGCGATTTACAACTTAAAAAAATACGAAACTAACTTACAATCTAACAATCGAACCTCCGACATCACGGCCGCCATTATGAAACTAAACCAAAAAAAAAAAAAGCTCCTTCACTCGTGGTCTTTACATTTCGGGTTTGGGTACTTGTGCAGTTTTCCATTGACATTAAAAAATGGAAATATTTAAAAAAAAATATATATATATTGTACGTACTCGTCATGGGATAAAGTTTTCCTACAGAAAAAATCACGTAATTTCATCAAGTATTTATTTTTTTATAGCGAAAAAAGAAAAAAATCAACGCTACAAGCGAGTCATTATTAATTAAACAGAAAGTTCAAGTAGGGGGATTTCCCCCTTTTTTTTTTTTTAAGCGAGGCCAAATTTCGCGAATTTGGCCTTTTTTTAAAGCAGTTTGGCCTTCAAATTTCTGTTTGGCCTTTTTCTTCACCGATGAAATAAAAAAAGCAAATAAAAACAACGCAATAAAACTTTTAAAAATACGGCACACCTTTGTTGTTCTTGTTTGTTTTTTTTGGTAATTTTCCTTATTTTTTTATTTTTTCAAGATAATACTATTAAATGGACACTATTATGCCAAATTAGCCCAGCCCCCCCCCCCAAAAAAAAATGCACAAAAATTCGAGATTTAAGGTTTTGACGAGATAATTTAGCGAATTGTCCGGACTATTGCGAGAGAACCATCCATTAGTTTTTCCTGAAATTTTGCCACAAATTGTATTTCAATACATAGATGTGCATAGTAACAACATTTTTTAGCCGAAAATTCCCGTTGCGTCCCCAGATTTCATCGGTGAAGAAAAAGGCCAAACAGAAATTTTGAAGGCCAAACTGCTTTTAAAAAAGGCCAAATTCGCGAAATTTGGCCTCGCTATCAAACGATTTGACCTTTGAGAACTCTACCAAACTCCTCCTAAAATTTTGGGTCTAAACACGTGATATTTTAGATATAGATTCCTTGGACATGGATCTAACTTATTACCTTTACTTGATCCCTAAACAATAAATGTTAAGAAGTCATAATAGGGGTCAAAGTTTCAAAAATTGACCGTTTTTTTTTCTCAGCATTAACCTCAAAACACCTGGGCAACGCCGGGCACCGATTGCTAGTATATATATATACATATATATATATATATATATATATATATATATATATATATAAGAATAAGGTCAATGTGATTACGGAGGAGGAACAATCTATAAAATAAACTGAATAATGAATTCTTGGATATAGTAATAAGATATTTATATACTGCTTATACGAGCGGTATTTCCAAAGTAATGCATCCTATAATTATTCTACTCAAATAGATCAGAACGGATTGCAACCTGCGTTGTGACGAAGACGGAAATTATGTATTCACGACCTGAAAATTTAATTTTTCCTATTGAAGATATTGGCAGGGTAAGAGTCTAAGAAAGCAACGCTTGCCATGGACGTGCGTCAGAAGTAGAGATATGTCATTGAATGTTTGACAAAATTGCATTGAGAGTGATGAGAATGTTGGTTGCTCTGTAGAAAAAAAACATTCTGAAACACAAAATATTGTTCGTTTTAATAGTACCACTCAAGTAGCTCTTTAGTTTTTTTAAGTTAAAACGCTATAAGACACCTGATTTTGGAACGGCCTTCGTTCGATCAAGCGAGCTCGGACATCCATGCACAGCCATTGCTAATCGCTGACAAAAGTGCATTGATAATGGTGGTGACTACTGAAAAATACATTCTGGCATATAAAAAGGTCGCTCGCTTTAATGGTAAAACACCCGTCTCGATAGCTCTTCAACCTTTCGCATTAAAAAAAAGGAAGCTTTACGTCATGAACGACCCTGTAACATATACTCTTCAAACTAACATACCCTGTATTCTCTGATATTGTTTTTCTTTTTAATATAATTATACACTGACACGTGTTTCGTCGTCTACGACTCATCAGAGTGGGTGAATCTAGCGAGATTCGAAGTCAGGTAATGAACCTGACCTCCTCAACCGCTGGTCCATCTCGCCGACTGTCCCGATATATCGCGATTTACTTATATGTTATTTGTTTTATTTTTGCGATATGTTTTGAATGAATTCAATTATTTACGAAAGTGCATTTTTACCCAAATGCGAGTTGGGAATAATTTTCCCTTTAACCAATATTTTTAAAGAGTGATGCCGGCCTGTATAGACGATGCATTTTCAATAAGAAAACTCTCAGAGTAAAAGAGGACAATTTTAATAGGTACATGTATAAATAAGACAAATAATAAACGTTGAAGTATTCGCAACCTTTATCAAATAATTTACACGTTAATGACAAAAAAAGCTTTGGAAACCTAGGTGTGCTTAGTTCGAACTCAGTTTGTTATGCGCAAACAATTATACACAACCCGCTCCTTGCTTTTATCCTGGCTAGTATCTATTAGGTTGGTGCAAAAATAATGTCGTTTTTAGCGTGTATATATATATATATATATATATATATATATTTAGACAAATATTTTAAGACCTTTATTATCCAATGTGTTCCATATTATTGTCGTCATGTTTGTTTTCGTGCGGTGCGTACGTTCAATTTTTGCGCGCGGTATTACGTATTGTTTTCACTGGTCGCCACGTTTATTTTCGCGCGTGCATGCATTCAATTGTTGCATTTTTATTCATGAATTCTGTATACCCACTATTCGATAGCTAGCTATAACATATACTGATTCAACGAGTCACGGATAGTCTAATATACATATATATATATATATATATATATATATATATATATATATATATATATATATATATATATATATATATATATATATATATATGAGTGAGTCATTGTGTGTGCTTCTATGCATTAATTTCCTCTGAAGACAAGCCAATTGGATCGAATAAAAGTAATACATTTCCAAATAGCACGGTGTTCAGACAGGAATGTCCCAAATTATCTTTTATGTCATCGATTGAGTTCCACTTTCAAATGATCGCAGATGAGGTCTTTAAATCTACTGAACGAACAATATACACACACATACACACTCATGTACATACATATATACACACCTCTCTCTTTCTCTCTCTCTCTCTATATATATATATATGCGTATATATGTTTATCTATCTATACGCACGCACGCACACACACACACACACACACACACACACACACACACATATATATATATATATATATATATATATGTCTCAAAAGGTCAAATAAGTACTGTAAGGGAAAAAACGTTTTTCTTTACGTATTCAGTGGAGTTTATGTTTAAAAAGAGCATTTAAAGACTGATTAAAGAACTGGAGTGATGCCAATTAGATTTCGTCTGTCTGGAAGACATTTTACTTGAAACTCTGCATAAAAGAACTGTAATGTACTGCTCCATATTGGATTTATTTGAAGGCATTCCACTAATCGGGCTTTTGTTACCAGACATTCAAGTTCCGAGAATAGACCTACTTTTTAACTTATTCGTTCTTCACTTATTTATTTCATGCCGTCTCCATTCTGTTCGTACGTTCATTTTCTTTTCGAATTTTTACGGTGACATTTTTCTTCCATTTTTGATTTTTTTTTTATGCTGTAGTTCAAATTAGCGTTTTATTCCGAGCAACATTTCCTTTCTAGTTACACTTTTTTTCTGCAAATATAGAGCAATACTCTAATCAGCAATTTGTATAAACGTGAACCGTAATAGCGCAACGATTATTGGAGCGTAGAATATATATATATATATATATATATATATATATGCATTAGTTGAAAATAATTGTTCTCTTATTTTCTCCTAAAAGCATGTTACAAATATGTTTCGTCAGCAATCTTACAGAAGCAGTAAAAAATATTATATCTGCATTTCTGAATGTAGACAATTTTCCAGACAGTTCTCTGGAGAAAAATCATATTCAAACACAATTTTTACATGTCACAGTCAAAAAACAGTTGGTACAGTACTATTTATGTTATATCACTGTCTATCCTTCTCCTGCTATAACTGGAAAAGCATTAGTCTTACAAGAAAACCATGAACTCTCTCTCTCTCTCACACACACACACACACACACACATATATATATATATATATATGTGTGTGTGTATATATATAAATGTGTGTGTGCGAAAGGTCTATACAAAACTCCTATCTGATTAGTTGGTCTACATAGTTGGAATTTGACATATAAGGTATTTGAGCCTGTAGCGCATTATTGACTTTGTTTTTAGCCGGAAGAGATTGTAGAGAAGGGGCCATAATTGAAAACAAAACAGTTGATCGGCAGGTTAAGTCGATTTAAACATTACGTCTGCTTTTAGTTTTGCACACGCACAAAGAAAACGTTCATAGATCAGTCGCTAGATTTTTAAACTTTCGTATCTATATGTCGGTAGCTCGGTCGGTAATATCGTTAAAGACATAAAAACCGATTAAGGCTGGGGCACTGAACGTTTTAGTTTCGATTCTAGCTGATGGTATTCAAGCCATACTAAAATAAAATGTTGACAGAATTAGTCTATAATGAATAATAATCAATAGATAATTATTTCTATAATCAGAAACTTACACGAATTAAAATATAATATATATGGTATTTTACGACCTATCAGTATATAAATATATATATATATATATATATATATATATATATATATATATATATATACATATATGAACAAATGATTAATAAAACATGTTAAAAGACATCTTGAAAAAGAGTTAAAAACATATTTAATTTTAAAAAAGGAAGCACAAGATAAGTGGATAGTCCTTAATCCGCGGAGTTTCGAAGAAATACTCTCCTTCTCATCAGCGGGCAGGAATTAGCAAAATTCAGGATCGGATTTTGCGTATAAAAGTACTTTATATATATATATAATATATATTTTGATTACCTTGGTAAACTTATTGTAATTTTTATTTTATATATATATATATATATATATATATATATATATATCGAGTTGAAAGGTCACGTGTTTTCTCTGAAGTATAATATTGAAAGTATAAGCCACCATTAATTAACACAAGAAAGAAGCCATATAAACTTTATATTAGATCAGCTGGCATATTCGATTTATAGTATTCTATTGCAGTAGTCGGAACATCGCATTACCCATATATTAAGGGTTTATCATAAGTCATCATAGAGGCATAATTTCGTTGAATGGGGCTATAATAATTTTTATCTATTTATCAATTTCATTTACACACACTAGTGTTCTAATCTTACACGACATAAACTCTGGTATTAACTGTAGTCTTGTGTCATGCATCCATCCTAATACAAGTGTAACTGTGGTTTTAATGAATTATCCTCGCTTATTTAATCCATCGATGCTGGTTGTGTAAATTGATGTTAATCTTGATGAGAAAACAGTATCTTTTTAGCACTTCCATTGGCATATTTCCGACATCCTGGCGCACAAGTCCCTTCGTTAGCATTTTTGCTTCTATAAGCATTAATGCACGTGCTTTGTACATTGACATTATTCAGCGCATATTTCCCATAATATTTTTCATACCTTTGGATAACTACATCTGTTTTTTCCCCTCGCCCCCCTAAAATAACAGAGAATAAACCATTTCTGTAATGATCCGTTCCCAGCTGATTAAATTGTAATGCTGGTTATATACATTTTTATGGAGGTCAACCATCCCAGGTTTTGCCTTCTCTTTTTTTTTTTTTTTTTTTGAGGCATCTCTGCCGGGAAATGCCGACAGAGCTTCACAGGTGTCTTTTGCAAGGTTCGAGTGCCCCTCCTTTGACGCTAACTTTTCAATCCCACTTTCCGATCCTAGTACTATATTTCTCGCGGGGTGAAAAGAAATACTTATAACTTTTAGATAACTGCAATTTGATTTTAAAATATGTCTCGTGGCTGGACAATCTCTTAAACCGGCATTTCCTAGTTGTTCACTTTTTATCTAGATTCCCCATACTAACTTAAATCTTTTTCAATACTATATAGCCTAAGAATATTTATAAGACTTTGTAGTCTATTAAAAACGAGTAAAAGGTATAGCCCGTTGACTTAGAATGAGTGTTTTATACCAAATTGATGATTGAATATGTTTAAAGTTGTACTCATTTTTGCATTAAATATTAATCCCCATAAATACATTTAGATCCTAACTGTGCATGGAACGGGTAAGTAGTTCGCTGCACCTTATAATAACAACGGTACAAATAAAATTGCAGCTAAATCACCCCAGTAGATTCCAAAAACTAGAATACATGTGGTATTCTGCTAACTAATCCCTATTAATGCTTAACTCTGCATCGAACAGATACAGTAAAAATTAATTTGCTTCACCTAATCATGATAAATATCTATGCAACATTTAAACCAGATCGATCCAGTAGTTTCTGAGACAGCTTAAACTGATAGTAAATCTGGTATACTTGTGACTAATCGTTGTTAATTCTTAAATTGTGATGTAATTAATAGAGTGTCGCTCTACCCTATCATAACTATGGCTCATACAAAATTAAATCAGATTGGTCTAGTTGTGTCAGAGAAAAAGTAGAAGGAACGGACACAAAATAGACATATTAATAGAAATACATAGTTTAAGGATAAAATGGTTGCCCTAGAAAAGACGACATGATTCGATTTCTGTTTGATGAGAACCTGTTTTTTTTTTTTTTTTTTTTTTTTTTGCGGGCCATTAACTAATTGGCTGGTTCTGTACAAATTCCAAAAGCGATAAGACCATTCTATGATGTCTGAAAGTGACATAATATTGAACGAGTGAGATCGGAGATGGGCCAATGTACAATTCCTGGTCTCTATCGATCCAAGTTATAACAACAGGACCATTGTCAACACCCTTAAAATACATCGTTTGATTACCACGAATAACAGGGACGAGCCCAGGGTGATGGAAACAAAGTTTCCGATCACAGTTATGGTCTTTGGTATGGGTTCAAGTGAGGATCACATCATGCCACCTCACATCTTCGAAGTCGGCTTGAAAGTCAACACCAAAGTGTACCTGAATGTGTTGAAGTGTGTGGTGAACCCCTGGTGCAATCAGGTGACCGCTGACCGGTCATGGGTGTGGCAGCAGGCTTGAGCGCCTGCCAACAAGGCTAAAGAGACGAAAGTTTAGCTACAGAAGGAGTACAACGACTTTGTACCCTTCTCTTACTGGACCCCCTTCCCCGCCCGACCTGAACCCGTTTGGTCATATGTTGATAAAATCACCGACGTGACTCCTCACAACACGATCGCCGCCATCCGACGAGCTGCCGCCAGCACTTGTGGAAAAGTCTTGCTCGCATTCTGTACTGTTATCGAAGCGGTGATTGAAGCTGAAGGCGGCTGCATTAAATAGATTCCCACTCTACTACATAATCAAGTTACCTGAATTAGTTTTTTTTTAATAAAAGTTTCAAAATAACGCTCTTGTGTTTTCTTCAGGGCGATACTTGTATCGTTCCATCCTGTATAATATGTTAGGTTGGTGCAAAGTGAATGTCGTTTTTTGTCCAGATATGTATGCATCAAAAAAAATTATTTTTGCAACAACCTAATCGATTTCAAAGTGATGCACCCAATGATTCGATTATCATCCCACCCACCCCTCTTATTCATGGCCCCTTCCCGTAAAACATTCGCAACAACTATTCGTGTAGCTGCAACAACCGCCAACAAGTTTCATCTTAGTTTATCTGTGTCCAAAATTGAACGAAAATTCTATGAGCAGTATTTATTTTCTCCAACTGCGCGTGTCTGCTTTCCGGCTAACTATAACATGGTCGTCTTAAAATCTAATGAGAATGAATTCCTTTTTTAATTTATTCATCTTTTAGATAATTTAGTCCGATCAAGTTCCATTATTTAATTATCACGTTGATAAGAAAATGCTGAAACAATATTTTTAACGGTTTCTGTATGTACTCTTTCTGTAAAGGAAAAATCGATTTAGACGCCGGAAATTGTACCTTAAAAATGTGATACGAATCAGGAACATTTGGCTTTTGAAATATATTTAACTAATGAAAAAAAACATTAAGAAATTTACGTGCGGGGTTTGAACCTACAGATCATGTCATGCACCTCCCCAAACAAAAAACAAACACAAACAAACAAACAAACAAACAACACGTAAATTTTCCAGTCTTATAAAGTTATTTGCAGTTAATGAAAAAAAAAAAAATTAACAAATTTACGTGCGGAGTTTGAGCCTACGGACCACGTCATGCAAAAAAACAAAAAAAACAAAAAACAAAGAAAAAAACACGCTATCAACTTGCCCAAAATAACATTTTCACGACTCGTTGTTTTGTCATTGTTGCTAAGCGACGACATGGAAAAATGACTTTACCGATGATAAATAAATTAAAACACCGGTTTCGATTATTGATTTTGGGCAATTATCGGAGGTGTTCTGAGACAAAACTTAACTAAGATCACTCCCAGACTTATACACTAAAGTTCTGTCAATTTTAAAGAAAATCTGTTCAGTTGTTTTGGAGTCTATAAGAAACGAACACATACACAGACAATGTTGCATTTATATAATTGTAAAGATACGTATCCTGTTCTGAATTCATCGGGTGCTATTCTATCAATATATTTTGCAAATATAATATCTGTTCTAATGCTATATTTGGTCTATTCTGTCAACAAAGGCGAAGTGCTTTTTTACATAAGAGTCGCTACTTATCAAGGTCGGGATGCCACTTGAGATTAAATGTAAAGTAGTTAACAAGATAATATCGTAGAAATCGTTAGTAGTGGAAATTTGGTAAATTTGATTACTTAAGGGGGCGGTTTATCAAGAATTTGTTTACGTTGGTCTTGAAGACTACGAAATTGTAGTCAGCTGGAAAGCAGGCAAACGGAAGAGATAGTTCCTCAGCGTGCAGTTTTAAGAAAGAAACTTTGTTCACAGAATCTACGTTTAGGTTTAGGCACAGATAAAGAGTGGGGGAAATTATTGATGGTGATTTTAACGAGACCAGTGTTTTTTGTGAAAGTTTGGCGTGGGTGAACCAGAGATGAAGCTCAGAGAAGCTCTTGACATGAAAACAACGGTAAAGCAGAGACGGGCCCGCAACGTCTCTTCTGTGGGGAAGAGGTTGCAGGGAAGAGAAAAGGGCAACCCTTCGAAACTACGAATTCTATATTGAGGCAATTTTTATTTTTGGTTCCCATCTAAAGTGGCATTTTTGAGGAAATTGAGTGTTCCAACATAAAGACTCGACCTTGTGTCTCAAGTTTCCTGTGTGGAAATGCAACTCAGCGTAACAATGAAATGCAAATTATATTGGACAAAAAAAAAAAGAAAAAAGAATACGCACTGCTTTTTAATAGTGAGTTTATTATTTATAAATCTATGCTTAACATGGGGAAGCTGGCCATCCTTAAATATGCTGTACTTTAATCTAATAATTTTATAAACACAAGATACCAGTAAAATTGAAATTTAATGTGAAAATCATAAAAACGATCGCAGTCCATATTCTCCATGAACAAAAACAAAATAAAAGAATACGTAAATAAGAATACACATTGTGAAAAGAAGATTTTAAAATTAAGAAAAAAGCAATTTAATTAAACAAAGTGTTTTTAGTCTATAATTTTCGAAGACGCTTTGTCGGCAACATATCTGTGTTTTCATCGGTGGCTGTACAATCCCTAGATAGATGCACATGATCTGGCACAGTAAGGGCACCGAATCTCCGTAGTTTGTATCTTGAGGCGCTGATCTCTAGCAGCTATGAATTTCTGGGAACGAGCATCCTCAAAGGTGAAAGTGTTAGATAATAGCCGTGTAGAATTAGATTATATATATATATATATATATATATATATATATATATAACTAGCATAGGTGCCCAGCGTTGCCCGGGTGTTTGGAGGTGTATGCTGAGCAAAAAAAAAAAAAAAAAAAAAGAAAATTTTTTTTAACTTCAATCCCTATTATAACCACTCAATATTTATTGTTTTGGGCTCAAATAAAGTTATTACGTTAAAATCCATGCGCAAGAAACGCATATCTAAAAGTTCAAGTGTTTAGACCCAAAATTGTAAGAGGAGTTTCGTAGGAGTTCTCAAAGGTCAAATCGTTGAATTTTGACCTCTTAATCGACAAATTTCTGTCCGAAAACCAATCACATCGAATTTTCCAAATCTCAGTACCCTGTATATCAAATTTCGAATCTGTACGATTAAAATTGACAGAATTATTGCGTAGGGAAATGTACACAGGCACACACACAGACACACACACAGACACACACAGACACGTTCACTTTTATATATATACTAACAATGGGTGCCCGGCGTTGCCCGGGTGTTTGGAGGTGTATTCTGAGCCAAAAAAAGTCAAACTTTTAACTCTAATCCCTATTATGTCCCCTTAATTGGGCTCAAATAAAGTTATTAAGTTAGGTCCATAGATAGATAGATAGATAGATAGATAGATAGATAGAGAGATTATCTAATTTAGCAATTAGTGGACGACAGGGATTTTAATTATCATGTTTTTAAAGATTGTCTTACTGTGTCAAACTCTGTGAGCGATCAGTTAGCATCGCAAAGTAGCCGAACGGGGACGGAGGTGACGTGGCAAGTGTCGCGTGTTCCGGTTTGCGCAAGCATAGTGTTCAGTTGGGCTAGAGATGCAGAGAAAGACAGGTGGACTAAATGTGTCTTCCATCAGAACGGAGACATAGAAAATCTCATAAGCCGAGAGTCCATCGATCACTCTCTTCTGCTTTGACGAATACCTGAGAGTGAATAAAATATATAAAATATATAAAATCGTACAACGTTTTGGTCTCTGTCTTGTGAAGCATCTTAATTAGAACAGGAGCGGCTTCACAAGATGGTTGAAGAAGCTCCCAGAAGCAACTAGAAACAGGTATGTCGTCATGATACGTGTATTATATGCTCTAACACGCACACAGAAGAACGATGAGTCACGAGCCGTTAAGATAGACATTAGGACACAAGAACAACAGTCCGTTATATAACAGAAACACAACGTACATGCATACATATGGCCTGTAGTGCTAACAACACAACATACTTAAAGTTGGTACCGTATATACACAGTCATATAAACATCCACCCTTAACATACAACATTAGCCTTGATCGATCACTGACACAGTTTTCCAATTCACTACATCAAGGCTTTGGCTTGCGGCATTCCTCCATGCGAAAGATATGAACTACTCACAGCAGTTGGGCCCTGATGAGCACAGACTTTCTTTTTCCATCATTTTACTTGATCAAGGTCATCAAGATTAGTAATGCAGTCCTACCAACGGACTCCCAGGACCGAACGCAAAGCCAACATGTGAAACTTTCTCTAATTTTCTTTTGTTAACATATTAAAAATTAAGCCAGATGGTCGGGTTTACTCCTATTTTAGTTTCATAAATTGTTAAAATTGTATTCCGTGTTTTTTTGTTTTGTTGTTTGTTTGTTTTTTAATTGAGCATAAAACAATTAACTTTAATCGGATATTAAAGAGGAATCTTATATTTATTCCTCTAAATTATTAAAATTTTATTTCGACTTTAATTTTTGAATTGATCGGCGTTCTTATAAAGGTCCTTCCCAATCAAGCAAACGTCCATTCCCACCTTAACTAAAAATATATGAATTTAAACGAAAGAAGTGTTTGAAGTTATTGAATCCATTGGTTGGGTTGATCGTTGAATTTACTGTGATTTTAAAATCATTTATTTTATTAATAACTATCTGTGGGTTGGTTAGTACCGAATTAGTATAGTTGTGTGTAGGCGCCTAAAATCAGCGTATGTCCTTAAGCAAGCGAACTGATCCGGTAGCTATTGTTTTATTTCCTTTGGGCTACCTTACTGGTCAATGTTAAATAGCTGTGGTGTGTTGAGAATTATGCCATTGAAATCAGTAAAAAGCGTATATGGAAATGTAAGCAACTTATTGGAGATTCATTTAGCACATACGAGCAATGTTTTTTTTTCATTTTTTTTTCTAATTGTATATTGGAATTAAAGTAGAGGGAACTACTTTAATAGCACGATATGTAAAATAACTTACTATGTTTCCATGTTATTTGCATGCGAAGTCGAACATGTTAGTATTAACTGAGGTGTTCGTTTTTTACTATCTTAAATAAGCGTAAGTGTATGCAATTTTGATGTGTATACTGAACTGGCAGTTCCGTTGTAATATGTTATTCCATTAAATTATAAAGAAGGGAGCGATTGTTAAATAAATATATAAACATGGTATGGAATATAATCAATATTCATATGCAAGGGAGCCAAATAATAATTCGGCTACATGCGTAGAAGTATAAATTGGCCGTTAAGCTTGAACCGTGTTCGTCACAGTGCAAACTCCTCTTGGACCCCACGCTCTCGAAAAGCTTCATACAAAATAAAAAAATAAATAAATACGACTCGGCTTTTCTTTTCTTTTTTTTTTTTAACACAACTCGTTTATGTCCGTTTTTTTTTCTGTCTGCCGTCTCATCACTAGCTTTAAAGTTTCTCGCTGTCACACGTGGCACATGTCTATCTCACCTGATCCGCGTTTTGTTTTCTTCTCCACTACACATCAGCCATAGGCAGTCATTTCCCGTCTTCGAATTTACACATCTATTTTTTTCAACTACACATTTTCCTCTCTTGATCACGTGGTGTCTTTTTTTCTTTTTCTTGTCGCACCAGCTCATGCACACTTCCTTATTTACACATGTGGATTTTTTTTTTACTCCATAAACCAATCATATGAAATAAAGCTGTGCAGGTTATAAACATACCTACCTAACTACACTTGACCAATCGTAAACTTCACCAATAAGCAAGCTAACATTGCCTGTGTTCAGAACAAAAAGTATTAAAAATTAACTGAATAATTGTAGTAAGAGCGATCCTTAGGTTTGCTAAGATACTGTTTCACACGTAATTGATGACTTAACACTAATGGCAACAGTAATATTATGAACCAACATGCTTTATCAAACAACTTAAGATTTCATATGGTTGCATGGATTTTTACACCTTCAGTTGTGCACGAAATTACAATGGTGTAAGTCGATGAGCGAATGTAAACAGAACCGAGTCAAATTATCTTTTAATCTCAGTTTAATCATATGTTTATCTCGTCTTGTCGGTAAAGCACCTTCTTATATTACAAGTGTTACCTGCTATATTACCTTCTTATATTACCAGTGTTACCTGTTACTTTACCGTCTTATATTACCAGTGTTACCTGTTATATTACCTTCTTATATTACCAGTGTTACCTGTTATATTACCTTCTTATATTACCAGTCTTACCTGTTATATTACCTTCTTATATTACCAGTGTTACCTGTTATATTACCTTCTTATATTACCAGTGTTACCTGTTACTTTACCGTCTTATATTAACAGTGTTACCTGTTATATAACCTTCTTATATTACCAGTGTTACCTGTTATATTACCTTCTTATATTACACGTGTTACCTGTTATATTACCGTCTTATATTACCAGTGTTACCTGTTATATTACCTTCTTATATTAACAGTGTTACCTGTTATATTACCTTCTTATATTACACGTGTTACCTGTTATATTACCTTCTTATATTACCAGTGTTACCTGTTACTTTACCGTCTTATATTACCAGTGTTACCTGTTACTTTACCGTCTTATATTACCAGTTTTACCTGTTATATTACCTTCTTATATTACCAGTGTTACCTGTTATATTACCTTCTTATAACCAGTCTTACCTGTTATATTACCTTCTTATATTACCAGTGTTACCTGTTACTTTACCGTCTTATATTACACGTGTTACCTGTTATATTACCTTCTTATATTACGAGTGCTACCTGTTATATTACCTTCTTATATTACCAGTGTTACCTGTTATATTACCTTCTTATATTACACATGTTACCTGTTATATTACCTTCTTATATTACACGTGTTACCTGTTATATTACCTTCTCATATTACCAGTGTTACCTGTTACTTTACCGGCTTATATTACCAGTGTTACCTGTTATATTACCTGCATATATTACCAGTGTTACCTGTTACTTTACCGTCTTATATTACCAGTGTTACCTGTTATATTACCTTCTTATATTAACAGTGTTACCTGTTATATTACCTTCTTATATTACCAGTGTTACCTGTTATATTACCTTCTTATATTACCAGTGTTACCTGTTATATTACCTTCTTATATTACCAGTGTTACCTGTTACTTTACCGTCTTATATTAACAGTGTTACCTGTTATATTACCTTCTTATATTACCAGTCTTACCTGTTATATTACCTTCTTATATTACCAGTGTTACCTGTTACTTTACCGTCTTATATTACCAGTGTTACCTGTTATATTACCTTCTTATATTAACAGTGTTACCTGTTATATTACCTTCTTATATTACCAGTCTTACCTGTTATATTACCTTCTTCTATTACCAGTGTTACCTGTTATATTACCTTCTTATATTACACGTGTTACCTGTTATATTACCTTCTTATATTACCAGTGTTAACTGTTATATTACCTTCTTATATTGCCAGTGTTACCTGTTATATTACCTTCTTATATTAACAGTGTTACCTGTTATATTACCTTCTTATATCCCAGTGTTAACTTTTATATTACCTTCTATATTACCAGTGTTATAACGAAGCTAATAAGTCGTGAAGCTGGGCCGCCATATTGAATATGTCAGAAGTTGCTCGGCTTTCTGGATTCCTCGTCAAAGAAGGAATGAGTCGGCGATTTGGATTCCACAAGCATCTTATTCCCTCGATCGTGCCATTACTCGCTCGTCGCTGACTAATTAATTAATCCGTCGAAATAATTTAACTTTGACACGGATAAAGATTTTGCAGAACATTTATGATTTCTGATGTCGATGATCTTTAGACATTTCATGAAGCTAAAAGTGAATGATGAAATATGTCGTAGAGGGAAAGTCAATATCGACAATAACGATACAATACCTATCAATTAGAAAATAATTCATAACTAGGTGACTTGTGAAAATTCCACAGCAGCATTTTTCATATGTAATATAATTATGCTGGGCATTTTCTAGACGTTCGGCGTCAATGAAAATCCTGTGATATTATTGTAGCTATTTACAATGCCTCCCCACGGGACAGAGTTAGACACCAGGGTCGTTTTTTAACGTGGAGAAAAGGTACAAAAATAAAAAAAATTGTCTCAGTCGTGAAGGACTGATCCTCTACCGAAAGAGAATAAGAAATGGAAGTGCAGCATTTGAAGAACAGATACTACACTTTGATGTATTTATTTGCTCCCCCACCGAGCAAATTAGGCACAAGGCCGATTTTTAATGTGAGGAGTGAAGGGGAAATGGGGACCGACTCCCCGGGGAGTAGGGAAGCTGGATAGGGACAATTGGTATGAAGGGTTGCCCCTACATTGACCAAGGTCTTATATGTGGGGTCGCCTCCACATATGGTCTTTGCTTGCAGTATCTGCCGGAACAGATACTACACTTTGATCTTGACCAGGTATTTATTTGCTCCCCCTCAGAGCAAATTAGGCACAAGGCCGATTTTTAATGTGAGGAGTGAAGGGGAAATGGGGACCAACTCCCCGGGGAGTAGGGGAGCTGGATAGTGACAATTGGTATGAAGGGTTGCCCCTACATTGACCAAGGTCTTATCTGTGGAGTCGCCCCCACATATGGTCCTTGCTTGCAGTATCTGCCGGAACAGATACTACACTTTGATCTTGTTTATATATTTCATTGCTTTTAAAAATTTTGAAAATACAATTAAGTAAAAAACAAAAGATTTTGAAACAACAAAATAAGGTACAGGGCCCTACACTTTGAGCTTGACCAAAAGGCCAATTGTCTTAAAACTGTAAAAGTATTTATCTAAGTAATTTGGTTAATGTAGTGTCAGAATATATTTGGTTATTACGATTTATCTCCAATGTCCTTATAGGAGTCTGCGACATGTTTCCATTGCATAGATGCACAGCGCGAACGGAAACCCCACGATATCATTTTACTATCTTTAGACAGAACACTACAATTGGATCTTAGCCAGAAGACCAAGTAGATATATTTTAGTTTCACGTACGGCCCAAAAGCGACATCATTTAAATTATTTTTGTGTTTTTACATTGCAGTAAATCTTATTAAAATCTATGAAAGGTGATAACGAACATTAAATTAGTGTATCTAATACTTTAATGTTCGTAATATGTTATCGCATTTCATCCTCTATTTTACTAAATAGGTTCTCCCGATCGAATAATTTATAACCTGAAAACCGTGACACAGGTACGTACGACAGCTGATACATAAAAAAAACATCGTTGTTGCTGTTTCAACCAATTTCTTTAGCATAATACGTTGAGGTAGCATAGTAACATACGCGGTTACAGGCGCATATGTATGGGATGTGAGGTAACGCTCTAAAACATATGACCGGGTCAAACATATTCGGCTAGATATGTGGTCTCATAAAAATAACCATAATAATACAACGCATGTGTCAGCTATAATTTATCTGAAGAGATGATGGGAATCATTTCATGTGATCAATTTACATTTATAAATAGAAAGGAAATGAGAATCTAAATTCCAATAAATAATACATCTCTTTCGATCCTCGTTTACAATTAATGTCCGCAATTTCTGTTTAGACGTAACATACATATATCCAGGCAATATTATTCTACCTCATTTATATGCCAGGCCTGACACATGTCATTAATAATTTCATGACACTTACCGACTAAAACTTTCTCATTAGCTCAGCTACTTGCATCGTTCCTTAATTTTTCTGTTTTTGTTCGAATTTCTGTTCATAGCGTTAACTGCAAATTTAAAAACACGTTAGCTTATGGTTAACGGCTCTACTCAAAGTCTATCCTATGAGCTTCCGCCACAAAAACTAAGTTGCTTGGAAAGCTACACATATAAGTTGTTTATAGTGGTGAAGGATTTGTGTAGAACCAACCACGCTTTTTAGGATTATTGGTAACTTTGTCGATGCATCTAACTGCCACTAGACCTGCGGTCTACTGTATACTGTGTCCTCTCTTAGATGAATATCTTAGCGAGGACTGGTGGTGCATAGCTCCCAGTGAATTAATGCATCCCCAGATATCAACTTAGAAATTTCTACAACTCGGCATAATACATACAGAACCTAGGCTTCGCAAATGGTCACCCATTTGGTACTTTCCAGGCTCAACATTGCTTAACTTCAGTGATCTGGCGAGAATCTGTGTGTAAACGTATATATATATATATAATATTTTTATATTAATTAAATGTATATATATATATGCATATATATGTATACATATATAAAAATAAAAAAATATATATGTGTTTATTTATATATATAAATATAGATAAATACATACATATGTATATATATATATATATATATATATATATATAAGAGCAAATAGTTAATAAAACATGTTAAAATACTTTGAAAAAGAGTTAAAAACATATTTAATTTGAAAAGGAAACACTAAATAAGTGGATAGTTCTTAATCCGCGGAGTTTCGAAGAAATTCTTTCTTTCTTATCAAAGGGTAGGATTTAGCAACATGTGGGATCTGATTTCGCTTGAAAAAATACTTGATGAATCACCGCGGATTAAGGACTATCCACTTATTTAGCGTTTCCTTTTCAAATGAAATATGTTTTTATTCTTTCAAAGTGTTTTTAACATATTTTATCAACTATTTGCTCTTATTATAAGCTCTGTCTCCTATTTGGTTTTATCGAGCTTTTACATGTAGTTGAGATTAATTTCTAAATATTAATTCTTTAATACTTATAATATCCTTTAGTTTTACCATCTTGGATCATTTCGGTACATTTAATTGTAATTGTTATTTTATATAAATATATATGTATTTGAGGTTGCTATTTGCCAAAGGTAGGGTAATCAGTGAAATATAACGAGGTTTATACAAGAGTGCTCAATAGAGAAGTAGAGCAAGATACATTTTAGATTTGTTTTTGCATAAGCAGTAGTTTTTTGCTACACAGTCATGAGCATGTTTCGGTCTACTAGTATTTACTAACTAGAGACCTCGAGGGTTATTGCCTGATGAGGTCTCTGGTTAGTAAATACTGGTAGAGCGAAACATACTCATGACTGTGTAGCAACAAACTACTACTTATGTAAAGACAAATCTAATATATATATATATATATATATATATATATATATATATGGTATACCTCTAATTTCTGTGTACTTTGCTTACCTCTCATTATTATGTACTTTTCGTATAACGTTTAGCCCATACCCTCCAACATACCCGTTTCCAAAAATGTGTGTCGCGACAAACAGTTCATTTATTGGTTGTGTTTTGTTCTGTGTTATCATTCACACTATATTAACCCTGTTTAGCTTATTTAATATCAAATCCCCTCGTTCTAATGAAATAAAGACAACACATGTGCTTCAAGTTCTGAAACTTTTCAAATATTTTTCCTGTTTAATATGTACTTTTATTTTACAGCATATCGAACCATATACGGCATAATCACGTCAACACATCGTTACCCGTTAAGTTATCGAAGTTGGGCGATGTTTAACCTGCCCAGTACTAAAATGGTTGACCATTTGCAAGTTGGAACTTTGAAGTTGGTTTATACGTGCTCTTCCCCGATCTCGTCATTTTTTCCAGTGGTCCTTGAATTTTCCTTGCCACTGGTCTGTTCAGAACCTTCATGGTTAAGATTACACAACTAGTATTTATAAATTATACGCAGACCTACACTTACATGAGCGTATCAGTTTTCACATGAGACTTAACAGAGACATTGATACAAGCCCTCGAAAATCTGTTAAAATATACATTAAAACTTAAAATTATACTGATAAAAATAGCACTTAGTCTTTATTTCTACTTTTAATAGGAAATATAAAATGCAATTGTTATTTCATTTGAAATTCATGAAAAATATGTTTATGAAATTAAAGAATGTATTTTATTAAGAAAATATTTTTTTAATTTGAATTTATTTGAGACATATATTTCATGAACGTATAAAATAAAAACATT
This sequence comes from Euprymna scolopes, assembly GCF_053919585.1. Lineage (NCBI taxonomy): Eukaryota > Metazoa > Mollusca > Cephalopoda > Sepiida > Sepiolidae > Euprymna > Euprymna scolopes. Next base: position 17,275,184 of record NC_136514.1, on the reverse strand, counting down.
GAAATAAAAATTATAAACTGTTGTGTCTGCACAAACAATTAACAAGAACACGGAAAGAAAAGGTATAGCAATAATATATTAGGAAGAAAAGTTATATACATATTTACATGTCTTCATTATATACTTAAATTGGAGATATTCCGGCAGGTGGCGTGTTGCATGTCTTACTCGAGGCAATATAGGCGTCTTGCCTATTTGGCGGTCGGTTGCCACACTCTCCTGGTATTGGTGATTGATACCTTTATATATCTCACTCGCCTACCTATGTTAATTAGTGGGCGTCTCCACAACACAAACGAAATTAATGAAATCAAAATACCAAAATTTTAAACATCATAAAAAACGTATTCAATACATAGTTCTCCTAATATAGTTTTTAAATATTTTTAAAAATATGTTTTCAATAATTCCTATAAAAAAATCCCCAAAAGTGTTTTCAATAATTAAAAAAATATAATCTCAATAATACTTAATTTTAAAAAACAAGTCCGAATAGCTTACAATTATTACTAAATAAAATGGAAAGGTCTGAAAAACGTAATAAAAAAAGTACATGTAAAAGGGAGCTATAGACGTGATAAAAAATGCGTAAGAACTGATTTGTCTTGTCACCGCTTCCGGTAGCATCTAGACCGGAGGATAGGAAGTACGTTAGCTGACTATAATCGACAATTTTTTTAATACATAAAATATCGTGTAGGCTTCAAGGATTGGTATCTAAATCAGAGGTACTCCCTCTCAAGGAGGTAAACTGAGTTAATGTTTGCGTATATTCTAAGAACTCTTCGCATTAGCACTTGTTCTTTTCTAGTAATTTAGTATAGCCATCATTTTTCTTTCGTATATAATTTATTAAGGATACAAGAATTCATCATTGTCTATCGCTTATTTACATAGATGTAGTTTATTGCTTTTCTTTGCGTTACTTTTGAACGAATTCAATTATTTATACGGAACGGCACGTTTACCTCATTTAGGAAATACGTTTCCTTTACAAATGTGATGCCTTCACATGGAGGTGTGACATATATCCTTTCATAATTTAATTTTCCACGGACACGTTTGCGACTCATCAGCCTGGCTGAATCCATATATATATAAATGGAAATTCTGAATTAAATTCAGTAGAATCACAACAAAATATATTGTTTGACAAACGTGTACAAATAATGTTTACTCTTTTGTCAAGCGGGCTGCAAATCTGTACATAGGCGGCCAGTGATTTATCTAACATCATCAACTAAATCGCTTACAGGGTGGAAGCAACTTTGGTGGATAATCTTGCGGCTACGCAGTCTTGTTTTAGGGATACACTGTTCACCCATGAATTAGGGAAGGGTCTAGAAAAGGTTACCTATAAATTGTCTACCCTTTTATTAGCTGGTCGGTTTCCTGCGGTCAATGGTTGCTCTATATATGCAGGAGAAACAAGATAAAGTTGAAGAAAAATAATAAACAAGGAAAATCAAAATTTTATCAGGAGAGGAATAACCTAACTGTTGCTACGTGGAATGTGAGAACTTTGCTAGATGTCCTGGATAATGAAAGACCTGAGCGTAGGACAGCTATTATTGCAAGAGAGCTCGCTAGGTACGGCATAGACATTGCGGCATTGTCTGAAACACAATTGAGTGGTGAGGATCAATTGGTGGAAGTGGGCTCGAGATACATATTTTTTGGGAAAGGAAAACCATCGGGGCTAAGACGAGAAGGTGGAATTGGCTTTGCAATGGGTTCTGATTTGATGAAGAGGATTGAACAGCCAATCTGTGTAAGTGGCAATTATGACGATGAGCTTCCCTCTTGCACACAGTAGGTATATGACAATTTGATCTGTGTATGCACCTACCATGGGTCATGATGAAGACACCATCAAAGAGTTTTACCGAGATCTCAGTCGTACCATTTCCTGTATGTATTCCTTTATCTGAGAAGATCTTACTCATGGGTGATTTAAATGCAAGGGTTGGCAAGGATCACCACACCTGAGACTCACTCGGCCGGTTTGGTGTAGGTAAGGTCAACAGTAATGGTCTGCATCTTCTCCATCTATGCACTCAGTTTGACCTTGCTATCAGTAACACTTTCTTCAGTCACAAGGAGGTCCATAGGTTTACTTGGATCCATCGTCGTTCAAAAGAAGGTCACTTGATTGATTAAATTATTTCCAGGAAGGCAGATCTGCAGGACGTCTGTAGTGTGCGTGTTAAGCATGCAGCTGAATGCGCAGATTACTTTTTGGTACGTGGGAAGTTGAAAATCTGTATAAGGAGGAAATGTAGGTCGGATGGTGTTAAGATGCCCAGGCGGGTTGATGTGTCCAAGCTGGATGATACAATTGTACGTGAAAAGCTTCGATCCGTAGTTAATTCTACTGATGTTGATGGGTCATGGGCGCATTTTAAAAATACAGTCTATGAAATAAGTGTAGATGTTCTTGGCTTCCGCAAATCTAAACATCAGGATTGGTTTGATGATAATGATTCTGAAATTACTCAACTCTTAAGTGCTAAAAATGTTTTCTGTCTCTCACTTAAAGCAAGCCAGGGTCTTCTCCAAAATGAAGAATCAGTGGTCAGCTAAACTCGTCAACCAAATCTAGATGGCTTTTGATCGTAAAGACTTCAAACGCATGTACCATTTTCTTAAAAGAGCTTTCGATCCTCAAACACTATCTACATCTCCCCTACTCTCAAGTGATGGAATTGCCCTTATAAAGGATCTTAACGTGATCAATGGATTTTTATCACACTTATCCATGAAATGTCTGAGTTCCCATCTGAGAATGAAATTAGAGATGCAATCAAGGAAGTGAACGTTGGGAGGGCTCCAGGGCTTGATGGTATTCCTGTGGAAGTCCTCTTACTTGGGGGTTATAAGCTTGTTCATGAAATTCTTCATCTTATCACTGATGTCTGGAAGGGTGTTCCCGTTCATCAGGATTGGTTTGATGCAATTCTTATATCACTGTACAAGGGAAAGGGGTCCAGGACCGACTGTGGAAGTTATCGTGGGATGTTTATTGGAAGCAGTTGGCGAAGTATTTTCCTGAGTTCTACTCAATAGATTGTTAAAGTATATTTGTCCATCCGCCAGAAAGCCAAAGTGGCTTTTGTTCGGGCAGAGGAACAACGGACATTTTTTTTTACACAGTGATCACCACTTATCAAGGCCCGGAAGCCACTCAGGGATAAGGGTTATTGCAAGTACATTACGTTAGTGTGGAGATTTGATGAAGTGTTTACTTAAGGGGGCGGTTAATTAGGAATTTGTTAACATTGGACTTGAAGACATCCAAGTTGTAGTCCGGTGGGAAGCAGGCAGGCGGAACAGAGTTCCACAGGCGTGCAGTTCTAAGAAAGAAGATTTGTTCATGGAATCCGCGTTTTGATTTAGGCACAGATATAGAGTGGGGGAAATTTTTCACAGTGGATTCAGCTAGACGGGTGTTTTTCGTGAAAGATTGGCGAGGGGGACCAGAGATTTGAGTTCAGATGAGCACCTGCCATGGAAATAACGATAAAACAAGGATGGGCTCGCAACGTCTCTTCTGTGGGAGAGAGGTTGCAGAGTAGAGAAAAGGGCACCCCCACTAAGCCACGAAGTCTATTTTGTACTCTGTCAAGGCATGATAGGCTGTTTTTAGCAGCTCCTGCCCAGATATGGCAACAGTATTCCATCCTTGGACGTACTTGGCTTTTATATAGATAGAGAATTGCATCAGTAGTGAGATATCTTCTGGAGCAGTAGAAGGATCCCACCATCTTTCCAGCGACCTTGGCAACAGACTTGGTGTACGTGTTCCATTTCAGATCAGGAGTAAAGGTCAAAACCAGAAGCTTGTCAAAACACGGGACCTCACCCAGACGAGAGCCATCCATCACAATTGATGCCAGATGGGGATCAGAGCGGACATGACTTTGTCTGCTCGGCATTTGCAGGAGAAATGTATTGAACACCGTATTTCGCTTTATCAGGTTTTTGTTGATTTGACCAAGGCTTTCAGTACGGTGAACAGAAATGCCCTTTGGATAATTCCGGGGAAGTTGGGATGCCCACCTCAATTTCTACGTTTCTCAGGGAACTCACCACTGATATGAAGGTTCGCCTGAACTTCAATGGATGCCTATCAGAACCCATCTCAGTTGACAATGGTGTGAAGCAGGTTGATATCCCAGCACCTATACTTTTTTCTGTTTATTTTTCAACGATGCTTTCCTATGCTTTATGGAATGTTTCTGGGGGTTTATTTCAGAACCACAGGTAAGATCTTTGACCTTCGTCGTTTTCATCCTTCTACAAGGACCTCTCAGCACCTGGTTCGGGAATTGCTTTATGCGGATGACACCTATCTTGTAGTCCATAGTGAGAGGGATATGCAGGGTATCATGGATCTGTTTTCAGGGGCCTGTGCGTTTTTTGGGCTTAATATTAGTCTTAAGAAGACTAAGATCATGTTCACACCTCCACACGGTGGTTTGTATGTGGAACCAAATATTTTATTGCCGTGGTTGACACATTTGTGTATTTGGGTAGTACTCTTGCCAGAGACGGAGCCCTGGATGCTGAGGTCAACTATACGATACAACGTGCTACTAAGGCTTTTGGTGGCTTAGAGAAGCGAGTGTAGTCTTACAAGGGTATACCTCTTCATACACAGATCAGTGTCTATCAATCTTGTATTTTACCATCCTTGCTTTTCGCTTCTGAGCCCTGGACAACTTATGGTAGACACATAAACGTCATGGAGAGAGTGCACCAGAAATTCATGAGACACATTCTGGGCATCAGGTGGAGGTCTTTCATACCTGATATGGATGTCCTCATGCGAACTGACGTACCTTGTATCGAGAAGTTGATTATACACAACCAGATGAGGTGGGCTGGACATTTGACAAGGATTGACGACGAAAGATTGCCAAAGCGCCTGTTCTATGGTGAACTTACACAAGGAAAGCGTCCACAACATAAACCTAGGAAACGCTTTAGGGATAACATCGATAATCTTAAAGCTCTTGGAATTGACGTGTTCAGTTGGGAAAGTGCTTCCAATGATCGTAAAAAGTGGCGCTCCTTGGTCTATCATGGCTGTGATAGCTTTGAGAAGAACAAATATGAGCATGCAAAAATGAAACGTGATATCCGGAAGAAAATTTTGTCAGATCTATCAGGTCTGTCGGAGGCTTTCGTGCAGAACCATATCTGTGGTTTATGCGGTAAAATAACATTATCCGGAGCTGGCCTAGCTAGGCACAAGCGATCACATGGAGATCAATCTTTCTTTGATGGGGTAAAACACTGCGGGGCACAGATGTTCTGTTTACTCTGTGGTCTGTAAATCGAGTGGAGGCCTGAAGCGTCATATGAACCTCCACAGTAGAGCAGACCCAGTTGGCATCCCTCAATCTCAGCTTAAGTGTGACCTTTGCAACAAACTGTGTAAGAGCAGGGCTGGTCTGAAGAGCCACCCTCGTTCCAACAGTAGATAGAAATTGATGCATCTTTATCACATGTATATATGTATGTGTGTATAAAAGTATATATATATATATATATATATATATATATATATATATATATATAAAGTAACGCTATTTCAAAAGTACATGGAAATGAATGAATAATCAACAATAAGGACGGGAAAGATGGTCTTCTTCTGTCAAGAAGTGACAATCATTATATATATATATATATATATATATATATATATACTAGCAAAATATATATATATATACTAGCAAAATATATATATATATATATATATATATACTAGCAAAAGTATCCCTCGTTGACTGGGTTCAGTCAACAGAAAATGGACTCTAATTTATAAAAGTATGATAGGTTATGAAAAGGAAGGCTTGTAAAGAGATAGCTTCGAATTTGGGGGTATCAAAACAAAAGCAAAAATAAAATAGATAAATCCCATTATTTATTATACCATACCTGTTCACACTGAAACGCTTATCACAGTATTCTGTGGATCTATATTAAAAAAAACATTGTTAAACTTTGTGACATATTTCCATTCTATGGAGGTCAGGCGCGAACGAACACCCCCCTTATTTTATTATACCATATTTCTTCAAACTGAAACATAATTATAAAAGTATACTTACGCAGATAGATATGAAAAGACTTTATTAAAGTTTGTGCCTTATCAAAGTATTATTATGTACATCCATATCAAAAACACTTTTTTTTCCATACTTTGTGGACCAGGCGCGTACACAGACCCCACAATTTTAATGAATCATCATTATGCCAGATCAAACATATCTAATCCTGTGTCTCGATACATCTTCTATCATTATATGTGATCAGTTTTCTATAATAGTCAACCATATAGGAGCCTATTCGTGACAAGACACACAAACAGATGTTCAGCTTTATATATATATATATATATATATATATATATATATATACTCCAATTATTTTTTTTGTGTATTGATATTCATATTAAACATATTTTTAATCCCCTTGCAAAAGGAGGATGGACCTGTAAATTTCCCCTTGTCCGTTCGTCCGTTTGTCCGTCCGCATTATTCTAAATAACTACGCCTTGGAATTTTTTGAAAAGTTGTACCTAACTGATTTCTATATGATTTTGTTTTTCTATACTTCGCGGTAACTATTGGTTATGCCCCAGGGACTCTCTTGGGGCTAATAAAAACACTCAATTTTTGGGACTACTTTACCATATTTGTCCAGAATATAGTGTGTAGCTCTATTTAACAGTTTACATAGTGCTGAACTCAAATTTAAATATGTTATGGTCTAAAACTGCATCGTTTGTTCATTTTCACCAGGATTTTACGTCAGTTGGGGACTTTTGGGGCTAAATAGGGGAAGGCAAATGTAGATCTTATTCATTTTTTATGCATCGTTCACTGTCCAATCGCGCGGGGGGGCATGCATGCTCTATTTGTTTCAATTTATTTTAAAATAAAATACAAACTTGTTATATATGGGTCGTGGAATTGCATTCATCTGCAAACGATACAGCTAATTTGTATATTCTTTTTAAACATTCATTTTAATTAATTCCCAATTCAAATAGATAATATATATATATATATATATATATATATATATATATATATATACAGGGTGTCCACATAGTCTGACTACATTATGTAGCCAGACTTTGTGGGCACCGTGTAGATTATGTAGCCAGACTTATTCCTTGCTAATAGAGTCAGATGGTTTTGTGGCCAGGTTCGAATTTCCCAACCAGCTGTAATCATAACTCCCTGCATTGATAGATTCCTGAAAGAATGAAACATTAATGTCCATAGGTATTAAAAAAATTATCATAGTAATAATTTTATATATATATATATATATATATATATATATATATATATATATATATATATATATATATATATATATACAGGGTGCCCATAAAGTCTGGCTACATAATCTACACGGTGCCCATAAAGTCTGGCTACATAATGTAGTCAGACTTTGTGGGCACCGTGTAGATTATGTAGCCAGACTTATTCCTTGCTAATAGAGTCAGATGGTTTTGTGGCCAGGTTCGAATTTCCCAACCAGCTGTAATCATAACTCCCTGCATTGATAGATTCCTGAAAGAATGAAACATTAATGTCCATAGGTATTAAAAAAATTATCATAGTAATAATTTTATATATATATATATATATATATATATATATATATATATATATATATATATACAGGGTGCCCATAAAGTCTGGCTACATAATCTACACGGTGCCCATAAAGTCTGGCTACATAATGTAGTCAGACTTTGTGGACACCCTGTACATATTATGTGGTCTGTCTGTCTGTCACTCTAAGTAACGATCTTTATAAAACTACTGTGTCAATTTTCTGTAGATAAATTTGAAAATAGATATATCGGATATTCAGACGTGTAGGAAAATGAATTCTGTTTGTAACATTAAAATATTTTCTAATGACGAAAAGTTGAAAATTTAGGACGTGCCAGGCGTAATTCGAACCTCATATGAATGCTCTACATTTACACAAATATTCATTTATTCGTTTAACTTCGTTAATTTATCAAGCTTTAATATGCATGTGCAGTTAGCACTGATTGTAGCGAATACCACCTGAGCTCTGAATGTTTGATTTCGATCCTAGCTGATGGCACCCAAGTCTTATATCTTTTTAACTTTCGAAATCACCACTATATATTGGGTACAATATGATAATTAATAGAGAAGTATCTCTGTAATAATAAATATGAAGTTAGCAGAAATTACAATATCATATTTAAGTGTATTTTACCCCAGGGCAACGCCAGGCGGCCTGCCATTACTATGGATATATAGATAAATGTGATAAATTTGTTTTATGTTTTATTTCATCTTTCTGTCGCCATTTGTGTATCAAGTTTTTAAATGGGATCTATATATACTATCAGCAGCAAATAGAACAAGTAGGTAATTGTAATAAATACACACCCCTTCTTTGAATAATATAAGGATATTTAAATAATACGATTTTATCACGAATGTAGAAACAGAGGTGCTAAAATTGTTTTATCTCCTGTCTCCGTTGTCATATATGCTATTTTCTGCTCTGCCTTGTGTCAATTCACGTCACTTCCTGTAATCAATCAACCACCGCCACCTCCCGAAACAATCGCGTTCTAGACAATCAGATTTTGAACTTCGACATATTCTCTCGTGACCGTCAAAGATACTTTATTTGGAAGGCTTTTTTTTTCGCTAACAATCACATGTAAAATTGATATACGTACAGAGTAGACAAAAGCGACAAAAAACAGTTCTCAATATTGTCAAACTAAAGAAAAGTTTGAGTAAAATATATTTTTTTTATTATTCCTAAAAAATTACTTCTTTCAAACTGATGTATAGCTCTTTGCAGTTGAAGGAAGTTCACTCTCACAGACTTTTCCTTCTTTTCATAGTATTAGGTTATGTGAATACTAATTACATGACACTCACCTGTAGGGGAATGCCAGCGGGACTGTTCGGGAATATTTTTAGGTAAGAGTACATTTTCTCTTTGGGTCTGTCTTCCCATTCTTACCTCTTTTGTTTTTTACACAGGTTCATCCCTAACAAGGCATATCGCCACTTGGGATCATGCCTAGAAAAAGAATATGATGTTTTTTTACGTAACATTTAAACTTCTGCATATCAGAAGAGTCAGTGAAGCAGGTAGTATGAAGGGAATTCCAAGTCTAGCTGTTCCAGGATAGAAACTATTAGAGTAAAAACTTTCTAGCATTTATGGGCCTCAACAGTGAAGGATGTGATTTCATTGCTAAGTTGATTTGTCGAGGATGTGTACGCCGAGGGGCACAAGCGCAACGAGTTCATAATAGCACTTTCCATTAAAATACTTGTAAAACAGTCATAGGGATGCAACATGGGACAGCGGTTGGGGCTTACTTGCCAAAGTGGGACCTATTAGATTGAAGAATAATTTTTTGACCTTATCCAAGAGGGAGATACTTGTGGTAGATGCATCAGCCCAGATGTTGCAGCAATACTCCATGCATGGGCGAATAATGGCTTTGTAGAGATCCAGGATACTCTCAAGTGTCAGTACTCTTCTAGTACGATAGAAGGAAACCCAGCTTCCTTGTGGTAGTGAGATCTATTTACTTGCATCCTTACGAGGACAGAAAAAGACACAAGCGTAGTAGTCAATGTACGGAAAACTCCGACTCATGCACGCTTATTCTTGAGCGACCCCCGGGCCTTGATAAGATGTAATGCCTTTGTAAAAAAATGTATGAGTGTACTAGATATAATAGACTCAGGTTGATATGGTTGTACCAGATAGATATGACTAGCCTAAGTTTAATGATACTTACTCGGACTTTGAAGGAGACGTATCTAAGCGTATCATGGCTTTGCTCGGAAAATGACGTCAACCGCTCGGATTTGCTCATAATCTAATGTAAGATGCCGAACAACGAGCAGACGAGATTTCGATAAATATTGGAAGAAAAAAAAATCTTACATGGAAAGTATGGAGACTGACATCACTATAAATTTGGCATGATTACACAAACAAATGCAGACGCACGAAGATGTAGTATTTTTTTGTTGTTGTTAAAAATGATCGAGTTCGATTATGACAAAAGTACAATAATTGCCTCAATCAAGATAAATCATTTTTTCACTTTTTTCATTGGCAAAAGTATAAAATATAATAAGAGATGAAATATTAACCTTTGCCTCAAACTCATCATTATCATATCTATATCATCATTATCATATCTAACTCATCATTATCATATCTATATTATCATTATCCTATCTATATCATCATTATCATATCTATATCATCATTATCATATATATATCATCATTATCATATCTATATCACCATTATGATATCTATATCATCATTATCATATCTATATATTCATTATCATATCTATATCATCATTATCATATCTATATTACCATTATCATATCTATATCATCATTATCATATCTATATCACCATTATCATATCTATATCACCATTATCATATCTATATCATCATTATCATATCTATATCATCATTATCATATCTATATCATCATTATCATATCTATATAACCATTATTATATCTATATCATCATTATCATATCTATATCACCATTATCATATCTATATCATCATTATCATATCTATATTACCATTATCATATCTATATCATCATTATCATATCTATATATTCATTATCATATCTATATCATCATTATCATATCTATATTACCATTATCATATCTATATCATCATTATCATATCTATATCACCATTATCATATCTATATCATCATTATCATATCTATATCATCATTATCATATCTATATCACCATTATCATATCTATATCACCATTATCATATCTATATCATCATTATCATATCTATACCATCATTATCATATCTATATCATCATTATCATATCTATATCACCATTATCATATCTATATCATCATTATCATATCTATACCATCATTATCATATCGTGGTCTGTGGGCCTTGATAACGTATGACTTGTATGTAAAACAAAAAATGCAAAGGTTCTACTGTTGGAATTGGTTTTCCTGGTCTATTGTTTACTATCTGAATTCATTCTAATACTTATTAGATGGATTTAAAGAATATTGTCAGCATCCTAAGTAAAAGTCATTTTTTTGTGGAATAAGCTGTATTCAAACATGGAGCACCCAGGTCGTCAGTCGGTACCGTTAACCATTAGATCATCTTCATCTCTCTATCACGTCATAAATAGCTGTAAATAGCAACTTAATCTCATTAAAGAAAGCGTGTTCTTTTTAAAATGTTAATTGTGTATGGAAACCTGTGATTATAAGTCTTACAAAATATTATTGGCAGTATCATTCTATAAGTACTATCCCATCTAAATAACAATTCTCGGTATACTAGATAGAGCAAATAAATCAAATTTTAGCATTCAATTATTTGCTAATACTTTCTCCTCTGAAGAGATGGTAGATATCGAAATCCTACAGAATAAGGAGCTAGAATATTTCAAATGCATTCTTTGTCTTACATAGAATAATAAAAATCTTTTGATTTGCAATTTAACCATTCACGTCATGAATTTTAAAATTTATTGAATGCTAAAATTTAACATATATATATATATATATATATATATATATATATATATATATACAATATATAATACATATATATATAATGCATATATATATATATATATATATATATATGTATTATATATATATGTAATATATGGCTTCTTCGACAGTTTTCGTGTGTATCATATCCGACTCGGATATTTTTCTGTCGAATTCGAAAATCTGCACGAGAATCTGAACGGGACAGTTTATTTAATTCAGTGTGTAGCATTTTGTCGTTCCGTCAGCTATAAGTAGGTAGAACGAAATGCGAGCGTGTTTACAAAATGATTCTGCTGTTTCGGATATTTTGTGTAGTTATTGTTTGTTGTTGCTTCTATCAGCAAGTTTCTTTATCGTATTTTATTATATTTTCTATTTTATTTGTATTGTTATTTACATCAAAATAGTTGCTGATTTAAAACAAATGAACAAACCTTATTCGGCATAGCGTGACTGTCAGAAAAAATATTCATATAAATGGTGTTGTCTGGTCGACAAAACATTTTGGAAAGGATAAAACAAATTGTGAATAAATCATGAGTTGATAGGGAAATGATCTTGAGAACACTATCATCACATCCCCATATATATATATATATATATATATATATATATATATATATATATATATATATATGTGTGTGTGTGTGTATGTATGTATGTATATGTATACATATGCATATATATGTATACTTATGTATGTACATATATGTATATGTATGTATACATATTCAAGAGGGATGGTCATTGACGAGAGAGGATTGGGGCTATATATAATGGTGGGGGAAAGCAGCGTGTTTTCCTTATGTAAATTAGATGTCTATATACATATATACATTTTATGAGAGAAAATAAATTCGAGTAAACTAGCGTAGTGGATTACGTCTAAAAGTTTAAATATCGTAGATATTTAAAAGATTGTGCCTGGAAATATAACCGTGATAGATTAAATAAATAAAATGAAACGAGATTGCGAAAGGAGTTTTTTTTTTTAAATTAGAGATAATTTAATTGGGATAAAATAGCGTAGTAACTTAAAAGATGACGTCCAAAAATAAGAATAGGGGGTGATAAAATGGAGTCTAAAAATAGATAATGATAAAATAAAATACAGTAAATAAGTAAAATAAAAATAATAAAATGAAGTGAAATTACGAATGTTTTTTTTAATATATATATATATATATATATATATATATATATATATATATATAGAGAGAGAGTTTAACCGGTGTCTAAATTGTTCTCTTTAATAATTGTTTCCGACAGATAGGGAGCAATGTAGAAAAAAACTTTTCTTTGTTTGATTATATATTTCATCAACTGGTGGTGATTGAGGAATTACAGATAACATTTGTCTGAAATCTCCTGCAAGCAATATTACTGCATTACCAAATGGTCTTACATTGCCATGCAAATCTTGCAAAGATCGACCAAGAGCCTCAAGTGTTTTTTGTGCGTACCATTGTGCATTCATCCCAAACAATAAGTTTGCATTTCTGCAATATTTTTCCCCATACTGGATATTTTGAAGATGTTAAACATGACATTTTTGAAAAGTTGAATGATTAATAGTAGTTTCAAAGTAGAATAAGTTGTTCTATTTGGTAGCAAGGTCGCAGGTATTCCACGTGTAGCTAGGGCTATGCCATTTTGTCACCGAATTGGTGCCAGATTCAATTTAATTAGAAAGATTTTGCCAGTTACTCCTGGTGCTGTTAAAAGTAGCAGTAATTTCCAAATAACTTCTATTCTCACAATAAGTAATTTATGTGACTAAAAAAGGATTTATCAATGTTTTGACAATGCCTTATTCACTGTAATAAATTCAGAGGACTAAAACAGAATGAGGGATTAGAGGTGGACAGATAGACAGGAAGATATATAGATAGAAAAGAGTAAATTAGAGGGAAATACAGAAAGAGGAGATAGATAGATAGAGGGATTGAGAGAGATAGACAGAGCCAGAGAGATAGAGGGTGAGAGTTAGCAACAGAGGGAGCGAGGCAGAGGAGAGGAGAGAAGGGGAAGGATAGAGGGAATAAGAGAGAGAACGGGGCTCAAAGAGAGATGGAGAGGGTGATATAGAGATAGATTGAGAGGGAGAGAGAGGGAGAGATGGATGGAAAGAGTTATAAAGAGAGGAAGAGAGGAGGGAGAGAAACAGAGGGTGAACTACACTTCACGGGTTTTTCCTCGATCAGTAGAGGAGAAATCCTTCGAGACTGAGGCAATTTTTATTTTTGTTACTATCCAGAGTACCCTTTTATTTCGGGAGCTAGATTTTCCACACATTAGAAACCGACTGTGTTATCTGAACTTTTACCTAACAATTTCATAAACAAAAAGATATTGTAAAACCTAAATTTAGCGTGAAAATACTATTTAAAAAAATAGCACGGTAACATAATTGCATAAGCGCCACTTTATTTTAAATGTTTATTTTCCAAAGACTGGTTGAAAGTTTTAAATTTTAAGTGTTGTGTAATTATCTTCTCAGCGTTCGGCTCGGCTTTCACCGGCTCATGACGTTAACAGCCGGATAAAGCCGAACGTTGCCGATGAGATAATAACAAAGGGACGTGAAAGAAAAAGTAAACTAAAATTTTAAATGTAGAAAAATCAACCCCCCCCAGAAAACCAATAAAAGTACCATTCATTTGTATTTCTTATTAAATGTTTGCAGAAAATATAATTTTTTGTCACATAAATAAACTTTTGCAATTTTTGTAATAAATAATAGCAACTTCGTTAATTTTTACGATTTGCTCCAGCGTATTATAAACACCTCACCCTTCCTTCCCCTGTTAAAAACGGCTTTAGGAATACCCTCCACCTCCCCATGTTTGTGGGAGGTGTTTAACATTGGGAGGTTAGGGTGTTTATAATACGCTGGGGCAAGTCGTAAAAATTAACCAAAACATTTCTTGTTAAAGTATTTTTTATAGTTTAGAAAAAGTGAAATAAACGTTCTTTATGCATTTTTTGCTAGTATTTATGTAAACAACAAACACAATTCGTATATATATATATATATATATATATATATATATATATATATATATATATATATATATTGCCGAATCCCGGCGGGTAGGTTTTTTTTCGTTATTTTGTTATGCCAGGGAGGAACACCCATCCACCGATCGAATTGTGTGTTTCTTTCTTTCTTTTTTCTTTCATTCCCATCGCTATCGAAATTCTCGTCTGATGCTCAGTGCACGCGTATGCGCGTCGAGTTGAAAGTGCGTAGCATTATGATTGGCTGGTCAGCATGTTACATCAAGCAGCAGCTAAACCCGAGCTGTGAACGTCATATTCCGGAGAAATCCGAGTCGAAAGCTGAGTTACGTCTGGTTCATTAAATGTATAAGTGAAAATATTTTCTTTTATTTATGCTTTATTTCTTTAATTTAATAATTTCTGTTGTACTCTTTTAACGATTGTTAAAAATAAGTTTGTTTTATACGTACGTGTAGTCTGAATCGTTATTTTTCGTCATGTCAAATTTTTTTTTTTTTTATTACATTTTCACCCCAAACAAGGCAAATTGCCACTTTGGTGTAGGGGGCTACTATCAGGGGCAACAACTACTGGGGTACTATGTAGGGATTTGGGCAGCAAGATGTCGGTTCACGTTACACTTGAACTTCTGCACGTCAGTACTGTTGGGGAAGCAGGGACCTGGAATGGAATTCCAGAGTCTAGCAGTTCTGGGGAAGAAACTATTGGAGTAAAAAGATCTTTTACATCTAGGGATCTCTACAGTGTGGGGGTGGGATTTAGCAGCCTGTCGGGTTTGTCGAGGGTGCTCACGTCGGTGGGGCACAAGTGATTGCAGTTCGTCAGATCATTCACCACTAAAATACTTGTAGAAAAGGCAGAGGGATGCAACATTTCGTCGATGGGACAGAGGCTGAAGCTTAGATGCCAGTTCAGGGCCTATCAGGTTTGCGACTCTCTTTTGAACCTTGTCAAGGAGCGAGAGACTAGTAGCAGATGCACCAGCCCAGATGTGGCAGCAATACTCCATACATGGGCGAATGGTGGCCTTATAGAGGTACAGGATACTTTCGGGTGTTAGTAGTTTTCTAGCACGGTAGAGAGAGCCCACCTTTCTTGCAGCGGCCTTGGCAATGCCTTCAATGTAATTGTTCCAACTCATGTTTCCTGTGAACGTTAGGCCAAGGAGTTTGAAAGATGGACTCTCAGATAAAGAGTCGTTGGCCATTGCTATGGGTGGTAGAGAGGGTTTCTTGTAATTATTGAATGAAACTAGTTTAGTCTTGGCAGCATTGAACGCGACCAACCGCTTTTGTCCCCATTCCACTACAGATTGGAGGTCTTCCTCTAGTGTTTTTTGCCATTTCTTTAGATATATGTTCATTCGTCTTCCTGTCGTGCCTGCCATAGAGTGTAGTGTCATCAGCATATATACCCATCTCAGAGGCAATTTTGTCGGGGAGGTCATTTATGAATATCAGGAACAATAGAGGTCCAAGGATAGAACCCTGGGGCACCCCCGCATTTATATCATATTGTTTAGATGTACGACCGTCGAGGACAACCTGGATTTTTCTCTTATCTAAGAAGGATCTAATTATGTTAAGTATTCTACCAGTGATACCGTATGATCTGATTTTCCTGAGGAAACCCTCATGCCACACCCTGTCAAAAGCCTTAGATATATCTAGAGCTACCGCTCTGCCCTCCCCCGCTTTGTCCAGTGAATGGTATATACGTTCAGAGATCACAGTTAGGATGTCTGCTGTGGAACGGGCTTGTCTAAATCCATATTGTTTGTCAGTCAGTAGTTTAGTATCTGTAAGATGATGGACTAGAGCATGGTTAATTATGGTCTCAAATATTTTGGCAAAAAGTGGGAGGAGGCTAATGGGGCGATAATTTGATGGGTCTGTCCTTTCGCCAGAATTCTTGAAGACTGGTACAACAGAAGCAGTTTTCCAACAGCCCGGAAAGCAAGCTTCATTAAGGCATTTGTTGTAGAGTTTGGAGAGAACTGGAGCTACTTCGGCTGAGCACTTTTTTAATAGCACAGCTGGGATAAGATCGGGTCCACATGTTTTTGAGGTGTCAAGGTTTTTTTATGATAGCATGCACCTGAGCAGGGGTGGTTTTCAGATCGTCTAGTGTGGCGTCTGTCCGCATAGGAAAGTCAGGTAGGGGTGGTTGGAAGGGTCCAGTGTGGAGTTGGAGGCAAACCGACTGGCAAACATGTTAGCCTTGTCGGTTGCTGAGGAGACAACCTCGTGATTGTTGGTCAACCGAAGAGAAACGATGTCGAATAAAAGTTTTTTTTTAATACGATAATATTTTTTACTTTTTAATATTTAAGAACACAGTTAGATTAGATACAATCACGGTTATAAAATATTACGGAAAACGGGCTTGTAAATTTCTAGTTTAGTTATGTTGAACAAACCAGACGTTTCACTTGTTTTAAGCCCACGACAAATAATCTGTAAGGAGCTCACAATGTAGAGTTTAATATTCGATGCCTTTTATTTCTTTCGCATGGCATGGCTAACTCATCGGATTCGTTGTTAAGTGTTAAAAACCATGCTTGGAATGTCCGCATTATGAAGGAAGGACGCCATTGTTTGAGATGATGTCCTACAAGGTAATTTTCTCAAGAAGCATTTGAGTTTACGTAGATGCAAGTTGTCGAGTCTGTTCTCTTAGCGGAAGTAGAGGGCACCCAGTTCATTACTGTAAAAAAACGTGTTGATCACGGAAGCCCGGTGCACGTTTATCCTTGTGTTGGTGATGAACGCTTTAATGTTCACGAATTTTGTTGCCAAAAGAGCAATCGCCGTTTCTTTCTGAAAGGTTTGTAAAGCACTGCACCTTAGAGGTGGATAAGCCAACGTATGTGAAGTCAACGAAAATTGCGCGGATGTTGTCGTCAAGGTGATGTCTGGACTACTGTTAATATCTGGGCCGGGGATATTTTAAAGGCTTGTGTTTATAGAAAAATCTGAATGCGTGCGTGAAATAGCTGTTAGGTATTTATACTGCTTCTTCAGAGTGTGTCCTTTGTGCTACATCATCAACGAAGAGCATCTCGCGTATAAGTATATTCCGTCTTAACGAAGAGGAGGATAAGATTGAAGCGATTCCCCTTGATAATGCTATGGCAGTACATTCCGTTCTTCGATTTATTGAAGCTATATGATAAAACAAAAATAAGAAGATGCCAAAGCACTCTCAACCGGCGCGCTTAATTGGGAATAAGCCCGAAGAAAAGAGTTTGCTCTTCATCGAAATATTTTATCATTTTCAGGGTCCTTCGAGACATCCAGTTTTTAGTTGTAGAGTTAAAATTCCTTTCCTACTGACAAGATAAAATCTTTTTTTTAACACGATGACATAACCATTATCTCCGTCGTGGCCTTCTTTTCCTGGAACTGGTTTAGGGGTAACTTTGTAACAAGATCCGTGTATTTAAACATTACAAATAAACCATGTATGCATTTTCAAAATGCATGCATCTATTAATATATTATTAATTATTATTAATTAGACATCGTTAACAAAATCGATCAACCCATTTTTATATTAGATATTAATCAGATATCTCGTTTAAATAAACGTCATCTATAATATAACTCCTACCTCCTCTGTTTAAATGTATGTATGTATGTACGTATGTATGTATGTATGTATGTATGTAGGATTAAAAACAAGACCTTCCAAAGGGCGAATGAACTCTTTTTCTGGGTCAACGGCCAACTAGCACCGTGTGTATTTGTGTGTGTGTATATGTGTATTGGGGTGGAGAGGGCTCCCGTAAGCCGTGGTGAAGGCAACCTTTCTAGGAGAAGCAAATCTCTGATTTAAAAAACCATAACGCGGAAGACCATTACCCGCATTAAGCTGGTATGCAGTTTAATTTGTTGCTGGCTATCTTGCTCTTGCTTGTTGCTGGATCTCAACATTTTGAACCGATAGAGAGACTTAGCTGTCGTACAAAGCTAAGACTCTGTAACATCATCTGTGTATAGATACTCGCTCAGGCATTTGGGCTCATGGATTTTAAATGTCTGAGGGAGTGGCACTCGTCTGACAAGACGTTGCAATCATCATGCATTTACGGCATAATCACGTTGACACACCGGTTCCCGTTAGATCATCGAAATTAAGCAACGTTGAGCCTGGCTAGTACCAGATGGCTGACCATTTGGGAATTTTAGGCGCTGTATGTGCTTTCTGCTTATCTCGGCATTGTTTCCAGTCGTTCCACATGCCACTAGTATTCAACAATGTCGACTCAGCAGTGATGTGGTTGGCGATTGCGCAACTGTTGCCACAAAAATTCACGCGCAGGCACGCTTACCGTGGGTATCCATAGTCTGTCAAGACTGAAGGAAGCCTTTTTTTATGTTTGTATTTTTGCCTAAAACATTCGACAGAGGCGACGGATTTTCACAAAATTGGTATCATTTTGAAGCTCGCACTCTTTTTGCTTGATCAAAAGACACCTCTAAACACTCGGGCAACGCCGGACACTCAGTTAATTTAAAATAAACACTAATCAACTATGTTTTTTGAAATGGAACAGTCTATTAAAATGTTTAAATTAGTAAGGTATGTTTTTACATTATTGATCAGCCCATTAAATCAATGAATATTAATCAAATACGTTTTTAATGGATTAGTCTATTTAAAGAGCAAACATTTGTAAGATATGATTTTTTTGTAATGCTCCTTCTGTTATATTTTAAACAATTCGCTTATCATTCTTAAGATGATGAATGTTCTTTTGTAATTCATGTTATAAAGGATATGAGTCTTAAGAGAGATGAGAGTCTTAGGAGAGTTCATGTTGTAAGTCTTCATATTGTAAGACATTAACAGGTGTATATAAAGAGAGAGTGAGAGTTTATAAATGAGAGAGATTGCATATAAATACATTTTGAGAAGGTGTTTTCATATTTAGATAGACAGACCGATAGGTTAGCATTTATGCCGATGGATTGACAGGTTGGCATTTATGCTTTGACAGTTCGTATGAACGGGAGTGTTTGTATAACATAAATAGACACATATACTTTCTAACATATATATTTTTTAGATGATGAATTTCAAATAGTTTGTACACATAAATAGACAATACCTTTTTCATATAATGATGAACACAGGAGACGGCAGTTATAAAAAAACATGATGAGCATTTATTCTTCCACTTAACCGGTTGGTGGCTTTGCGTTCAGGAATTCAAAGGTTCACATTCTAATGTTTCAAAAGTGACCGTCTCGCTTCTAGACGTTCGACTCCCATGTCTGGACCCAGACTATCGTCTGACTTTGACTCTCTGCCTCCCTTCTTCTGATTTCTCACTCACTCTAACTAACTAACTCTCACTTCCTATATTGAGAAATCCATGCATGTCCGGCCAACGTGACCACAATTCACGTGCCATCAACATACGCGACCTGCACGTTTCCGAACATTCTGATTTCCCATTTTTTCTTTGTTGTTTTCACAAAGGAATTCAACCTACATATCTAATTCATTTAACCCATATTTTATTATCCACATTCTTTCTAACAATGATAGTTTATTTATTATTTTTTTAATCAGAATCAACAATTTACTGGAGATTCCATTTAAACCTATTGTTCTTTAAAACTTATCTTCAGGGTTCGATTCTCGTTTTCTTTCATTTTATTTTCATTTTAACTAAATCTCTCTATTTTTATACTTACATGAAAAGGGGACAGCCCTTATCATGTAACACTTCAGTTTAACACTAAACATTAATTTATGTTCTTTTGAAAATAAATCAGCTTATTTAAAATGAACATTAACCAATCAGTCCATTAAGATATTGTACATTAGTAGGGTGTTTGAATATAATTGATAACCAATTTAATAAAAATTAATCAAACACGTTTTTAATGGATTAGTCCAACTAAAGAACACGCATTTGTAAGATATGCACATTTTGTAAATGCTCAATCATTTAAAAAATAAACATTAATAAGATATGTTCTTTTGAAAAATACACTAATCAGATATTTCTTCGAAAATGGCTCAGCCCATTTACACATTAGTAAAATGTGCTTTAACATAAGTAACCAGCCTATTTAATAAATAAAAATTAATCAAATATGTTTTCTATGAATTAGTCCATTTAAAAATTTGTAAGATAGCTGTAAGATATTTTTGTAAATCGTCAGCTCATTTCAAAATATACATTAGATGCGATGTTTTGAAAATATATAAGCCTATTTGAATAATTAATATTAATTAGATACGTTTTTTTTTTAAGATTAATTAAATTTATTTTGAAAAGTGATCAACCCATTTAAATATTAATAGCGGCTACGTGTTATTAAAACTTCATATGCAAGATAGTTCTACATCGGTTAAATGACATCAGACAGACACTTTAATGATGTGACGACGAAAGTATCAGTATTGATTACTTTAATTATGTTGTGAAAGATTTCTTTCTCTGAAAAGTAATTTATTGTTATCCGAAATGATTAAGATAAACGAAATACATAAGAAAATTATTTTTCTATTAAAAAATTTCGTCTCATAGAGTTGTGTAGCGGTCGTACACATCAAAGACATATGGCGGATGATAAGATATTTATATAACGGTGTAGACGACGACAACGACGACGACGACAACGACGACGACGATGATGACAATTCTTGGAGATTTGATATTTTTACATGGGTATCACTACTTATCAAGGCCTTGAGGTCACCCGAGGATAAGGGTAAAAGAGTGTAAAGTAGAAATTGGACAAAATAATAATCATTAGTAATGGACAATTGGTGAATTTGTTAATTTATATGGAACGGCTCACCAAAAACTTGTTTACGTTAGACTTGAAGACAACCATATTGTAATCAGCTGGAAACCAGGAAAACGGAAGACACTTCGATAGGTGTGTTTTATGCTTAGGAGACACATTAATGTAAAAAGATGTGCAATAGACAGTTCTTTAAAACATGGAGAAGGTAATTCATTATTGATGGTGAGGACAGACAGTTACACTTTTAAAAGGTGTTTCATATAATGTTCATTTACAAAGACGATGGACAAAAACACATTAAATTTTGATAGATGACAAATAAAAACAAGGTTTACAAATAACATGATGACATCCATTATTCTAGCTAGTTATGATAATGATCAGGTATTCGATGTGTTGCAGAATTGCATTGTCTTGTCTCCCTTCCTTTTTCGCTTCCAATACGGGTTCGGCAAACTTACTCTTCCGACTCTAACTGTCGACCTAACTCCGCCTGGACTTCTCTCCGTGACGTACTCCAAACTTCTAAATGTATTGTGAACTATCTTTCTTTGTGACGTTAGAAACGTGCTCAAACACGCGAATGTTTTCTCGCGTGTATTTACATACACATATGTCTCCAACACGTTTGGCAACACAAAGGTATTCCTTCATTTTATTTCCATTGTCCGAACTCTGGCCTCTAATTGTATCGTTATTCTAACATACGGCATAATCACGTTGACCGACCGGTTCCCACTAGATCACCGAAGTTGAGCAACGTTGAACCTGGTCAGTACTAAATGTGTGACCATTTGAAATTTCTCGGCGCTGTATATGCTCTCCGCTTATCTCGGCATTGTTTCCAGTCGTCCTGGTCTTCACCTTGCCACTGGACCCAAACGGTGTCGATTCAGGAGAGGTGGGGTTAGAGATTGCGCAACACTTCCCTCACAATTACACGCACAGCTGCCTCTACAGGGGGTATCCTTTGTCGTTCGAGACTGAACAGAGGCATTGATCGATTCTAACACAATGGACAATGCTTCACATTTGCAATATGTATTATTTTCAAATTTTGGTTACTGGATTCGATTCTAAGCTTTTCCTTTAATAAATATTATTTTCAATTCTATTTATTATCTTTCCGCTTTCATATACAACAATACTTTGTCAACAAATAAATGTCAAAATATGGTTTTAATAGAAGGTTTTTCGAAGGCTTAGAGTGTATAACGTACTAATTGCTATTAATCGTTGATATAAAAGGTATGTTTCTGTATTATTACTGTAACATCGGACGATTCGATAGAAGTAGGAAGAAATGAGTCTCACTAATTACAAATAATAAATCTAATACCTTTAATTATGTTATAGAAATAAATTGTACATTGCTTTCAAAGTGTTTAAGTGCTAATAAGATGGGTGTTTTTATTGAAAACTTAAACATTAAACGTAAATAACATGCGTTGTTTTTAAATATGTACGCCAATTTAAAACTTAAACGCTTGATAAGAACGCAAGTGCGAGCATGTCAGCGGAATACAAATAACTGAGATTTGTGGGAGGTGACGTCACGGCAAGGGCAAATGAAACATATAAAAAAGAACGTGCTCGCAGACCGGTGGTAACGTTTGAGATGACAGAGGTCAGAAAGAACAGTCACGATTACGTTTTATTCGGAGAGTAACCGGAAATAAATGTCGTTGTTTAAACGGGAAAAAGAGAGTCGAGCTTTCCCAAGTGTTAGTTCCATTTGCGACGGAGTCTACAGCATGTTGGGTCCCTACGTGTAAACGTGTGTAACGTGTACTACGTTACAGTAGTATTAAAGAGATGGATCATTCAATTTAACATAAAACAATAAGCCGGTATGTTTTAAATGGTTGAACCCATTTAAATATTAAGCATTGGAAATGGATCAGTCAGTTTTAGTAGTTAACATTTGTCAGACATGTTTTATAAAACAAACAAACAAACATATAATCTGCACGAGTTTATTTTTTTGACTCAGTAATCCAGAGTTTAGATAAAAATCTGAAGCTCAGCGTCTTCCAAGTCTGCCATTTTTCTCTCTTTTATTTAACGCCAAACAAATGAATAGAGGAGAAATAAAAGAAGTTAAATAGGAAGTCAGTTTTGTTTTGCTTTCTTTTATCAGGCCTATTTACTTACTTGCCTCTCTGTTCTATTTTCGCTTAGGAATGATTAAAATCTGTCTTCTTTTCGGTAAGACATCAATGAATCTTTCGTTGGCATTACGTGACCCTGTTGGAACATTGCTTTTATATAAAAAAAAACTTTGTCTGATTTAGCAAAGCACACATGATACAGTCAGCATTTTGCAATAGATGAGTGGTTTATTCGCAGACAGCATATAATATGTCAACGAATAAGAAAAACGATTTAGTAAAAACAGGAGAACAAAGAAGGGAAAAAGTTGATTGCGTAACTAAAGATGAAGACGATGAATAATACGATGAAGTAGACTATAAAGAAAGAAGTGAATAAGATGATGAAGACTTCGAAGGAGAAAATGAAAAGATAAAAGACCATTATTAAAAAAAAGCTAATAAATATAACGAGGAGACAGAAAGAATGTATGTACTGAAGAAGATAATGAAGAAGACGATGAAGATGGAGATAAATTAGTGGATAAAAATCTGTTTAAGAATATCAGGAGATTGGGCAGAAAGATTAAGACGAAGACAATGAAGATGAAGCTCGGTGAGAAGATGAGCATGTCGATTATGAAGAAGAAAATGCTAAAGTAGATAGAGATACCGAAAACACAGCGGAAGACCATGAAACATATTTTACAAACAATTTCCGAAATTTCGTCCCGATAGTGTAGAAGCGCCATTTATTTTTATGTGATTGTTTTCCTAACCCGGCACGACTCCAGATATCTTGTTTAAAGCTATTATAATATTTTGTACAACAAAAAATCTGTATATATATATATATATATATATATATATATATATATATATATATATATATATATATACAAAAGATGGCGTAACAAAATGGAAAATAATTGCAAAATTTAAACGAAAATAAAAGCATACGAGCATGATTATAAAAACCGAACATTGCTTCGGATTTTATAATCATGCTCATATGCTTTTATTTTCGTTTAAAATTTCATTAAATAACCGGCAATCTCTTGTAAATTTAGAATATAGACTCTTGTCATTTATTTATAAACTGTGTCAATCGCTGTATTGCAGATTAGTAAAATACCAATATTTCACTAAATATACGTCATACAAAAATGAAAATTGTATCCTCAAATCTCTATTTCAAGCTTAGTCATTTCTCAAAATTTTATTCAAGGCAATGCTATATTAACGAAATTATGCTACTCTTGACGGTCCGGGTGGATGGGCCAAAGTTTGGAACTAGAACGGAACTCATACCCCTTACAGAGTTCATCGCCAATGAGGAGGTGGAGTCATCATGTTTTGGGTGGGGATAATTAGGGATAAGTTGGTTGGATCATTCCGAGTTTCAAAGGGCGTAAAACTTACCAGCAATGCATACACGGCGTTTTTGGATAAATATTTGTCACCATGGATAGATGACCTACCATTGTTACGTCGCTTTCAGATGAGTTTTATGCATGACAATACAGCATCCCGTTCTGTTAGGGGGAATGCAGCCTTCCTTGAATCTATGGGCTTCTTTGGAGAAACTCTCATGACCAGACCTTTACCCCATGAAATATTTCTGGTCAATATGAAAAAGAGGAATTCATGTGGTAGGAGAGCAATTTGCTTCAAAAGATGCGTTGTGGAGAACATAGATCAAACTATTGACTTCCCCGGAGACAAAAGGTGGTTTGAAGCTATTTAAAAAATTGTGGATATGGCGATAAATAATTTAGTCACTTGATGCTTAGTATCTAGGATGTGCTTTTTCTCATTATTCTTTGACAGAAAAATATAATAAAAAATAAAGTTCGCATAAAACATTGTATTTTTGCCCTAAAACATTTAAAGAGACCAGCAATAAAGCGATGGACAGCCGAAATTCCACGATAAAGAATAAATGTCATAACTTCGTGAATATCGTATGAATTTTAATAAAATTTTGGGAAATCACTATTCTTAATACAATCATTTGGTGAGATAATTTTCATTTTGTTGTGACGTAAATTCAGTGAAATATTTATAATATAATATGCAATAAATCGATTGACGCAGTCATATATATATATATATATATATATATATATATATATATATATATATATATATATATAAGGGCTCCTTGCGAAGGGGTTCCTGCGCGTGAAATTGAGACAAGAGGTACGCGTGAAATTGAGACAAGAGGTACGCAATCTTCAACCACACCTCACCTTAGTCGACATTGTTTAATAATAGTGGCCAGTGAAGTACGTACAGGACGACTGGAAACAAATGCCGAGATAAGTGGAGAGCTTATACAGCGCCTAGAATTCCGAAATGGTCACCCATCTGGTACTAACCGGGCTCGACGTTGCTTAACTTCGGTGATTTATATATGCATACAAGAATACATGAAAAAGTACACGAACATTCTGTACAGAAATATTATATCTACTGTAAATGCGTTGCTATACTGCTTAATTGAACACATATTTCTCGTTACCATCAAGCAAGACGGAAGATATGTGGCTTCATTCATTTTTGAAAAGAATTTAGGCTTAATTAGATCACGTAGGAGCAAGGATTGCGGAAGGCTGTCGAGGAATCGAACAAGTCTATTGATGGAAACAGTTGTCTCTTTTTTTCTGTTCTTGAAAGACATTTTGAAAGATTTCAATAGAAGTGGACGTTCTTTACCGTAGGAAATCTTTTTTTTTTCTTTCACATTAGCTGGATTTTCACCATTTTTATTTATTTATTTATTTGCTTTTAGATGATTGAAATCGCTCGTATCTGCCCGTTGCGCCCATTATGGTTCGCTTCAAATTAGCGCATGAAATATAAAGGAATTGCATGGGGACTTCGCCACTTCGCAGACGCGAACACGCAAACGAAATTGATCTTCCGTTTCTGATGTTCGGTATTTTTACTGTTAATTTTAGCAAGGATTTGAAATGACAACAGTTAAATTGTAAATTTGATCTCTGAAAAAAATACCATTTTTTTGTTGTATTACGTAATATTAATGAAAAAATGGCACAAAAATAGGCACTCATGGTTCGGAAATAGATCCGTGATTACATTTCTAATTCTTTGAGGAAATAAATAAATAAATAAATAAATAATAATAATAATATAATAATAATAATAATAATAATAATAATAATAATAATAATAATAATGAAACACTATATGGAACCAAGGACACTGAAGCCGCATATCGATAAGTTTTCTAATCCAACCCCACCCAATTTCTACATCACTACCCCCCCCAAAAAAAGAGTGAGACCAAATAACCAATTAGAGTAAAAACGGAAGGAAAAACCGAGGAGCTGACCAGGCCTCGTCGAATAAGTGCGAAGGGAACTGGGACCTTGGGGAGGCTTATTGCCACTCAAATTCAAATAAAGACCAATAGCCTCTGCCAACGAGAAATTAATGGAAAGCAGCTGTTGCGATAACGCAAATTTATTTGCAAATGTTATCGAAAGAGGTGGAGAGTAATGGAAACCTGGGGAGACTTGTGGTCACTCAGTTTCCAGGGAACACCTCAGGCTGTTTTCAAGGAGAGATCTTTGATGACCTGTGTAAAAGCTCCTTGTGAGCCAATAATAATAATAATAATAATAATAATAATAATAATAATAATAATAACAACAATAATAATAATAGAAGTGAACTGGGACCTTGGGGAGGCTTATTGCCACTCAAATTCTAGTGGGGACCAATGGCTGATGCTAACGAAAAATCGATAGTAAACGACTGTTGCGATAATCCAAATTTATTTACAAATATAATCAGCAGAGGTGGAGGCCACTGGAAAACTGGGGAGACTTGTCACTCAGCTTCCAGAGAACACCACAGGCTGTTCTCAAGGAGAGATCCTTTATGACCTATGTGTTGAGAGTCGCCAATAATAATAATAATAATAATAATAATAATAATAATAATAATAATAATAATAATGATAATAATAATGTTGAATGGAAATGTGTTGATCGCTTGAGATAAAACTAGAAATATCTAAGGATATGGAACTGCTTAACAAAACAGGGATCAAGGCGATTTGTTACAAATATTTGGAAGTTCTTGAAAAAGACACCATCAAATCTACAGAAAAAAAGATAAATAGAAAAGTGGAGTGAAGAAAACAAGCAAACTTAAACAAAATATACAATAAAGATCTAATCACAAGAAAAATAGTAAGAGAGTATCGCTAATAAGTAGAGCTAAGACAACAGCATATTCTTTTCATTGTTTTCACTTTCGAGTGTATCCGTTGATATCTTATATGCTTTTATATAGAGTGATGTGGTTCTCGGTTGATTAACTGTGTCTAACTGTGTTGGCTATATACTCGAGAGTCAAAACAACGAAAAGAATATTTTGTTGGCATAACTCTGTTAATAAGGTACTCTGGACCATTCATAGACTGAACCACAGTAAAACTTGTGCATCTTGACGAGGACGAGGAAGATAATGACAATGCACTTGAACGAAGATACTAGCGCCATTATATGCAAAGGACACAAGAAGGTATGGGACTGACAAATGTAGAACATTGTGTAAAGGGCACAAAAGAGACGTAAAAGAGTACATAAATCGTAATACAGAAGGATTGATAATCGCAGCACGACACACCGTCAGAAAGAACAATTCAAGAAACGATTAGAAGTGCAAAGAAAGAAAAAATAAAAAAAGTGGAAAAGAAACAGTTACATGAACGATTTATGAAGATTGCAAGTAAAGAGAATCATGAGAACACCTGGACATTGCTAAAAAAGAAAAAGAAAACATAAATAGAACAACCAGATATTTACTGACAGCTGCACAGACGAGCGCGATTATAACTAACCATATTAAAGCTAAAATAGATAAAACACAATAAAACAGCAAGTGTAGTATAAACACAAGAAAAGATAAACCACATAATATATGAATGGAGCAACCTAGCTCTAAAATAATATAAAGACAGGTACTACTGCGTAGGTAAGGCACTGCGTCGGGAGTTGGAGAAAAGACTGCACCTTAAACATGTGAACAAATATAATAAACACAAACTGGTGACAGTACTAGAGAACGAAAACCACAACACTCGTTAGGATGTAGAGAAGCAAATAGATAAAATGATGTAAGTAAGAAAACCGTACGTCATAATAATTAACAAGAAGGAAAGAAAACTCACAAATTGTAGGTTTGTCTGTCCCAGCAGACGACAGAAACAAACAAACAAACAAACAAACAAACAAATAAAATAGGGAGAACTTGCTAGAGAACAGAACATGAAGAAAATGAATGTAATACTTATAATTGTTAGAAAAAAAAACGAACTTGGGAAAAGGATTAGATAAAATCGGAACCAATGTTAAGACTGGCACTATCACACGGACTGTAATTCTTAAAATAACAAGAATTGTAGGAAAAAACTGAAATCTGCAAACTAATCTACATAGACAACAAAGACTAACCGGCCATGAAGATACTGCGACAAAATTACAACAAAAATATTGTAAAACACCACATGGAACCAATAAAATTGAAACAAGTAAATTGTTAGAACTAACCCCTGCACCCCTCGAAAAATCTAGTGTCGTATTTGGGTATTTATTTGCTTCCCCACGTAAGCAAAATGTGACACAAGGTCGGCTTTATGTGAGGTGAAGGGGGAGGGGATGGTACCTATAGGGTTACCCCTACATGTACCAATAACCAATTGCCACAAGGGCAATGGTCACAAAGTGCAACATCTGCCGGAACAGATACTACACTTTGCTCCTAGCAAGAGTGTCGTATTTGACTAGGATCGCAGTCTAGTAAGATCAAGGTGGATTATAAATACCGAGGAGAGAAAGAACGAACTATAACGCTACTAGATAAGTGGGAATAGGGCTGGTATTTTAGGAAGGCTTATTACCACCCAAATTCCTAGCAAGGTCAATGGTCATTGCTAACAAGAAATCGAGGCTAAAACACAGCTCAAAAGCGAGAAAATTATACGCAGGAAAATGCAATGACAGCAGAAAAAATAAGAAACTAATCTTTTCTATTAAAGGAAAACAATGTGTGGATGTATGATACCATGTAACGAAAACAGATACTACGCTACCCTCTTTCCACTAAAAAAGGAGACGGATATTTCTGGAAGAGAGGCATCGTAGCCATAGAAACTATACTACACTATGCTTTACATAAAAGATGAATTTATATTATTTAGATGTTTTTGACTACTTTTCTCATCTTTAGTGTTATTTACACAACATTGCGACCGATGTCAGTTTCGGCCTTTTTCACATTTATCTTGTAAAACTTTG
This sequence comes from Euprymna scolopes, assembly GCF_053919585.1. Classification (NCBI taxonomy): domain Eukaryota; kingdom Metazoa; phylum Mollusca; class Cephalopoda; order Sepiida; family Sepiolidae; genus Euprymna; species Euprymna scolopes. The sequence continues at coordinate 17,245,337 of NC_136514.1, read as the reverse complement.
GGAATGTTTCTGCCTTACTCTTAAATTTGCGTGAAATTTTTAGCAGATCCATTTATTTAAAGCAAAACGTAGATTCTATTCTACCGACAGCCACGATCATGAAATCTAAAGAAATTCGCAATTGTTTGATGAGAATACCAAAACTGATGAATGGACCTTCCACTTCTAGAAGCGTATTACTTAGAACTGAATTTTATATTGTAGCTTACCGTTATGCCACACGTTGTAGTGTGATCTTCAACAGTTCGACAGATATATTTTCAAGGCTGATAAGATACACCTGAAGAAGGTCGGAGTTTACATCAGTCGAAACTTTATATGAATAACACTTAAGATGAGGACACTAAGTTGAATATTATTATTGTTATCAAATAACACAAATTACACTGGTCAACACAATATTTTTGGCAGGCAAAGTAAGACTGGTTTCTGGGGTTTTCCAGGGCGCTGAATCCGAATCTGACATTAGTTTTTTCAAATTGGCTCTAGTTTTTGAGATATCACAGGGGGGTCGTTTGTCTGAAATCACCCATTCGCGACCATAGTTAACGTACAAAAAAACGGCTAAATAGTGCATAAATGTCAGATATTGATTTTTATGATAATCTTAAACCACAAAGACAGTGTAAAATCTCAATCTAACAAGTTAAGTTAGATATAACATCATTTCATTTATCCTATAACTGAACACTTTTCATAGATTTCGAGGATATACAAAAAATTTGCTAAAAATTTGCTGAATTTTAATTCTCCAAGTGAAAAAAAAACATTTACATAATCAGTTATATATCATAAATTAATGCAAAGCATTATACACTAGATTCTAAGTTACAATGAACACACAAAACAATATTTTATTCACAAAACTAAAATTGACGTTTATACGATTTTCGCTTGTGAGCAACTTTTGGGCAGTCTCTCAAAAGGTTCCAGCAGTAGTCTGCCATCATGTGCTCATCCCATTTGCCTTGATACCTCTCTTCCATTGTTTTGATGTCTTGATGGAATCTCTCTCCCTGCTCCTGACTGTAATAACCAAGATTACCAGGAAATCTGTCGAGGTGGCTAAACAAGAAATGAACTTTAATGTTCATATTTGCCCCTAGTTTTCCGTATGCAGTAAGCATCTTACGGACCAATTGCTTGTAATTGTCAGCTTTGTGATTTCCCAAAAAGTTTGTCACTACATCTGTGAAGGACACCCAAGCATTTAACTCAACCGTGTTCATATGATTAGTGAAGTCAGAATCCCTCATGAGCGTTCGAATCTGAGGTCCATCGAAGATGCCACCTTTAGCTTTTTCGATGGAAAGACCTGGAAATTGCCTGCATATGTACTTGAAGCAATCCCCATCCTTGTTTAACGCCTTAACAAACTGCTTCATGAGCCCTAGTTTTATGTGCAATGGAGGGAAGATGATTCTATCCCTGGGTACCAAAGGCTCATTGATGACGTTGGCTGTGCCGACTTCGAGACTTTCTCGTTCTGGCCAGTTCTCCCTTCTCCAGTGCTGGATTCTTGCTCTGCTATCCCACAAACAAAGAAAGCAGGGATACTTTGTGTACCCACTTTGCTGATCAAGCAGAAAATTCACCATTTTCAAGTCCACACAAATCAGCCATTTATGAGTGTTGTAATTCAGCTTTTGAAGAACAAATTTGATAGCATCATACTCTTCTTTTATCTTGGTAGAATGGCCAATTGGTACAGGAGCAAACTTATTGCCATTGTGCAAAAGTACAATTTTTAGACTTGCTTTCGAGCTATCTATGAAGAGACGCCAATCTGCTGGGTCATATGATGAGATCCCCATGCAGTTAAGAAGTGCAGAAACGTCATTACAAAAGACCAGATCGTCTTCTTTAGAAAAGAAACGAAGCAAGCTGCCTTCCCTTGTCCTATAGTATGTTACTTTTGTGGCAGAATCAAGCATGTTTTTCTCTTGGAGTCGTGATGCAGGAACTTCAGACTGCTCCTTCGACAAACAAAGGTCTCGCACTAGGTCATTAAGTTCAGATTGATTGAAAAGCTGAGGGCCATTTGAGGGTTCTTCATAGTCACTACAGCTATCATCACTTGATATTGAAAGATCAGCTGGAATCTCTTCGGTTTCATCGATTTCAGGCAAACTGGTGAAAACAGGCACAGGTAGATCCTCAGAGTGCGCAACAGGACGGATAGCAGAATCCAGGCTCGGATACTGCCAATTTGCTTTCTTGTGCTTGTTAAACCCCGTCATGTCATTGAGACAGAAGTAGCAGTCATCAAAATGATTGTTGGGCTCTCTCCACACCATTGGTACAGCAAACTTCAACTTCAGCTTACCGTTGGTCCAACCGCGGAGACTTTCTACACAGGTTTTGCACACCATATGTGGGGCCCAAGACTTGTCTTGGTCACCAAGTATCATATCGAAGTATGCTTTGTACGCCCTCTTGACAAAGTCTGTAATATTCCTCTTTTGTTGTGCCATCATATACTGTCCAGATGTAACAAAAGACATCCGGTTCATATCTGCAACATCTTCTAGAAGAACTCATTTTGTCTCTGGAACTCATTTTCAACTGTGGAATTAAAAAGAAAATTCTTAATTACTGTTTAATTTATACTGCAACTATATTTATGGAACATGTTATTAAGTAGTTACAGTATATAATTATATAAAAATTCTCCCTATATAAATAATTATATAAAAATTCTCCCTGAAATACTTCAATATATACATAATCATTATAATGATTCAATAATATCAGAAAATTATTATTTACTGCTTCTATATTGAAGTATTTCAGGGAGAATTTTAGCAGTTTAGGCTTATTTGGGGTTATCAGTATCTTCTAAACTAGAGCCAATCGTGCAAAACCAATGTTATATTCGTAATCAGCGACCTTCAAAACCCCAGAAAACACTCCTAGATGGTCTGCCAAAGAAAAAAAAGAAAAATTTGTTGACCAGTGTTATCAATCATTGACTCCAAAATTCTAATAAAAAGATGAGGATAATATTATGATACCGGACATTGCAACAGACTCTGAACTCAACAGCGAATGAAAATTCATCAGTCTGAAAAAAGTATAGTAAACCGAATTCAAATAGACATGAAAAATCCTCATTAGTAATAGACTAGCAAGGAGACTCAATGTGTGCCTGGGATCGAATGAGGGTGAACGAATGTTTCAACCTCCCATATTTTATTGTCATCGAATTTGGTCAAGTAGCCCATTTCTCAATAAAATCGAATTGTTGCCTGCTGTAACCGAGGGCGCACCAGGAGGAAGCTTCACATTCCTCTCCGAAGTGACTAAGCCCACAATACAATGTCGTGTACGTTACACTGTAGAGAAAATAACATTGGTTTAAAAAAATTATATAATAGTTAAATTAAAGTTTAAAATGCAAAAGTCAAGTAACATTTATTTCGTACGTACTCTGTTGATTTTAGATGTAGGTCCTTGCTGCTTGTATGTAATAAAGTTCCTCAAATGCACGCGTGCTGTTGGGCTGTATAAGGTGTTTACTTTGGTTAAAATCGCTGTTTCCTTCTTTCATCGGATTATTTTGATTATTAATTATCGATACCTATAGAAGACGTTTCGATAAAAGACCTTTCTAATAAGACTGCCAGGTACACAATGGACATTTCCGTAAAAATTCAGAAAATGCATTTAATAGTCCATAAGAACAATCCTTTAAACACAAACAGAGTTACTTTTTTATAATAGTAGAGATAGCGATTACTCCATGCCGTTTTGTGCTCCTGGATATGACCTTATACTATATCCAATAGTGAGGTCCCAGCTTGCGGGCTTTGGGGAGTGTGGAGCAACCCTTTAATTGCCATTGCTCCCAGGTCCACTCTGACCCGAAGTGGTAGTACCTGTTAGAGCCCCAACTATCGGTTAAATAGAAACCGACTTGAAAACAACAAATATATTCTATTAAAAACTTTTTTTCAAAATCTTTGGATTCGGCGTTAAATAACCAGAAAAGGGTTGATATGCTGTAAAGCAAAACCAACAAAACAACCATTCCGTTTTGATTAAAGATTATGATCAGCCATTTTATTTCATCATACTCATTATATACATTGCTGTTGTCCTTAAATAAACAAAACAATGGGAAACATGAACGAAACATCGAATAATCGATGCGGATGAGCTATAAAAACAATCCAATGTAACTTCTACGAAGTTGTTAATAAAACGAAATGCGTTATTTTATTAAGGCATAAAAATCTATGATTTTATGTCATGTAATATTTGACTCTAATATATAAAACAGAAGATATAACAATAAACTGGGCTTGTCTGTTCGATTAACCTTTCTGGTCCAAAAATGTTTTTGTTATTTACTAATAGATCCACCGATAATACTTAGTGCATATATATATATATATATATATATATATATATATATATATATATATATATATAGAGAGAGAGAGAGAGAGAGAGAGAGAGAGAGAGAAAGATAGATAGATAGATAGATTGTATCCAAATAATTTCTTATAATGAGATATAATATTTTATGTATCGATTTTCAGGATTTACTTCAACAGATCACAATTCAGAGCTATGTATTAACCAAGGTAAATGTATGGCAAATAAGGTGAACAGAACTTTTCACATTTCATTCTAGTAAAGGTTTGTCAGGCTAACGCAATTAATTGATGGTACGGCGGTTTCATCAATTTTTTTGCATTAGTGTGATGAATCCTTATATATATATATATATATATATATATATATATATATATATATATATATAAGTTTAGTGGTTATATTTAAATTCTGAAAAAAAACAACATATAGACACATATATTCGAATTAAGAATTTATTGCTTGACAAAAGGAATATATAGAAGGGGTTATGTTGATTTCCTTAATCCATGGATTTTCAATAAAGGCTTATATCATCAGAGGAAATGAAATGCGGTTAGCAAAATGTTCAGCTGTGAAAAGACACTTATTTTGCTTTTCAGTACAAATATTGAAAATAGTTTTTTAAGTGGATAATCCATTAACGGAAGGAGTAAAATTTATTGAAAATCCATGGATTATGGAAATCAACATAACCTCTTCTATATGTTCCTTTTGTCGAACAATAAATTTTTAATGCGAATATATGTGTCTATATGTTGTTTTTTCTTTTCAGAATTTAAATATAACTTATGTATTGCTCTATGCTTAAATATTGAGCTTCTCCTTTTTGGCTTCAAGTAATATCTATCAGGATCTTGCATCTGATTTCTAATCAGTGTCTTATATATATAAATAAATAAATATATATATATATATATATATATATATGAATGTGTATGTGTCTGCGTATTATGTACGCATATATGTATGTATTTATGCAAGTGTATATGTATATGTACCTAAAAGTTCATGTATACGTCAGTATATGTGTATATATGTATATGTATGTGTATGTATATGTATACATATGTGTGTATGTATTTATATGTGGATATATGTGCATGTGTGTGCATGTATGTGTGTGTGTTTTTTCAAAACACATTTTCTTTAAGTGTTAATTTTCTTCATATTACCGTATATATATATATATATATATATATATATATATATGCATGCATTTCTCGCACACCAATACTTCTTCTCCCGTCCCTCTCTTTTCTTCTCCCTCTTTCTCCCTACATTCGATTATGCAAACTTGTGTATATATGTATAGCTTTCTTTACGTGTAAATATATGCGCAAACATTTATGCATGTGCATGTGTATTTGTTAGTATATGTATATGTGTATATATACATATATTTATGTGTGTATATATGCATATATATGTATATATTTGTACATATGAGTATTTGTTTGTATACGTATGTGTATGTACATATTAATATATAAATTAATATGTACATACACATACGTATATCCAAAATGTGCCTCTACATCCAACCCAAGAGGCGGCCTCAGGGCAAGAAAGTCACAAAGTGCCTTGACCTGGAAAAACTTAAAAGTCCAGATGTCATCCATGAGCTACAGGAAGCAATCAAAGACAAGCTATCTGTCCCCCTCACCATCTCGGACACTATCGAAGATCAGTGGGCACACCTCAGAGACTCCACCTACTCCATCGCTCTCGAAATCATTGGACCCAAGCAAAAGAAGCACCAGGACTGGTTTGATGAAAATGACTCTGAGATTCAGCCCCTCCTGGAGGAAAAACGCCAACTTCTCCGTGCACATCAGAGTGACCCCAAGTGTTTTGCAAAGAAAGCTGCCTTCATTAACATCCGCATTAAGGTGCAGGCCAGACTCCGCTCCATGCAGGATGCCTGGCTCAGCGCCAAAGCAGATGAGATCCAGGAGCATGCCGATAGCCAGGATATGAGGAAGTTTTACGATGCGCTGAGGGCTGTCTACGGTCCCCAGTCCTCTAGCTCCTCCCCCCTGCTTAGCTCCGATGGAACAACTGTCTTGAATCACAAAAAGCAGATCCTTGATAGATGGGCGGAACACTTTAACAGTGTGCTAAACCGACCATCTTCCATCAACGATGAAGCCATCGATCGACTACGCCAGGAGCCTATCAACGAGGAGCTCGACATCCCACCCTCGTCAGAGGAAGTAAGCAAAGCCATCAAGCAACTTTCCTCTGGGAAGGCCCCCGGCCCCGACTCAATTCCAGCAGAAGTATACAAAGCTGGTGGACCTACACTGCTTTTAAGACTGACAGAACTCTTCCAATCCATGTGGGAGAGTGAAGAATTACCGCAAGATTTTCGTGATGCTACTATCGTTCACATTTACAAACGCAAGGGAAATCGTCAGTCATGTGACAACCACCGCGGGATATCCCTTCTTTCCATCGCCGGGAAAATCCTGGCCCGCGTCCTTCTCAACCGCCTTCTGGTGCACCTTGAAGATGGTCCTCTTCCCGAGAGCCAGTGTGGGTTTCGAGCGGGCCGCGCGACGACTGATATGATCTTTGCTGCACGGCAACTGCAGGAGAAGTGTGTCGAGCAGCACCGAGGCCTCTACACCACGTTCGTCGACCTGACCAAGGCCTTCGACACTGTTTGCCGAAATGGCCTCTGGCGGACCATGAAAAAATTTGGTTGTCCAGACAGGTTCATCGCCATTGTCAGGCAGTTCCATGAGGGCATGACCGCTCGTGTCCTGGATGACGGCGACCCCTCAGAACCCTTCCCTGTGACCAACGGGGTCAAGCAGGGCTGTGTCTTAGCCCCGACGCTCTTCAGCATGGTTTTCTCTGCCATGCTCCAGGACGCTTTCAAAGACAGTCACTCTGGCATTGTCATCAAGTACAGATGTGACGGGGAATTGTTTAACATCAGGCGAATGCAGGCAGTCACGAAAGTGAGGGAAACCATCATCAGAGACCTTCTCTTTGCCGATGACTGTGCCCTTAATGCCCCAAATGAGATAGAGATGCAACGTCAAATGGACGGATTTTCCACCAGTTGTGACAACTTTGGTCTCACCATCAGTACAAAGAAGACAGAAGTTATGTACCAACCCGCCCCAGGAGATGCATACCATGAACCCGGCATCACTGTCAAAGGACAGAAGATCCATGCTGTGGAGCAATTCACCTACCTTGACAGCACCCTCTCCCGCACCGCCAACATTGACATTGAGGTTAACCATAGGATCTCCACAGCGAGCAGTGCATTTGGAAGACTTAGAGACAATGTGTGGAAGAGGAGAGGCATTACACTCGCAACCAAACTGAAAGTATACCGAGCGGTCGTCCTGACAACCCTACTCTACGCCTGCGAAACTTGGACGCCATATAAAAGACATGAAAAACAGTTGAATGGCTTCCACCTCAGATGCCTCCGTAATCTTCTCAACATCCGCTGGCAAGATAGAATTCCTGACACAGAAGTCTTGAAGCGCGCGGGGCCATACCATCACCACCATAATCCGCAAAACCCAGCTCCGGTGGGCAGGCCATGTCTATCGCATGCACGACAGCCGAATCCCCAAACAACTTTTCTATGGGGAACTCAGCCAGGGAAAGCGGAATGCAGGGGGCCAAAAGAAACGATATAAAGACTGTCTGAGAACGTCCCTAAAAGACTTTGACATCAGCCCCCAGTCTTGGGAGAGTCGCGCTGCTAAACGTTCGGCCTGGCGTTGCGTCATCAGCCTAGGAGCCGACAGGGCAGAGAATCAACGCATGACACACGACCAGCAGAAGCGCAAGAGGAGGAAGGAGAGGGCTGCCGGTTCACAGCCTGCCGATACCGCCTTCATGTGTCCGGAGTGTGGAAGAGTCTGCCGAGCACGGATTGGCCTCATCAGCCATCTCAGGACCCACAAACCTCTGACGCCGAATTGATTGATACCTTGGTCATCGTCGATTTCGACGGACGAGCAAGAATATAAAATAATAAAAAGTAGCGTTTCATTTCTGTCTTTAAACGGTTCGATTTGGAAACGACGTTTTCGTTTTTTTTTTTCGAACGAAAAATAGCCGTTGATTTACAGATGAGCATCATAGCGTTTCTCCTCATAACGTCTTATATCCTTTGAATTCTTATTCTCTCTTGGAATAAATAATATCGTTAGAATTCAAAAGATTGGGATGTTAAAGGCGCGTTTCTTCATTTTTATTTACTGTTTTATTTTTAATTTTTCGTTTATATGTGTATATGTACTGTGTGCATGTGTGTATGTGCGTACTTATATGTATGTATATTTAAAAATGACGTGGCACCTTCTCATTGGCTATACCTCCTGCTCCTCCTTCTCCTCCTCCTCGTTCCTTCTTTCTTTTTCCATTCCCCTTTTCCCCGTGCATGCTCATACTTTCACTACACCGATGAAGACTGAAGGATCGGTCGAAAATAATGTACCTTTAACAAAAGTAAATAAAAAATTGTTTCAGAATATTATTTTGTATTCCTGCACGTCACAAATTGAAAACGAATAAAGAAAAGTTATAAGCTTTTATACTTTTCGTTTTTTTAATACATTTACATTCATATATATATATATATATATATATATATATATATATATTTATTTATTTAATAATTGGAATTCTTTCGAGATGAGTAATTTGCATATTTTATTTATTTATTTGTGGACTATTATCCTCATCTTTTTATAGTTGTTGTTATTGAAGTTTCGGCCAAGTATACCTATAGTCTTCGTCAAGTCGTTAACCACGACAGGGTAGGAATGCCGGATATTTAACTGTACCTTCAGTAATTACTGCCTTCCAAAGCCTGATATAGAATTAGTAGGCCAGAACGTGGTGAGACGCCAACTATAGAAGGAAGTAATTACTAAAGATACAGTTGAAGATTCAGCATCTCTATCCCATCGTGGTTAACAACCTGATGAAGACAGAGGAATAGTTGGTCGAAACGTTGTGAAACAACAACTATAAAAAGATGAGGATAAGTAATATCTCCTCATTCATAAAACCTAAAGCCTCAATCTCAGTCGATAGTCCTTGAGGTCCCTTCCACGAGTGAAAGAAACTCTCTTTGACACGCGAATTTTGCACTCTATAGAGCTATGGTAAGGGAATCTGTTCTAGACGAAAAGATGAAGGGGTTGGTTTTATGAATGAGAAGCCTCTCTCAATATGGGATAGGTCGCCTGGGACGACCTGTTTTGATAATTACGAGGCATCGCTCACCTGGATGGTAATTCGAAATGCCATCTGGGTAGGCAAAATACTTTTCGCAGCAGACTTTGTAGAGGTACTAGATTTGCGCATTTTTCTTAACTGAAAAGGCTTCCTTAGTGTTTACTTTCCAGAAGCCACCGTTTCTTTCATACGGTGTACACACTCAGTCGAAGTATATCAGGCTAAGCGTGTCTACGAATCTTGGCGCAAGGCATACCGAGACCGCCTTCAGACGGATGGAGGTAACAAACCTCCCGGTTTCCCATGGCTTGCTTACTGCGCTATAAGAACGAGAAAAGAGAACAATCAGATAAACTAGTGAGGTCTCCGGGAGTTAAAACACAGATAAACGGTTAGGATTATGGGATAAATGTGTGAATTACAGACCTCCGCTCAACTTTTCAATGCAACATTTCTTAAAGACCACAAAATGGAATGTGGCCTCGAACGTTTCCGAACAATTTTTCTCCAACTGGAGGGCAGGACCAACCCAGATTGAGTACCTTGGAAGGCCCATCCGTCTAGTCAAAGAGACCCTGAAGGGGTATCCCCCACCAAGTACCAATGCGTAAGCCTATAGATTATTAGTTTATTTTGGCTCCTGTCACCTGTTCATACCCTTTTATTTCTATGTCGACTACTCTAGTCATGTTGTGAGCATAGGCAGTATACTTTACGGGAGTAAACCCACTAGGTAACCTAAGCTTGCGTAGAACAGGCTCTAACACAAGCACATAGAGCATTGGTGAAATCGGGCAACCCTAATTAATAGCCCTGCACAAATTAAAGGGCTTCCATCTCACACAATTCACTTTTACTACAGCACCGGAGTTTCCATATAAGAGGCGAATCCAGGAGCTAAACTGAGGACAAAATCCAGTCAAGCAAAAAAACAGTATCTACGTAACGATGATCGACCTTATCAGATGCTTTGGGTTGATCCTAACTGATAAGCACTGCTTCTGTGTCGACTTTTTCTATGATCAAGCGTATCACGTGCAAGTTATCTTGAATCGTTCGGTTCTTAACAAAACATGTCTGTTCGGGATTTATAAGCCAATGCAGGAAAAGCTGCAGGGGATTTGCTAAGATATTGGCCAAAATCATTAACTCTGTATTTAACATCGCTAAAGACCGGAAAGTACCTATTCCATTCCAATCATTTTGATCTTTGTGTAGCAATGTAATAATGCCCCCCACCGATAAAATACTGAGGTATAGACCTGTTCCTAAACCAATAGTTAAAAATCACGGCCATCAAAGGGGCAAAAATGTGCAACACAAAATATAACTCATAGAGGAGAACATCGATTCCAGTTCTGTTCAATCCGCCTTTTTCATGGCCTGCAGGACTTCTTTATCTTTTATATAACTTTCGCACCTAGCCGCTTTGGTCGCCTCGGAACGAGAAAAGTCGACTAAATAGGTGTCGAACTGCTCAATAGTCAGACCGGGCTCTCTGGTGAAGAGATCTTGAAAATGAGAGCAAAAAAACTCTACGTTTGTAATTACAGTTCGTCCGCCCGGTTACGTGAAATGGCAATATGTCGATCAGTAGACCGTTGATGCTCCTCCGTACGCAGTAACGCGGCTATGTTTGTTGTTCTATTCGGCACTCTTTTTAACCTAGCCCCATCTACGTATCCCTGGCCCTCCCTGTTATCCAATGAATCCAGTTTAACCTTAACTATAGTATAACTGCTAATACCCACCTCCTCTACCGCCCGTTCTAATATAGATTATAGTGTCGCTATCGCTGATCTAGAACTATAATTCAGTCGGCGACTATAATCGGCAGCAAAGAACCTAATAATCTTTTTAAAGTGATCCCACTACTTATTCCCAATTATAGACCCTACAGTTTCCTTTGCATGGTTAGTAACAACTGTTCCTGGAAGTCCTTCAAGTCAAACAACAACATGTTGAACTTCCAGTACCTAGCCATGCTAAGTTTACCCGAACCAGGATGAGCCTGTGATCCAAATAAACTATATTTTGGAAACTTGGACAATCAAAAAGAAGAACCGATCGATGTAACTCGAGAGTAGCACCGGATCGGAGTTGCGTCTACCTGTCTAAGTCCACACTTTGTCCCGTGTTTTTCAAGTTTCGAAATTTATCGACAAGTTTGACCTTGTCGATAAATTCTCGAAATTCTTTAACATTTCCGTTCTGGTTAGTAGCTCCTAAGGAGTTACCCCTGCGATCTAAATCGGGGTCCAGGACCGCGTTCCAGTCTCCCGCTAAAACTATCCGATGGGACCAATTAAAGAAAACAGCTCAATACGGTTAATTGGCGCATACACTCCAATAAATCAAAAAGCCATATCCATGGAACCAGTAGTAATCTCATTAGTGATGCTCCCGTCTAGAGACAGATCGCCGATGTCTAAGGGAAATGTGAGTTTTATAGCCCTATATGGCGATGGATGCATTTTAATTGGGATCCGACTAACATATGATTTTTTAAATTAGGAAATTTCATATTCGTTAAAAAAAAAAAAAAATGGAGGAAAAATATCAAACGCACTGTTTGCTTTCTCCGTCATATTCCAAAGTCCATTTGATTCTTCTCACGGTCTTATAACCGTTAAGATCCTTTTCGCTTTTGAGAAATCTTCCGGATTCGAAATGTCTTCTTTGTTTAGACTTTTGAAAGCGAGACGGTTTTTATGTTCATTTTTTTTTTTTTTTGCCCCTTCATAATTCGTCTCTCTTTCCGGCGTTATTTGACAAACCGATTTTCCAGTGTAAAAAGTTGCTTTCTTTTTTTTCCTTTAAACTTCAGTAGAGGGGCTTATTTGTCTTTTGCTTTGCCTTCAGAAGGTGTAGGGAGGTGTTGTGTGCGAGAGGATACGTCCGTATTCATAGGAGCAGGGAGGGGAGTGTTTTGAGGCGTGTTGCATGCAGTACTAAAGGGAGGAGGTTTATGAGAGTTAATTTTCTCGGAAGGAGGTCAATTTTCTTTTTCTGTTTTGAGTGAGGAATTTACACGGGTAGTGCTTTATAAGTGGATCGTTTTTCTTGGGGGTTGGATCGTTTTTCTTGGGGGTTGGATCGTTTTTTCGGGGAAAAGTGAATCCGGAAAAGGGATGGCCTGTTATCGTTTTTTTCCTCAGTTAATCTTTTCTCATCCAGCGATTCTTTAATATGACTTGCAGGGGTATTTTTAAGGAGAAGAAATTTCTACTCATCTTGTGTTTTGTGGAGAGTATTTTTCTGTGTTGCCTCTTTTTTTTTTTTTTTAAATTATCAAGAGTAAATTAAGTTGGAAGGATAGTATCATTTTTTGTAGAGGTGTTAGATGCCGTGGATTTTTGTTCTTCAGCTTTGGGCTCTAGATGTCCCAAAACACGGTTTTTGGTGTTGGATTTTTTTTTGTTCCCTCATTTCTCTGCAATTTAACATGCTGGTTTTCTCCCGGGACAAGGCCTGGTAACTTCCCTTCCCCTGTTTCCATGTAGTAGGGGATATTCATGATATTCTGTAGTATGTAAAATCACAATAGTCCGTTGTAGTTGTCAATTTCTCACCCGGTAATGTCTCTAAATTTCAATGAGTAAGCTGCAAGGTATTCGCCATGAACTACGCCAGGAACTTCTCAATGTTCAGAATAAGTTTAATAAAAAAATTCAAAATGACTGATCTTGGCAATGGTTTCTGAACATACAATTTACTCATGAAAAGGAAAGTATTAAATTGAATCAATAGAGGTACATTGAAAAAAAAATCCTCTTAAAGTTTGAAATGAAAGAATACAAGAAACCCACCGGTCGAAAATGATATCAATAAAAATACAGACATAGAATCGTAAACGATTGACCATAAACCGTACCGAGAGATAATAGCAAGCCTTATATACTTAATGATTGTTACGAGACCTGACATATGTAAAACAGTAACAAAACTATCAGAAAAAAAACGGAACTAAAAAAGTTTTCGAAATTAAAGCGGAATTAAGGAACAACATTTAGTATTTAGAAAATAAACAAGTTCAATAAAATTAGAAGGGTTTTCAAATTCAGATTAGAGAAACGATGAAAATCGAAAAAGTATATCTGAATATTGTTTTAGACTATAAAAAATAGGCCTATTACTTCATGCAAATCTAAATAGCAGCAGATTGAGTATTTTTCCACATATAAGGAGGAATACATTGCGCTACATATACTGCGCAAGAAGCAAAATCTATTCTAAAGCCTGTTTTAGAACCAGAACAAAAAAATCATTTTAGAGAACATTTACCTGTATTTTTTACAAATACTTTTTACCTGCTTATTTTCAGGCGCGTATGAATTAGAATTGCCATTTTAACTTGTATTTAGTACACAATACTCTATTTCTAATTTACCGAACATTTCTATTTTCTTTTGTTGCTTCTAATTTTATTTAACGAAAGATAAATTCCCTTTTTTACAAGTACATATTCCGTAAAAAAAAAAAAAAAAAATATATATATATATATATATATATATATATATATATATATATATGTGTGTGTGTGTGTATGTGTGTGTGTGTTTGTATTTTAGTACGGGAATACATGATTAAAACTTAAAATGATTTCAGTATGGGATGCTCACCTTTTCAAGGTAAAAAAAAAATCAATTTCTTTTATTTCTCTTTTTTTTTTACACATATATATGTCTTTGACATTTGAACAAAATCAAAAATGGCTTCCTATTTCACAGGCTCACCTTTTCAGGGTAAAAAGTAAAAATCAATTTATTTCTTTTTTTCTTTTTTACACACATATTTTTCTTTGACATTTGAACAAAATTAAAAATGGCTTCTATTTTACATGCTAAACTTTTTAGATACAAAAATAGGGGTGCGTTGCAATATTTCTTTTATATATAATGGAGTAGGTATTTATTTGCTTCCCCACGCAAGCAAAATATGACACAAGGTCGGTTTTTATGTGAGGTGAAGTGGGAGGGGAAAGGGGAAAGTGGAAGGGTGAGGGAATGGTCTATATAGGATTGCCCCTACATAGACCAACAACCAATTGCCACAAAGGCAATGGTCACAAAGTGCAGCATTACCGTCGGCATTCCCCGGTAGGGGCGCCTCAGGCGACAAGCAATTAACTTGTCCTACCGGAAAGCCCGGTGGCAAGGCCTGGGAGGGTGGACCTCCTAGGTAGTACTTAAGCGGTGTACCTCAGTCCGACAGTCGGGCTGAGTGTCAAGAACGGATCCTTGACGAGTACTCTCCCCTGTCTCCCTGCAGCAGAAGCTGCTAGGAGACACATCCCCCACCACGAGTAGTATGGGGTAGTTATTTAATTGCCGCCCACATCGGCAATATTTGGAACAAGGCCTGGAAAGTGGGAACCACGCAGGCTCCCCTAAAGGAGGGGCACTCCTGCAATTTTAAAAATTGCCTGAGTAACCCCGTCGGCATTCCCCGGTCGGGGCGCCTCAGGCAGCAAGCAATAAACTTGCCCCACCGGAAGCCCGGTGGCAAGGCCCGGGAGGGTGGACCTCCTAGGTATTACCCAGGCGGTGTACCTCAGTCCAACAGGTGCTGGGCCGGTGGTCTCCCTGCAGCCGAAGCCGCTAGGAGACACATACCCCACCACGAGTAGTAGAGGGTATCCTCCAGGAAAGTTGGAAGATTCTATTTGTAAAGACTGTCAATAGGAACTGACGAATAAAATTAATTCACCTTCTGCTAACAACCAGTGAAAAACCAGAATTGCTTAAGAAAAATTTAATCTCTTCGCATTCCAGCACATAATTTTTTTCGGGTCAACACGAGAAAGGCTTTGTGCTCTTTGGCTGCACAATTATAAAATCCAGAACCTCTAGATAATAGCTGCTCACTGATAATTCTTCACCTCCCGGACTTTTGCTAGATAAAATCCCATCGGAAACTCTTCTTAAATTAAATATGGCTTCCAATTAAAGAGGGTTCCACTTTCTTTTTATGATGCAAAGTAAGACTAGTTATAGATCATATTTAGACATTCCGCCTAGCAACTGTTCTCTGAAATTGATAATAATCGTTCAATTAGTTTAGGTGTTGATTTTAATCAAAAAAATATAAACAATTTAATGCTGGAATTTCACTCCGGCTTTTTTACGATCACATTAAATTGTATGGCGACAGATCGTGCTGAAATAATAACATAATTAGTGTGTGTATGTGTGTAGGCCACAGTCGGCGAGCTAGCGTCTAAAAAACGTAACTTACTTTAAACATCAAAATAGTACAAATGTGTATGTTTGTGTGTGTTTGCGCATACGTTACAGATTACGCAGATCGGGGATATTCTGTATACTCTAAAAATAAACTAACGGCTTGCGTCTAAAAAAAAATTTCTGCGGCATTGTCAGGCCATATAACACGCTTAAACATGATATTTTAATTTATCTAGATTATTTATTTATTGAATATTACTTACCTATTGAATAATTTGCCCGGTGGAATAATTCGCATAAAGTATATAGAAATATAATAATGATAATGTCGTTTATCAAATTAAGTCTGTGTTTGTTTAGAATATAACGTCTTGGTTTGACTCTTTTAGAAATAGCCTTCTTTTTTTATAGATAAAAAGAATTTTTACGTTACACCCTTGGCTGATGTAACGTAAAATATTCCTTTGTAATTTTTTTTTCATCTTTAAGAAAGACTATATTTAAGATCGGACTTTTTCGTTTTTGTGATACTTATCGTTTGAATTTCTGTACAAAACATATTTAAAAACACTGCCAGACATATAAATCACTTTTGTGTGAAATTTATAATAGATAAGCTTAGCCATTTTGGAGCCTCTGAGGAATGGACTCACACACAAAGCGACTTGTATATAATATATATCCAAGGAAATGGCAGAAACACTAGAGGATGATCTCCAATCTGTAGTGGAATGAGAGCAAAAATGGATCGCCACATTCAATGATGCTAAGACTAAGCTTGTTTCCTTCAATAACTACAAGAAACCTTCTCTATCACCAATAGCAATGGCCAAGAACACATTGCCTGAAAGTACTTCTTTTAAACTCCTCGGCCTAACGTTTACAGGGAATATGAACTGGAATAGATACATTGAGTGCATTGCCAAGGCTGCTGCAAGGAAGGTTGGCTCCCTCTACCGTGCTAGAAAACTACTTACGCCTGACAGTATCCTGTACCTCTATAAGGCCACCATTCACCCATGTATGGAGTACTGTTGTCACATCTGGGCTGGTGCATCTGCTGCTTGTCTCTCGCTCCTGGACAGGGTTCAAAAGAGAGTCGCCAACCTGATAGGTCCTGAACTGTCATCTAGGCTTCAGCCTCTGTCCCATCGACGAGATGTTGCATCCCTCTGCCTGTTCTACAAATACCTTAATGGTGAATACTCTGACAAACTGCAAACACTTGTACCTCCTCGACGTAACTACCCCCGACAAACCCGACAAGCTACTAAGTCTCATCTTTTTACAGTAGAGATCTCTAGGTGCAAGAAAGCCTTTTACACCAATAGTTTCTTCCCCAGAACTGCAGGTCTTTGGAAGTCCCTTCTGGGATTCTGCTTTCCCAACTGTACTGATATGCAGAAGTTCAAGTGTAATGTGAACAAACATCTCTCTACTTATCTCCCTTCATAATGATCCTGCAAATTAATTCCCTAATAGTAGCCCCCTGCTTCAAAGTGGCACTCTGCCTTGTTTGGGGTGAAAATTGAATTTAAAAAAAATACTAGAAATATACACAAACACATACACACGTTTATTTTTCTTACGTAGTTAATAACATTACTCGAGCTTATATAAAGTGTGACATCGGTAGAAGTTATTTTTATTGGCTTCTTAAATGAATTCTTTTATTGAAATGTTTTTAAATACTGCCAGATCAGATTAAGAACAACAATGGCGTCAACCATTTCCAGATGAACTGAAAATAATTTAGAAATAATGGCAAAACAGGAATAAACATATTTTTGGAAAATATCGGGTGAAATGAAAATGCCTACCAAATAAACATTATAACTATTAAAATAAACATTATAACTATTAAAAGGTAAAATAATTGTATTTTCCATTAAACAAATTTGCTTTAACTGTTTAATCAAAAAGTTGTGTACTTCTGCAGTTTAAAACCCGCTTTTCCTTGAGTCTCGCTTGGCAACGCCCGGCGGACAACAGAAACTGCAGGATTTTACCGTGCGAGCGGAAGTCAATAATTAAAAAAACGAATAAAAAAGAAAGAAAATAAAACAAACAACCTACCGTAATAATTTCATAAATTTTATTGTTTTACTTATTCATTTTTATGGCAAATGTTTTTTCCCCTATTTCTTTAACTTGTAATTCTGATGTTTTCTTTGAATGTTCTTTCTAAATAAGTTTGATCAGTTAATGTCGGCGTGCAAGTTGTTTCGTATCTACAGACAATCACAAATCTTATTTTAACGGTTTTAGACCGTCGTGAGACATGGTCAGTTTTATCCTATTGATCGATATATATGAAACGTCGGCTATGGCCAGAGTTATCCTGTCCAGCAGAAGAGAAACAACGGAATCTGAATCAGAGCAACGTTTCATATGCTCGCTCGAACGGTTTGCTGTGTCACGTTGCCTCCGCCCGATAATGGCTGAAAGCCTCTAAGCTCATATGGTGACCGGTGCCGTCACGGTGTTATGAAAAACGTCTATTTCCGTTCCGCTTGAGCCTACCATAGCGGTCGTCGTCGCTTATGGTGGTGGTGACGGTGGTGGTTTCGTCGGAGGTCTTTCGGTCGTCGTCGGGTCGCCGTCGTCGTCGTCGTTGCCGCTTATGCGGCGCCGTACGCGAACGGGGCAATCGACTCGACATATATATTCGTAGAAGTAAAGACTCTACGATAAAATTCACGCATACATAAGCACGGCCAAAACGAAAGGAGGAAGTAAGTATCTTTTGACGGAGTCTCCATTTAAAAATTCACCAAAAATCAAGTAATCATCCAAAAGAATACGTAATTTTCACCGATTATAAAGTGAAAAATGAACTTCATAAGGGTGTACATTTTTTCCTAATCGGTATATATATATATATATATATATATATATATATATATATATATATATTTACATATATATATATATATATATATATTGCCTACAAAACTGAACAGAAAATATTGTATTGGTGGTGAAGGTGAGGACTGTAGATAAAACAAAAAACAAAACTTGTGCACATATCAGATTTTAAGGTTGAAAATGCGAAATTTGTATATGTTTAATTTTTCGTCTTTTGTGTTTTAAAATGTGAAATTTATTGAGTATGTTAATAATAAGTATTATCTTTCAGATTATCAAAAAAAATATATTTTCATTAGTTTTGCGGAAAACACTACTTTAAAATATTTGTAATATAAATTAATAATTTTCTCTAAGTGAGCCTTATATTAATTATATGCCATTTAATAAAAAATTCTTTGAAGAATCGATAGCCAAAAAGAAAAAAAAATCGATAAATAATTGCGCATTTTACTAAAAAATACGATAATTTCTTTCGGCATTTTGTCATTACGTGATATTGCCACTGCTACGGTAGACCATAAGGTCTACAAACAGTTGTTCGTATTACAAACAGTTGTTTCCTCCCCTTTCCAAAATTACGTCCAATTCTAATGAAAGTCTTTTTCACAAATCATGCAGTAAAAAATTGGGAAAAACTAATTTTATATGTTTTCTGGAAAAAAAGCAGCTTAATATATTCATTTGGGTCTTGTATGTTTACTTTCCTCTGTTTTGTTTCTGTTTCCACGATCTTTTTTTTTTTTTTTTGAATAAACATATCATAAATCATTTCCGTTACATTTCGCTTTGTTCGATGCCTTTCTCTCTATTTTCATCGTTTGTTTCTTTTAACCCATTTTTTCCCATTCTTCTTCGTTTTTCTTCTTCTATTTTTGGGGTTGGAAACGTCCGTCTCACGTTCGTATATAACATATCTCTTTGGAAGATTTCTGTGTGCTAAAACCGCGGTGATAGAGATTCTTCCATTACACTAAATCGAGCCACAGCAACGCGTGCCAAGGTACGGCTAGTAACAAATAAGTTGCAACCGTTTTGAAAAAAAAAACAAAAAAAAACTGTTGCACTGAGAAAGCAGCGAACTATGAATCGTTAGCTGTAACAGCACTTTCACGGCTTTAAACATGGAAAAACTATATTGTTCATAGGTTACAAAAGGGAAAATTATTATAAACATGAAATGAAAAATAGATTTAATTTATGAAAATAGAAGTATTCATCGTCGATGGAAAACAAAAATATCAGAAAACAAGACAATTTTAATTGATTTTTATTTACAGGATTTTACTAGGAAAAATTTAAAGGTTGATAGAAATTAGTGTAAAGGAAAAAATATAAAACGAAAATAACATGATAATGAAAATATTTCACTATGAATGGCGTTTGGTATTATCATTTAATTATCAATTATTAGTAAAAGGGTATTTGCCTGTTTGGTTACATTCAAAATGCTTTAAGAGTAGGGGTGACTACAAATGAAGGGAGATTATGTCATTTATCGTTGTCGATGAAGACCACATATATCACAGGTTTTATGGCTTAGATCAGAGTGTGCTATCTGTTCTGAGCTAAATCTTTCTAGACTGGGGCAATTTTTTTTATCCAGAGTCCTAAATTTTGTGGAACCTGATTTTCCTCACATCAAAAACCGATCTTGTGTCTAACTCTGGGGAGGCGCGTAAATAGGAACATAATTGGCTTGTTGACTATCAGATGATGCTGTGACTTGCGCTTGACTTAGTTTAAAATGTGTGGTGTTTCATCTACCACAATCTCTCGTCCAGAAACACTTGGTCCTGATGGCAAGACAGAGTACAGGCGACCATGCGTGATCCTAGATGCAGGTGTTGTCTCAAACACATACGGCGCCTAGCATTCCCAAAATCGTCACCCATCTGGTACTGGCCAGACTCATTGTTGCTTAACTTCGGGGATTATGTAGGCAAGAAATATATATATGTGTATATATATATATATATATATGTGTGTGTGTGTGTGTGTGTGTACCGTTTATGAAAAGAATTAAACCCTTTTAAAGTTGATTCTTCACTTAATCCTCAAAACAAACGTTAAAAATACATGGAAACACACAGAACTAAATGAACTTCATTTATTTCTGTAAAGGCTATCGTAGTTTCTCCCAAACTATCATTAAGTTTTAGATTTTTTAATTTCGCCCCGCGAAATCTATAGAGTGCGATAAAAGATGGAATTATTTGAAATCAGATACTCATGTTATAATATTTTTGCATATTCTCATAGCAAATCATCTTAAATCTTATTTACACTAAACTGATTCAAAAACTTTAAAGAAAGAATTTAAATATGTCATCCATCTAGACAAAAATGGCGGTGAATTATGTTTTTTTTTAATTTAAAATTTAAAATTCTATTAAAATTAGTAGACAAAGTTTTATATTATTCTGCTTTCCTATGATAAAATTCAGGCTTTTAAAGAAAGAAGTTGCTAAAGCATGATTAATTTTTAATAGATTTTAATTCGTTTTTAGAAATTATTTCCTATGATAAAATTCAGGCTTTTAAAGAAAGAAGTTGCCAAAGAATAATTAAGATTAATAGATTTTAATTCGTTTTTAGAAAGACAACAACCTGGTTTTTTGTCCATTTTTTTTGGCAGTGCCTAAACATACAACAGAGTTCCTATTTCTGAAACATGGATTATACTGGCTGTGCCTTAGAGGTAAGTAAATGTCTTTGGAATCAGATGTTTAAGAACTACCCTTGCCGTAACTTTGCAAGAGGAATAAAAATAATGTCGACATCAGAAAAGAGTTTAGCATCAAGACACTGATACATGTCGTTCTTCCAAAAAAGAAAAAAAAAACAAAAAAACAAAAAAAAAAACAACGTAGACGAAAGGTTTCCCGACTCACATGTACTGAAGACTTAGAAAGAACATTTTATTCAATTTATGCGATAAAATGCCTGGTCGCCGGTCGTAAGTTAATAATAGCTAAAAATTAGTACAAATCTTATTTTCTGCATGTATGGTCCGCTCTAAATATAAATGCTGGTAGATCTCGTGATTAAGGAGATTTCTCGTTAATTCGTCTCTTTTTCTCTTCTTCTATCAATATAAATAAAATGAACTCATTTTTCCCCTCTGAGTTTGACCTTAATAGGATTGAAAATCTAGAGATTTTATGTAGATATACTGTAGACAAACTATCCACTACCTCGCTGATCGGAGCTTCCTACATTTTATCTGGTGAGAGTTCACTGCCAAAACCGGTTACGATCAATGGAAGTAGTAAATTCTTCTCTCTCTAATAAATTCATGCTTCCACTGCCACCCATTTACACCGGCCGTGACCGTTCACAGGAGACAATTACGAACGAACACCGGGTTAGGTTGCTATAAAAACTGGACTGCAATTTAGGTGAAACGCAACTCGCTTACTTTTACATTGGTTCACAATAAAAACAAAAACAAACAAAAAAACTTTACATTTTCTTTCCGTTCTGCTCCATTTATTACATCGTTTCTTTGGATTTTTTTCTTGTATTTTATTTGGGTCTTGTGTGTTTACTTTCCTCTGTTTTGTTTCTGTTTTCACGATCTTTTTTTTTTTTTTGAATAAACATATCATAAATCATTTCCGTTACATTTCGCTTTATTCGATGCCTTTCTCTATTTCATCGTTTGTTTCTTTTAACCCATTTTTTCCATTCATGTTCCTTTTTCTTCTTCTATTTTTTGGGTTGGAAACGTCCGTCCCACGTTCGTATATAACATATCTCTTTGGAAGATTTCAGTGTGCTAAAGCCGCGGTGATAGAGATTCTTCCATTACACTAAATCGAGCCACAGCAACGCGTGCAAAGGTACGACTAGTAACAAATAAGTTGCAACCGTTTTGAAAAAAACCCAAACAAAAAACTGTTGCACTGAGAAAGCAGCGAACTATGAATCGTTAGCTGTAACAGCACTTTCACGGCTTTAAACAAAAAAAATATTATATTAAGGTACGCAATAGTAAACGGTTTATTTCTGAAAGTAGAGAATAGTTAGAAATTTACTATTTATACATAAAAAAATAAATACCCAGGTCCCTTAAGAGATAGGTCACCCAAATAAGTGTTAAGGCTATTTAGTAGCATGTGGTATATGTAAGAGTGGTCGATAATCTTGATAATTAGCGTAATTCTCTCTTTTATTTTTTTGGAATCCTTTGAGATGGGTAATTTGCATATTTCTTTATTTTTATTTGCGGACTATTATCCTCATCTTCATAGTTGCTGTTGTTTTACCACGTGTAGGCCAACTATTCCTCTTGTCTTCTTCAGGTTGTTACGACGGGATAGAAATACTTAGTCTCTTAACTGCATCCACAGTAATTACTGCCTTCCATCTTCCATCCTTCCTTCTCTGTGACATTTGCAGTGTCTTTTGATTTTTTTTTAATCTGTTCCACTTTTGCATAAGGAAACTAGCTATGGGCGATATTCAACTCGCAATCATTAAATAACATAATAAATCGGGAAGACAATGTAACACAGTTTAACCAGAAAATATTACATTTTCGCGAAAACCAGGAACAAGTTTTTATATTCTTTTCATATTCTAGTTGTAGGCATCCTGTCATCGATGACGTAATCTCCGAAATATATCAAAGATTTTCGATAGTACATATAGTTTGAACCTGGAGTAACCTGTGTTTCTAAGTCATTTCCGTGTCAGGTTCCTTCCTGCTTTCTCAGAGTAATGGCATTACTTAAAAGACTGCTTTTTTTTCAACATGATAAGTAAAAAGAAAACACTATTATTTCCATCCCAGACCGTTCCTTAGAATATTTCTCTTTTTTCTTTGGTAGAACACACTTTGTTAAACACAAAGAAATCTAACAAAATATAAGACTAACTTGTCTTTGACCTTCTCTTTTGTTTTGTCTGTAAGTTAGTCATATGCGAAACAAACAAATAAATACGAATATCGAAACCACACAATGTAATTCAACGCTAAAACAGAACACATTCTTTTCCTTTGCTTTTTTAGAGTGCCTGTCAGATAAAAGAGTATTGAAGATATAACACAAAAGGAATACTCGTTCCAGGACAGGTAAAATTAATTCACTAAACAGAAGATTTTTTCAGTAATTTAATGTCCCTTCACGGAAACTAAAATCAAGATGTAATGATATTAACATTTAAATAGAAACATTTAAATAGAAACACTCGTCTATCTGAAACCACTATCAATAATTCCCTTCCCCCCACTCTTTACCTGTGCCTAAACCTAAACATAGATTTCATGATCAAAGCTTATTTCTTAGAACTGCACGACTGTTGAATTGTCTTCCGTTTTCCTGCTTTCCAGCTGTCTATAATATCGTTGTCTTCAAGTCCAACGTGAACAAGTTTCTGATGAGCCGTTCCACTTAAGCTAGCAAATTTACCGAACTTCCATTACTATCGATTACTATATTGTCCTTTTGACTGCTGTACACTCTTTAACCCTTATCCTTGAGTGGCTTATCGACCTTGATAAGTGGTGACGCCTATGTAAAAAAAGAAGAAAATTATTATTTTAATTTTGATTAAATTGCCGATACGTTTTTGGTATTATCTAAAATGTAAACACTAATTTTAACCCTTCCTCTAAATAAATTTTGTAATTCCATTAACATTTTGATGATTTGGTGTCGAATCACTATAGATCGAATATATAAAAATCTGATGTATCTTAAATTTCATATTATGTCTATAGTACGCCCTTCAAAAACTCCGGATAAACTTACATTTGGGGGCATTTATTAATTAATGTCTAATACGATTTGACTAGAAAATAGGTGATTACCCTATATTTTATTGTCGATGACAAAAATATATAGGAGTGTGAAACATGCATTGATCATTATTCAATCCGAGTAAAGTCGGGTCTTCCTGCTAGTTTTACATACATTTTAGGTATCTTAATTTAAACAAATGGTTTTTGACTTTTTAGCATACGACATTATATATATATGTATATTATATATATATATATATATATATATATATATATATATATATGGTGATCGTCACTTCTTGACAGAAGAAGACCATCTTTCCCTTGCTTTATTGTTGATTACTCATTTATTTGATATACGGAATTATCACATGGAAACATTAGTTATCGTTATATCAATGAACTTAAGCAGCATTTAGTCACGCCAGTACCGGTTGAGTGGTTATTAGAGAAAAATACTAAACGTTGTATGTAGGACAACAGCGACACCTCCTTGTGTTAAATACGGTTCCACAGGCGACTATAAGGAGTACTTAAGTATAAACTACTTATCAACATATGTTTGGACACAAGATAGCTGTCCTCATAACTTGCATTCAACTGTGGGGAGCTCTCTGGAGAGATAATGCAAAACATTGTAGTGTTATGTTGTTAGTCTACCGGACAAAACGGAAACTATAAAAATGGTCGATTATTATGGTGAAAATAGAATAGTCGATTATTATGATCGTTGTAACATTTGTAAAAATAGAATGCTATACTAGCAAAATAAATATTTACGGAGAAGAGTGTTTATGTTAAGTGGTTCAACAAATGAAGGAATGTAGAACGTAAACAATAATTGAAAAAAAAAGTTTGACCTCTAGAGTCTGGCGAATCTTACGTAGAAGTC
The DNA here is from genome assembly GCF_053919585.1 of Euprymna scolopes. NCBI lineage: Eukaryota > Metazoa > Mollusca > Cephalopoda > Sepiida > Sepiolidae > Euprymna > Euprymna scolopes. The sequence goes on along the minus strand of NC_136514.1, from coordinate 17,220,043 downwards.
CTTTTTAAAGTGATGTGAATTTAGGTACAGTTTTAGAAAAAGATACGATGATTTGATCAGTCAGAGATCGGAAGCGTCGAGGAGAGCAGGTTGACTCTGTCAGTCGTGGAAGCATTCGACTGAGTTAACTAAGAAACAATGTAAAGACTAAAAAGAAAAAAAAACGTTGTAAATCCCGGAGAGAAACTGTTGAGAATGAGACTAAATAAGGAAAACCAAAATATAAGTCCTCTAATTACCGCTTCACAGTGAAGTATTTTCTTGCGGTGTCCGAGAGACGAAGGGAGCATAACGTTAGGTTAGTAGTCCGTTATTAAACGGCAATTCTCTGCTTATGTTTCATGTTTGTGTAACCCGTCCCGAATTAATGACTTGTTACCTTGTGCATGTTACGCGAACATATCTGTTTGAATATGTGTAAACACGAACACACCCACCCACAACGAACATTTATAATCACTACACGACACGAGATCGGTTTTATACACACGTATATTATATAGCCTAGATAATCATGAACACGTATCTATACACACATATACACCAACAATACAGCACATAACCGTTTGATACCGTTTAAAAACCCCTTGTATAATATATTCCGTTTTGATAGCCCGGCTAACCAACAAATATTGTTTTTGCTGTCGTGTATTGCCTCCCCACGTGAGAGGTATACCGAACATACAGGTTACCACACACATTACGTAAAAATACTGAACTAAGAGTCCAATTCAGCAAGAGAAATTATATTGGAAAAAAATTAAGCTGTTAAAGAGAAAAAAGTGAAGAACACTAACGTACACGAAGATATAATATTAAACGCAATTAAAAAAAGAGCGATATGCCGTAAAAGAAAAATGAGAGACAGTTGTAGAAAAAAAAGGGGGAAAAAATATATGTTAACAAGAAAAAAATGAAATAAGAAAAAGAAATAAAGGAACACAAATATCATTGCCCACACACAATCAAACCTATGTGAATGTAACACAAAAAGAAAAAATACAATGTTACACGACACACACATATGACAAAAAAAAACTACCGGAAGAAAAAAACGCACAATGTGAAACAGTACTATAGAAGAAAAGAAATAAAAGCGCACATAAAGACTCACAGTAAAAGAAAGACCAAAAAGAAGAAAAAAATACGAACAAAAACAAAACACACACAAAAACATACACACTAAGTCGGGTTGTCATTCATACTTGTGAAATTGTCTCAGTGTTTGAAGTTTGTTTTCATACTTACCAATTATGATCCAGAAACAAGCTACTGTATACTTTTATTAGAAACTAGCATTTCAGCCCGGTGTTGCTCGGGTGTTTGGAGGTGTATGTTTAGCAAAAAAAAAAAAAAAAAAAAAAAAAAGCGGTCACTTTTTTTTAAACTTTGACCCCTATTATGACTCCTTAACATTCATTGTTTTGGGCTCAAATCGAATTACTGAGTTGATCCATGTCAAAGGAACCTATATCTAAATTTTCAAGTTTTTAGACCCAAAATTGGCGGAAGAATTTTGTAGAGTTTTCAAAGGTCAAATCGTTGAATTTTGACCCCGTAACAGCCAAATTTCTGGCCGAAAACGGATTAAAAAGATTTTCCCAAATCTCAGTACCCTGTATATCAAATTTCGAGTCTGTAGACTGAAAATTGAGAGATATTATGTAGGGAAATGTACGCAGACAGACACACACACAAACAGACACTTTCACTTTTATAGATATATAGATTTTGTTTATATAAATATGATTTTGTTACAATTGGGAGATATGAAGATGAATGCACTTTTAAAGATTCGATAGTTGGTCCGTCATCTACAACAGAGCTGGCTGCGGTACGTTTTCAGTTTGAACAAAGCTGATGTGTCCTTTGTTCAGTCAATTATGGGAATTTGTGTATGTTATTGGACACCTGTACAAATGAACTGTGTTGGTGTAGGGTTTTATTAATCTTTTATTTCGTTTTTGGTTTCAGGACAATATTGCTGATATGCATGTAAATGTATTTGAGCTATGTATAATGTGCAATTGTGATGTAATTATATGTGTTTGTATTGGTTATTTGGAAGATCGAACGTGAATTGAATTAGATAAAGGAAACAACAGTTAGACAAGGATTATGTTTAGAAGAATTGAAGGTCAGCATATCTACTTGGAATTTTAGAAAGGAGTAAGCGAGTTTATCTTAAGTTTTGGAATGGTCAGAGTTTACTCGGTAATTGTTCTAGTTTTCGCGAAGTGTGTTTTTTGTATGTTGTTTTTCGGAGGATGATTTTAACAGAATTTGTATAGATTCGGCGGAATGCATAAGATATAATATATAATACGAGAGTATTTTAAGGAAAATCCGATTATCTCCAAAAGAAAGCGTTACAGCTGTGACGGGAAGATTGTCGAGATCTCCGCGTGACCTAAAGATGCGAGACGGTGCCATGTTTTCAGTCTTCGGACGTTTGTAAAGGCTCATTCTTAGGGATCAAGTGTAACCCCAACGTTATAACAACCACGATGGCACTGGGTCATTATGTTGCGACCACTCGGTTGTGACGATGGTGTAGATTAAATGGGATCGACACAATTGACGTTTTGACGAATTAAGATGCTCACATATATACCCGATTAGGGCCTTTAGAGTTATATGAAAGGTGACTTCCCTGAGTTTAGTCCCTGGTTCGACATCCTGGCAAGGGATGGACTTGCTACATAACAGTATCTTGTATTAAGTAAGGTAAATTATTCAATGTTTAATAGGAGAGGCCTCTTCAGACGATATTTCTTTAAAAGGTGTAGTCCGTAATCTAAATCTACGGTCTTTAGTTACTTGTAATTGGCTGACCGAAACTTGCTATTTGATTTGTAGTGAAATATAATTGCTTATGTAAAACAAATGAAAAGTATATATATATATAGTAAGTTATAAAATGTATATGGTGATTAAGCTAGCTACACTGAATATTCCGCGTTTCATCCACTCCAGGACTCGTCAGGCTTATGCGCAGAAGCTTGAAGATTCCTAGAGTGAATGAAACGCGGAATATTCAGTGTAGCTTAATCGCCATATATATTTTATAACTTACTAACTAGCTCTACCTACGCATTGAGCACTTTTGAAGTAAATACTTAAAGTTTACGCATAAATCTATACTTTCGTATATTAATTTTCTGTGAGTAAATTAAGTAGTTTTATATATATATATATATATATATATATATATATATATATATATATATATATATATAGTAACTTATTAAATGTATATGGCGATTAAGCTACACTGAATATTCCGCGTTTCATCCACTCTAGGACTCTTCAGGCTTATGCGCAGAAGCCTGAAGAGTCCTAGAGTGAATGAAACGCGGAATATTCAGTGTAGATTAATCGCCATATATATTTTATAACTTACTAACTAGCTCTACCTACGTATTGAGCACTTTTGAAGTAAATACTTAAAGTTTACGCATAAATCTATACTTTCGTATATTAATTTTATGTGAGTAAATTAAGTAGTTATATATATATATATATATATATATATATATATATATATATATATGAGACAATAGGAGTGGAAAATGAATTCACCAATAATATATAATAGAAAATATAGAATGAGTCATTTATTTAATAAGAATATACACACATTAGTTCGGAGATAAAAGCTCCATTGAAATTTGTTGAGCTTTATGTTATCCCGATAAGTCTCCTTTTATAAAATTGAATTTACCCTCTTCTTCTATCTACCTTCGTTATATATATATAAAATTTCAAAATAAACATATAAATATTAATACTAATATTTATAGGTAGAACCCAAGGAAAAGCCAATGAATAGGAGCTACAAACGCACATAGCTAGAGCAGCGTCTACTTTTAACCGACTACGCGAAAGAGCATGGTTCAATAAATACCACACTTCTCGCACAAAATGCCGCATCTAAGACTGCTGTGTTCTGAGTACCCTACTGTATGAAGCAGAAACCTGGACCACGTATGCTTATCACGAGAAAAGACTGAACTTCTATCATCTCCGATGCTTGCGACGCATCATGGGCATCAATTTGTGGGATAGAATCACAAACGAAGAGGTGCTAAGACGTGCCGGCAGCCGCTCCTTGTTCCAGACACTCAAGATCCGACGATCGGGATAGCTTGGACACCTGCGCAGAATGTCCGATGGTCGTCTCCCTTAGGATATCCTCTACAGCGAACTGGCAAATGGAACAAGAAGACGCGGTGCCCGGTGCTGCGCTTTAAAGACATGGCCAAACTGGACATGATCGCTCTTGGCATCGATGTGAATGTGTGGGAGGAGCTAGCCGAAGATAGACCAGCATGGAGGTGTTCCTTGAGTAAAGGTGGCGAAGGACTTAAGAACCTTTGTTTCGAGAGGCTGGCGCAGAGAAGACAAAACTAGTGACTACGTTTACTGTTGCTTGCATTAATCTGTCGTAGATTGCTTGCAATTAGTTAGTTCGTATTTATAGGTAAATCCTATCCAAATAAAATGTGAATATTCTAATTAATAAGCAATGATTTTTATAATTCTTAAATGATTTATGAATAAACATTAAATGAAAAAATATCTCACTAATAAAGGCAATACTAATGGTTGGATCATATTGACGCGGTAAGCTCCAGGAAGTTTTGTATTAAATCAGGCGACGAAGCTCTTAGGCGGATGGGGAGTATGTAATTTGTTCGTTTCTTTTGTTATTTTAGCTAGATGATATACGTAGAAGTATAAATGTATAAAATATATAAAATAAACAATGTTCATTACTTTTCTCTTGAAAATATGGTTTTCCATATCCGTAAGATAATAGAAAATAATTGCTTTCCCAGATAAAAATGAATACCTTTAGAAAAAAAACACCTGTGGTACAATAATAAAAACAAACTATTTGACTCGCGATAAACGAGACTCCGTAAAATCTAAAAGCCTTCGTGATCGAAAGCCCTTTCTGCCTTACAGCATAAAATACTTATGTATTATTCTTAAAACAAAATGGATCTAAAATACTTCAATCTGATTGGATAGGATCTATAGATTTGTGCTTGCTCAATAGATAGATAGCTTAAAGACATTTTGGTTGTAAAAACACAGACACAGACACAGACGCACACGCACACACACCCACACACACATACACACACACACACACACACACACACATATATATATATATATATATATATATGATTGTAACGTCATGTCAGACGAGTGCCACTCCCTCAGACATTTAAAATCCAGGAGCCCAAATGTCTGAGGGAGTATCTATACAAATATGATGTTACAGAGTCTTAGCTTTGTACGACAGCTAAGTCTCTCTCTCGGTTCAAAATGTTGAGATTCAGCAACAAGCAAGAGCAAGATAGCCAGCAACAAATTAAACTGCAGACCAGCTTAATGCGGGTACTGGTCTTCCGCTTTATGGTTTTTTAAATCAGAGATTTGCTTCTCCTAGAAAGGTTGTCTTCACCACGGCTTACGGGAGCCCTCTCTACCCCAATACACATACACACACACACAAATATACACGGTGCTAGTTGGCCGTTGACCCAGAAAAAGAGTTCATTCGCCCTATACACACACACATATATATATATATATATATATATATATATATATGGATATATGTTTTTATTTGTTTTTTTTGTTAGCGATACTCTTTGAACGAATTCAATTATTTATACGAAAGTGCATGTTTACTTAAATGCGAGTTGGGAATAATTTTTCCTGTGACCAATTTGCTGTCCCCTAAATGTGGAGCGGCATATATTATTTTTAAAATATAATTATCCACTGACACGTGTTTCGTCGTCTACGACTCATGAGAGCCACTCTGATGAGTTGTAGACGACGAAACACGTGTCAGTGTATAATTACATTTTAAAAATAATATATATATATATATATATATATATATATATATATATATATATATATATATATATATGATAGATCTCAGGAAAATAAATATTATATATATATATATATATATATATATATATATATATATATTCATGTTACTATTTTTTAGAAGTGAAATAACCAATTAAGTTTTAACGCGGTTAATGCAAGAGTGCTCAATATCGAAGTAGGGACAGATGGTCTTTTTATTTGTTTTGCATAAGAATTAGTATGTCGCTACACATTCACAAGCATATTTCAGTCAGCAGGTTGCAAGTAACTAGAGACCTTTGAAGGCGATATTGCTTATAAAATGTTTAACCGGGGATCTACAGTCTTTAGTTACTTGTAACTGGCTGACCGAAACATGCTCATAAATCTGCACCAACGTATTAATGCTTATCTAAAACAAATAGAAAACACACACACACAAACATATATATATATATATATATATATATATATATATATATATATATATTCAGAAGTTAAAGATTTCATAACAGGCAGATAAATATTCATACTATAATTTCTAGATTTATTTGATCCAAATAAACTGCTCAGTATTCTCGATTTTTCTAGCTTTCAACTAACTTCACGGATTGAATCTTAATACTGCTTAAATGCTTTTTCCCACTTATACATCAGTCGTTTGCATTTGAATGCATTTCTATATATTTTTTCTACCTTTGAAGCTCTCAATCTTTGTGCTAACTAAAAACTAGTTTATAGCTAGTTTTTACAAAACTTCTTTTACTAATATTTTCTGTGACGAAGAAAACAGTTACCACTGCCCCTATCTCGCACGACTATCTGGATATATCGCGATTTACTTAGATGTTGGGTTTTAGCGATATGTTTTGAATGAATTCAATTATTTACAAAAGTGCATTTTTACCTAAATGCGAGTTGGGAATAATTTTCCCTTTAATTAACTTGGTACCTCCACATGGAGAGCGGTATATATATATTATTTTTAAAATGTAATTATCCACTAACACGTGTTTCGTCGTCTACGACTCATCAGACTGGCTGAATCTAGCGATATATATATATATATATATATATATATATATATATGATGAGAAATATGGAAATAGTATTCCGACAAAATAGAGAAATAAAAAGGAACAAACCATATTATGTGTTCATCAACGTTTCATCTTTATTTCCAGAGAAAGTCTCGAAATAAAGACGAAACGTTGATGAACACATAATACGGTTTGTTCCTTTTCATTTCTCTCTCTATCTCTCGCTCTCTCTCTCTCTCTCTCTCTCTCTCTCTCTCTCTCTCTATATATATATATATATATATATATCTTTTAAAAGCCCCAGAATTTTTTCACTCTGACAGTGATACTAAAAACTTACATTTTCTGTTTAAACATTTTAATAGAAACTATAATACACTGACACACATACACACACACGTGCATATATATATATATATATATATATATATATATATATATATATATATATATACTAGCAATCGGTGCCCGGCGTTGCCCAGGTGTTTTGAAGTGTATGCTGAGGAAAAAAAACGGTCAATTTTTTTAAACTTTGACCCCTATTATGACCTCCTAACATTTATTGTTTAGGGATCAAGTAAAGTTAATAAGTTAGATCCATGTTCAAGGAATCTATATATAAAATATCACGTGTTCAGACCTTAAATTGTAGGAGAAGTTTGGTAGAGTTCTCAAAGGTCTAATTGTTGAATATTGACCACTTAATCGCCAAATTTCTGTCGAAAACCTATCACATCGATTTTCCCAAATCTCAGTACCCTGTATATCAAATTTCGAATCTGTAGGCTTTAAATTGACAGAGTTTTAGCGTAGGGAAATGCACACAGACGCACAGACACACACAGACACACACAGACACTATCACTTATACATATATATATAAACATAAACATTATATATATAAGGATAATAGTACGCCATATATATAACAAAAGACCATTATTTACTGAAGTGAAAGGAAAACCCGGGGGAACTTAACCAGAAATAAATCTATATTTTTTTTGTGTGTAATGATAGTCTGGTACTTATACAGTTTAGTGACGACTTTAAAAAATGGAAATATTGAAAAAAAATTTTTATTGTACGTAACCGTTATAGACTGAAGTTCTCCGAAAAAAAAAATTCACTTCATTTGATCAAGTAGTTTTTTTTTACAGCGAAAAACAATGATTTATCACGGCTACGTCAACGTGGCCATTTTGGAAATGTTATTGCAGGCCCAGGAATTCCCCAAGGGCAGGTAACTGCCGTACATAGCAGAATACCTCCATTTTAGGCCAATCTAGCCCTTCCCCCCCCCAACCAGAATGAGATTTTTTTTTTTTTTTTGCGAAGACAGATACTATTTTTGGGTTTTTTTTTTTTTTAATTTGTAACAGAAGTAAATAAACGAAGTTTCGAAGTTATCCATGCGTGTCCAACTGAGCATGTTTCGAAAATAATCTTGTATAAAAATTCTTCAATTCTTTGCATTCTTCAATTTCTTTGCATATTCAATAGTATTCTTATTTAAAAAAAAAAACGAAAAAAAATTGCAGATTTAAAAAAAAAAAGAAAAAAACGTAAAAAAATTACAGATGTGTTGTGCCGCCGCATCTCAATATGGCGAGAAAAAAAGGCTAGATTGCGAAATTTGGCCTAAAATGGAGGTATTCTGCTAGGTACATTTCCAAAATGGCCACGTTGACGTCGTCGTGATAAATAATTGTTTTTCGCTGTAAGAACAAAACTACTTGATCAAATGAAGTGAAATTTTTTTTCGGAGAACTTCAGTCTATAACAGTTACGTACAATAAATTTTTTTTTTCAATATTTCCATTTTTTAATGTCGTCACTAAACTGTATAAGTATCGATAGTCTTATCAACACCCCTTTTTTCTATTTATTTAAAAAGAAAATACAACTTTATACAAATTCCCTAATAGTTTTTTTTTCGGTTCTCTTATACGATGACCATCTTTATTTAACTATTATGTGTAATTATATTCATACAGATATTCTATATGATTTATATTTGCGTAATATTTGCGTAGAAATGAAGAAAATCAAATTTACTGTGTATTTATCGTGTTGCCATAACAACGTGACGTAGCCAAGGACGGTAGTGGACGTGAGTGTGTGTGCGTGTGTGCGCGTGTTTTCGTGCTGTATTGTTTCGTATCTTATCAACTTCTTCGAATCTGTGTACAGTAATACAAACCCGTTTTTCGAGCTGAATAAATGTTTTACATTGAATAAAAACACGAAAAATATATCCAGTTTGGTAGAAAAGTAACTTATCTTGCCTTTGATAACATTTATTTGTTATATATTTGTTTTTTGACAACTTTTTCGAATCTATGTGTACAGTAATACAAACCCGAAATGAAAAGACCACGAGGGAACGCGCGTTTTACATAAAAATAAGTATTTTTAAATTTTATCTTTCTAGCTTTAAAAAAAGTTTTAAAATTTTATCAGCCGGCATAATTTATTTTTAAATATTGAAAAATTTCAGGAAAATTAATTTTTGCTAGATTTTCAAAACATTGTTTTCGTGTTGTGTACGTATCTGCGGCTAGCACCAGAATGGCGGCCGTGGATGTCGTAGGTTGGATTGTAAGATTGTGTAAGATTCGTATTTTTTTAATTTGTAAATAACAAGTTAGAAAAACATTAAACCCTTCCAAGATGGACAATAAATAAAGCCATAATAGTTTATGTTAAAGTTAAGAGCCTACGAACCATAGTTTTTTAGGAGATGTGATTATTGGATTAACGAATCAGAAATCGTCTGTGGCACACACATCTCTGTTTTTATAGATATATAGATAGATATAGATAGAATAGAAAAGAATATAGAATAGAATAGAATAGAATAGATAGATAGATAGATAGATAGATATATATTTATATAAATATTTATTATAAAAAATTATACCGAAAACTGAAAAACAAAAACAAAAATTAAAAAAACAATATGAATATATATATATATATATATATATATATATATATATATATATATATTGAGATAAAAAGACTTCCACTCGGGAAAACTTCAGAAAACTTTTAATGCTTTAATCTTAAGATGGTCAGTAATAAATACGATTATTTTTAATTTCGAACAAACATTCTTACTGTTTTACTTGTAAGTATGGTTAGTCTTCTTTTTAAAAGTTAGGCTTAAATTTTTCCTCCATTGATATACCATTTATTTGGTAAGATGTTAATCTCCGTTCTTCTTTGTTTATATTCAATAACAGACATTCTTTAAACACTTTTCAGTTGAGTTCAGACTTTCACATAAAAATAAACAGTATAATTTATTATTTTTATATCTTATATATCGTAATATTCTAACTTTGTTCCTTTTTATAGGAATTCCTTCATAACTTGGAACAATAAATCCAACGGTACTTGAAAATCCACATAGAAAAAGCATTGTATCATTTTTGGGCCAAATGTGCGCGTTCACATTACCAAAACAAAGCAGGAAAATGCAACCATTTTTGCAGAACAGTAATTTCTTTTAGTTTTCATTTAATAAACACAAAATACGCGCAGAAGCAATTGCTATTTACAATGGAAAAACTACAGTGAGAATTTAGGGGGCTATGTATAAATAGAAACTTTACAGGAGGAAAAAGTAGAGGTCTGACAGCGTCTGTCCAATAAGTCCTGTAGTGTGGGTTGGTTTACGACGTATTCGGTCAGCTGGTTCCACGGAAATGCCATTCCAACTCAGAACGTTGCTTGGCGTCGAAGGCTCTTTAATCGTTGAAGGTAGATTTCTTCTCGCGTGATCACAGAGCTCGCGATCCGGGCAGGGGTGAAGCCGTATCGTCCATGAAAGATGTTGTAGGTGAGGAAGAGGTCGCCTTGAGGCCTACTGCACTCAAGGGAAAAAGTAAACCAAACATTCGACTGATTGTATGAAAAGAAAGAAGCGTGGACTTTTTTTTAAAAAACAAAAAACAAATCTTTCTTTTCCAATTACTTTATTTAATCTACACAAGCTTATAACATCAATAGGAGAAACGTGTAAGTTTTAACACTACAGAAAATAGTAACACTGATATGAAGGTTGCAAAGGAATTATATAAGCGTATCTGTTCACTGCTTTATATTTATTTCCTTTTATAAATGTATTGCGTGTACTTTTTTTTTCTCGAATTCATGTTTATGTAAATATTTTTTGGCATTTCCTTATGTACCGACACATTTTCACAGAAATGAATGAATGAAGACTATAGGTAAAGTATTTTTGCTAAATATATTTATTTAGTTTTATGATTATATATATATATATATATATATATATATATATATATATTATGTTCATTTAGATATTTCTCCCGATGGATCGAACGCACGCAATTGGGAGTCTTAATAAATTGTTTTAAATGGGAAACGTAGATAAACATTTATTTGCTAACAAAAAAGAATTTACGAATATTCTTATTATGTTTAAAATAATATATATATATATATATATATATATATATTAATTAAATTTTCATCCCAAACAAGGCACATTGCCACTTTGAAGTAGGGGCTATAATTGGGGACATAAGTTGCAGGGCTGTTATGAAGAGAGATGAGTGGCAAGTATCCTGATCATATTACACTTGAACTTCTACATGTCAGTACAGTTGGGAAAGAAAAATCCTTGAAGGGAGTTCCAATGTCTAGCAGTTATGGGGAAGAAGCTATTGGATTAGAAGGCTTTCTTACACCTAGGGATCTCTACTGTGTAGGGGTGTGATTTAGCTGCTTATCGGGGTTTTCGGGAGTATTTACATCGAGGGAGTACACGGGCTTGTAGTTCCTCGGAGCATTCTCCATTAAAATACTTGTAGATCAGGCAGAAGGATGCAACATTTCGTGGATGGGACAGAGACTGAAGCTTAGATGCCAGTTCAGGACCTATCAGGTTGGCGACTCTTTTTTTAACCCTATCCAGGAATGAAACACAAGTAGCAGATGCACCAGCCAAATTTGTCAATAATACTCCGTACATGTACGAATGATTACCTTATAGAGCTACAAAATACTTTCAGGCGTAAGTAGGTTTCTAGCATGGTAGAGAAAGCCCACCTTCTTCGCAGCAGCCCTGGCAATGCTCTTAATGTATCTATTCCAACTCATGTTCCCGGTGCACGTTAGGCTTTGATTGAAGTACTTTTAGGTAATGTGTCTTTGGCCATTACTATTTGTGGTAGAGAAGGCTTCTTGTAATTATTGAAGGAAACAAGTTTAGTCTTGGCAGCATTGAATGTGACCATCCATTTTTGTCCCCATTCCATTACAGATTGGAGGCCTTCCTCTAGTGTTTCTGCCATTGCCTTATATATGTGTTCATTTGTTTTCTCCTTGTGTCTGTTATAGAGCGCGATGTCATAGGAAACAGTTGACAAAATATACATTTCACATGTTTATTTGAATTATTCATGAGACTATGCTTCTCCAATCGTCGTAACTTTAGCCCAGAAAAATAAAAGGAATATTGTTTTTATTGTTATTAGTTTTTTCATAAAAAAAAAACATATTTGCAGTTTTTTAATACATATTACATTTACCGTCGTATTTTCAATATTCGCATTTTCCTTGTTTTATAATTCATCAAAGGTGCCTTGATATTACAGCAGAAACTTATAAAGACGCATTAATAATGTGTGAAAAATTGTGGTTAGAAACCGCAAACACAGCCCTCAATCAATTGGGTATGACAGCACTTAATTGCTCTACTAACATTGTGTTTGGTGTAGACTTGCGCCGTGAACAAAATTACAACACGTGTGAGCTTTTATTGCACCCTCAATTTAATGTGCATAAACAAATCCTAACCCAGACACTCACAACTAAATGATGCAGACTGTCAACAACGAGGTTTGAGAAATATTTTGCTTTAATGCACCATGGTGGAATTGGTAAAACCTTTTTAATTAAATTGATTTTCGATCACAAAATTGCATAGACTTTACTCTTGCATCAACGAGAATCGCTGCCAAACTACTACCGGTTAGAAGAATGCTAACTCTTTATTGAAGTTATCAATAAAAGTGTAATATATTGAACCCCTCGTGTGCAATATTCCTAATACATTCAACAGAGGAAAAGTATTGTTGAAATGCAAACTTATTTGTTTGGAATGAATGCACACTAGACAACAAATTGAGCATTGCAAGATTTGCAAAGAAATTATATATAATTAAGGAATGCAGTAATATTGCTTGCAAGAGATTTCAGTCAAACATTATGTGTAATTCCTCGACCAACACGAGCAGATGAAATCAATGATTGTTACAAATATCTGACTTTCTGACGACATGCCAGGACAAAAATTAAATCACAAATATGCATATCCAGCTGCAAAGCGATAGATCAGCAGATATATTTGCACATCAAGTGTTGGAAATTTAGAACAGAACACCGCCGACTGTTCCGAATTCAAGCCCCCCTCTTTGGGTAGAGCACTGTCGTAAATAATCTCACCCGCTACTTAATTGGCTGAAAATGCGAAGCTCGTTGTTTGTTTACAAACAGACGATTTGAGCACTATAAAAAGTGGTGGCGGGGGTCCATTTAAATAGAAATTCCGACCAGTTATTTACGAGCGTCGCCTTCATGGTCGAGTGGGAGAACTGCCGACTGTCAACACGACGGTTCTAGGTTCAATCCTTGGCTAGGGAGAGATGCTAGTCTAGCGGCACTGATGAGTTGTGATACAACGAAACAGGACTCGATGACTACAAATATATTTTAAGCCCCCCTCTTTGGGTAGAGCACTGTCGTAAATAATCTCACCCGCTACACTTAATTGGCTGAAAATGCGAAGCTCGTTGTTTGTTTACAAACAGACGATTTGAGCACTATAAAAAGTGGTGGCGGGGGTCCATTTAAATAGAAATTCCGACCAGTTATTTACGGGCGTCGCCTTCATGGTCGAGTGGGAGAACTGCCGACTGTCAACACGACGGTTCCAGGTTCAATCCTCGACTAAGGAGAGATGCTAGTTTAGCGGCACTGATGAGTTGTGATACAACGAAACAGGACTGTATGTCGATGACTACATATATATATATATATATATATATATATATATATATATATATATACAGTGTAAACACATCTTAATAACAGTCAATCATAACGCGGACAATAATGTACACAATGAATTTTTTTACGTACGAATAAAATTGTCTGTTGGAACACCAATAAACTGGCCACATACCTTGTTATTCCACTATGGTTCTGTGAATGCTGCTAATGAATCACTTTTTCCAAAAATAAACACCCAGACTCGAATAGTAAATGTTTATATATATTAACCTTTTTTATTCCGTATGTATCCCCTTCCGGAATTTGCGCACTTATTTTAATCTATATATATATTTATACCTTAGCCAATACCTTTCCCGGGACTTCCAGAGACCATACAACTCCGTGACTGGTACTCCTGACTCGCCGCCTCGAACTCTGACTCTAATAGATATTTTCACTGACCCAATTACTTTAAGTCGCTAACGTGTATATATCAACACTATTTCTTTGTTCAACCGTCTCTGACATTAGAAGTCAATATTATTTGGATTCTAAATAAAGTTTCGTTTATCCAAATTCTATTTTTTATTGTTTCTTTAAAATTCCAAACTAGCCTACCTTCCATAATACCGAATTCTATTACAAGTCAAAACAATGGTTTTATCTTTTCAAATTGGTCTTTGCTATGGAACATTTTCGCTGTATTTTTCGTATTCAAAAATATCTGCATTTTGATAACAACAATAATAATACTCGTCCTGGTCACTTGGCGATGTCCGATAATGCTAATATATACAACTCGTCCTTTCGCCATTTTCTTTATCAATGTATGACATTTTACTAAAATGTCCTTACATTTACTACGCCCTCTTCTCCTATTTTCCTTAACAATGGCTCTTAGGTGTTTCACACTACGTCGGACTAAGTAAAGGCTAGACCCCATCCACTCTATTATTTTATTTAGATCGGATCCTCTTTCTGATCTCATATCATTTTCTCTTTGCATCCTGCGACCGATGTCATTTTTTCCAGCCACCCTTTTGCCACAGTCCACAGAGGCTCCTTTTGTATCTGTTGTGGTGGCACCCACTCATTTACATATGTGGATAATATTACACATAAATAACAAGACGGTTAGTCTGGGTGTGTGTTAACCAGAAGCCACCGAAGGCCGAGTCGAGAGCAGATATGTTCTCCAGCCAAGACTCTCTTACTTGACAACCATTATGTAAATATACTGTAAATATACTTTTCCTAATACACTTCTTATTGATCTACCTTTGTTTGTTGAGTCTTCATTTGTATTGCCTTATACGTTATTTGCAAACATAACAGTATCCACACAAAAAACGATAACTTCTAGTCCGATGGTTTCTCTGACTCTCTCTCTCTCTCTCTCTCTCTCTCTCTCTCTTTCTCTCTCTCTCATGATGTTGCTAACACTTAGGCGCCCTTATGTTTCGTAGCAATCGATTTAATTAATAATTATATTCATTCACACTGACTACGTTAGGGGGTCAAAATGGCACACATTCTCGGAAATTTTTTATACTTCTTTAGCAATAAAACTTACATCTGAGACCCACTGCGTTGAAAATGAAACGCGTTTCTAAAACTTTAACTATCCTTTACCGACGGGGTGTTCGATTTTTCCCAATATTCCCGCATAATACAAAACTAGGACTATCTTACATAGATACTTTTCAAAAAGACTTAGTATGGTACCCAGGTATATTATAATTCCCGTTTGGGACCGCATTTTAATTATTAAATTGTTACTTATTGGCGAGCTATTTATTATATTCCCCTTTTTCTTCCCCCCCCCCCTGTATAATAGCTCCGTTTGCTATTATAACCATCCGACTCTTACGCTGTGTTCGGGAGTATTCCTCTGTCCCTCAACAGTCTGTATGCATCAACCTGCCTCTAGGCTCACATAAAGCGGGGAAAAACGGATGACCGTACTTAAAACTGAGCCTATATTTCGTTCCAATTTGATCTCTGCTCGAGATCGGAAAAATCCTGCAAAAAGCAAAGCAAAAATATATGGAGGCATGACCCTGAGCCTCGCGACCCCGTCCCCCCCAGGAACAACAAAATACTTACCACGCCCTTTCTTATATCTCTTTACTTTAAAATTATACGTTGACCATCAGTTTAACAAAACTATCTTTATGCTTTACACTGGGTTTCCCCTTTATTCGATTAATTCATCGCAAAGTAAGAGGAACAAGAGAAAATATATATCAATGCATAAAAATTGCATTACAGATATCCAATAACATTTTACATGCATTACAGATAAATAACAATTTAAACGTTTCTAGTCCTTAATTAGCAAATACAATCGTTCAAATTTAAGTCTAATACTGAGAAAACATTTCTTTTTCTAATCAGAAAATTTTTCTCTATTTTTAATGCCTAGCGCGAAGTACGAACAACAATTGCGAAAATAAGGAATTTTAAAAATATCATAAAAACATTGCATTAAAACTCAATTTCTGATAAACATTGTATTTAAACCCATTTTTTTTAATAAAAAAATACGTATCTCATTTTCGACATAAATTTAAAACAGTATTATAACAGTAACTTTGTCGTTTTTCTTATTAACTACTTTGTTTCTGGTTTCCGATTTTTTCCTAATTACTTAATTAAAGATTATTTTTACTGTGTGTTTGCGTGTGTGTGTCGATAATTCGTTTCTGTTTTATCGTTTTCTTTTACTTTGGGTTCGTGTGTGTGTGTGTGTGTGTGTGTGTACTTTAATAATTTCTTATTTATAAAGTACTGCTAACAGTTTACTTTTTATTTAATGGTTTTATTTTCTCGTTTCTTTAGTCAAAAACAATCTTAACACTGTTCTGGACAAAAAAAAGCGACGATTTGAAAGCAACAACATTTCTTTCTTATCTAAAAGGAATACGTATGGATTATATACGTTTGAAAGCCAAATCATGACGCAATGTTATGTGGATAAACAATATTTATTGTTTAAAATGAATATATTTCGAAGTAATACTTCATCTTCAGAATTTTTTACATTTGTTTTCTTTTTCTTCTTTCTTGCCATGGTGTTAAGTTTGATGAGAAAGTAATTAAATTAATTAAAAGAAAGTCCGCACTGTTGTTCCTAGGGGTGTTGTTTTGAAATGTCGGAATGTCGTAGGCCGCACATTTTTCAGTTAATGCTGTAGATTCCGTGTTAGAAGCGTCGATTAATGTTTAAAATGAATACGTATAATATACATCTGAAAACCAAATCATGACGCAATTATATGTGGATAAACAATATTTATCGTTCAACACCATGGCAAGAAAGAAGAAAAATAATGAAAGAAAATGTACACAATGCTGAAGATGAAGTATTACTTCGAAATATATTCATTTGAAACAATAAGTATCATTTATCCACACATAATTGCGTCATGATTTGGCTTTCAAACGTATATAATACGTCGTTTCTGGAATTTTTTTTTGTAAATGAGGATTGGTTATTCGTATTATTTTGATTTATCGGACTACTGTTCTCATCTTGAGTGTGATTTTCACAACGTTTCGGTCGATATAACCTCCGACCTTGTTCAGGTGTATCTTGTCGAACTCGGGAATGTTTCTGTCGAACTCGGGAATTTGGACGGAATTTCGAACGGAACCCTTTATTTACTTCACTGGGGTAGCGTGCTCTTGTTCCGTCAGCCATGACTGGATAGAGGTCCTTAGTAATTCGCAAATGTATTTTTCAGTCGCCCTCACTGAGGATTGAACGTGGTACAGTGGTTAGAGTACTGGGAAAAATCAATTGTAAAAGAGATATTCTCCTGAAAGTTGAAGGTTCAATCCTCAGTGTGGGCGTCCGAAATCTACATTTGCGAATTACTTAGGACATCTATCCAGTCATGGCTGATGGCACAAAAGCACACTACCCCCCATGAAGTAAATAAAGGGCTCCGCTCGAAATTCCGTCCAAATTACCGAGTTGGATAGAAACATTTCCGAGTTCGACAAGATACGCCTGAAGAAGGTCGGAGGTTATATCGACCGAAATGTTGTGAAAATCACACTCATGAGAACAGTAGTCCGATGAATCAAAATAAATACGTATATAATACGTATTTATTTTAAAATTTAATTAACGCTTCTAACACGGAATCTACAAACTTAACTGCTTTATCTGTTTCTAAATTGGTGGCATATCCGCTCTTTTTTCCTCAATTACTTAATCATTCTTCTTTCCAGATGTGTGTGTGTTGATAATCTGTTTCTCCTTCTTTTCTTCTTTTGTACTTTGTGTCCGTGAGTGTTTCTTTTATGATTTATTTTTTTATAAAGTACAGCCAACAGTTTAATTTCTATTTTTTTCTTTTCGTTTTTCTTGATGCGTGTTATTGTCGTTTTCATCTTTCTTTTTTTATCCTGTGTGTGCGTATATTTCTTGTTTTCGTTCTTTCTTTTTGTTATAACGTTGTGTGTGTGTGGCTTTTCCATTTATCGACCTTGGATTTGTTACGCCCCGTTGTGGGATTAAGTGACCACTATCACCAAAACGCTGATGGTCGAACTCCAAGAAATCCTTTTAACAGTATCTAGAAAATGGATTGAAAAAGCGTAGCAAATAGGAATCAACACAGGATGATGTAATGTTAAGTTTAAAAAGAAATGCTTAAACCAGCTTATATTTGAAGCTATTTCGTTCGAATCAAATTCAAATTGTTTTCCTTTTACCCTTAGTCTCTCTACTCCATCATTTTTCAAACGCACCTGCTGTTATCGTTGTTCGCTTACGGCCTTTCACACTTTATTTATTATAATTTCTTTTAGGATTCCTTATTTTCGCAATTGTTGTTTGTATTTCGCCCGTTATGCTCTCTTCTTCTTCTTGGTTTCGGCTATTGTAAATAAATGTTTTTTTTTTTTTACGTTGCCCAGTTTAAAAAAAAAATTCAACTGATTACACATGCTTGGTGCAACTAGAGTTTATGGAAATAAACAAGAAAAAATAACATCATAATAACATCATCGGAAAGCAACCATCAGGGTTGTTTTTAGTTTTTCTGCTATGCAAATCGGTTTAAACATTATTGAATCAGTGTTCTTAATCTTCTAATGCCCGAGGCAAATTTATGCAAACTCTTCAGAAATTTAACACAATGGTTTTGAAGCTGATATGTGCATCATCATCATCATTATCATTATTATTATTATTATTATTATAGTAATAAATAATATATATATACTACTACTACTACTACTACTACTACTACTACTACTACTACTACTACTAATAATAATAATAATACCTATACTATGGTTGTTGTGATAATGATAATGATAATATAATCATATATAATATAATAATAATAATAATAATAATAATAATAATAATAATAATTCTTATTTCGTTTATTAACGTCTCTCTGGAAAGGGATGGGGGTTCATTTCCAGAGGATTTCTCTCAATCCTGACTTCAAACCAGGAGCTTCAAAGATCAAGGGTTTTCCTAATGATGTTTGCAGAGGTCTGAAGGCCGCCTAAAACATCGGGGATTTTAGTTTTTTCAATTGTCCTTCTAGACGACTTGATACTACTCCTAGTGTACCAACTACGACCGGGATTAATAATAATAATAATAATAATAATAATAATAATAATAATAATAATAATAATAATAAAATTGAAAATAATAATAACAATGATGATGATGATAATGATGATGATGGTAATAATGCTGATGATAATGATGATGGCGCTGATGATGATAGCGGTGGATAATGACATAATTTGTTTACAATTTTTTTGAAACATAGACAGTGGGAATTTATCCTTGGGTGGAGGATATTTTGGCACAACTCGTCTGCCCTGATTTCCAACCCACTCTGGCTCAATCTACAACTTGTAAATAAGTTTGCGTTATTGAAAAGGGCGTTTACCATTTATTTTTGGACGAAAATGGACTGCTGAGCTCTTGAATTCAAGTTGAAATGAATAACCTTGTTATATCATAATTCAAAAGTCTACATAAACATGCGTAGTGGAGTCCACCAGCGACAATGCACCACTCGATTTTATCCCATTGAGTGAACACCTATGAGGGACAATCCTCAAGTGATACCGAGCTGTGTATGAGATAATGATCCTTATATTCTGAGGGTAGTGATTGGAAGTGTTAGAAAATATCAACGGCGAAAGCAAATGGAAAAGAGAACACGAATCCGGAGTCAAAATTATATCTTGAGTTGGAAACCATGTCTAGTTGCATAACAGTTTTCGATGGGTAGTTATTCTATACAAGTCCCGGAGATGACCGATGCTCATTAGACAACTGTTCTGTACAGATTCTGAATTTTATAATTTTATAATTTTGCAGCCAAAGAGGAAAAGATTCTTCTCGTGTTGACACGAAAAAAGGTTGCTGAATAGGTTTAATTTTTATGAAACAAATCTGGTTTCAGATTGGTTTATAGCAGAACGCGAATTAATTTGATCCGTCAGTTAGTAGCAAAAGCGTTTATAAATAGAACCTCTCAACTGTGAGGGTCCGTCCGTACCCAATTAATAACCAAAAATATTGCAACAAAATATTTTACGTATTCTTTCTTTTTAATGATGAGGCGAAATAAGGGTCACTCAAAGTTCTTAGTTATAGGACGCAATGTCGAGACGCAAGGTTCTCGTAGCTGCGAAAAGAAATGCTAGTCACCACGTGGGCTGATGTGCGCCGCTTTTATAGTCATTCAAAGTTAAATTAAAATTTCAGAAGAAAAAACAGCCCAATAAGCGATTCAAAGAACCAGTAAAAATATCGCGATTAAATCAAGATGATTTCTTCACCAACCTTTTCTCTTATTGTATATCAAGATTTATAAAGTCCTTAGATGTTCGCTTTCTATATAAAGATGGTGACTTTTTTCGAATATGTTGGATGCACAATGCTCAAGTAATCTGCCCTCATACCTTCCATGGATACGTTTGCTTCACGATGCTGAAATAGTATTGCATGATCCCTTCATTGGATTTGTCCAATTCACGATGCTTGAATATGTCGAATCCACTGTCCTCAATTGATGATCTTGTGTTGTATTCTGCCATCGCGGAGAGACACGCACACTGAAACGAATGTGCACTTGCGTTTCGTTCTTATCTTTAAGAGATAAGACAGTTTCCAATTTTGAGTCTGCGTTTTAGTCTCTTATAACGAAATAATATATTCCACCTCTGAGTGAATAAGAAAAGTTGGTTGCATTTCTTTCTACTCTCTTTTAAGAAGGCTTTTATTGCAAATAAGAATTACTTTTCTTTTTTACTCGCCATTCACGCTCCTTGGTAACGGTTATCATCAGTTATAATCAGCTTGATAAGATAAATAGTGTTTTAGTTACTAACATGCCCATCGGTAACTTCCGAAATACGTCATACAATATTGATAAGACCACATTAGGATTTTGCCCATTTTAACGTTGATATATGCAAGTATTCAGTCTTAAAAGTAACTATTGTTTTTATTGTTATTCTTAATTGTTAGTGGGTTTGTATTTGGATAATTCACAAAGAAGAACATTATAACAGTTAAATAAATGTCCTCGTTACCTGCAAGTGACGTCATGGACAGCAAATGACGTCATAGAATAGCTTATTATTCCATGCAGTAGGGGTGCGTTTCCAATACTCCCCTCTCGAGATTTTTGTTCGTAAAGGCTGTTAATAATTCTTTCGTTTAGGATCGATCGTTAGTGGATGGTGACGTCTATTTTCTAAACCGACCGTCATTGTCCAGGTGTTGTTTGGGGAGATTCGAAATCAACTGTCTCGGAAATAGTGTCGATCAGTTCTTTTTCTAACGGTCGTCGTGTATCGTTTGTGTCATCTGTGCGACATCTTCTTAATTGGTTTTGGTGACGTTTAGGAATTGTTGAAGAACTTCATTTATTGGGGTATCTTAAGCCTTTATCGGTGCTCTTTTAAGAGTGTCCACAAAGCGTTCGGCTTGCCCATTCAACAGGGATGATATTGACGCAGTGGTGATTTGTTTAATACTGAAAGTGTCGCAAAAACTTTCGAACTCCGCAGACGTGAACTGATTTCCATTGTTGCTCACGATGCAGTTTACTACACAGAAACGAGCAAACAGTTCATGGAGGAAATTTATTGTTGTCCAGTTGTCGGTCTTTTGCAACTTAATACCTCATGCCACTTGGTGTAGCTATCGACTGCGATTAAGTAATAATAGTCGTCGAGCGGACCTGGAAGGTCGATATGAATGCTAGACCACGGTTGGTCAGTTTCGGACAGGTTTTGAATGTAATGGGCGGTGCTGTTGCTGCGAGGTCGCAACCTGTGCAAAAGTCTAACATCTCCACAATGTCTTTGTCCATGTTAGACTAGTAGACATATCTTCTCATAAAGTTCTTCATTCGTTTTTTTTCAGGGTGTCCTGAGTAAAAGTCACGTAAAATTCGTTTCTGGAGACTTTTTGGAACCACCACTCTTTCGTCATATAGTAAAACCTCGTTGTAAAGCGAGAATACTTCAAGAGCATTGTTGTCCTTCATAGCGTCCCTGTTTTTCATACCGAAGGTAAAATCATTCTTTTCTGCTTCTCTTTTATTTTCAGGCAGAGATACAAGAAGCTCTCTAATTGTGTTGCATATAATTGTTTTTATTTTGCAGTCAGTACGAAGAACAGCAATGGTGGAATCCTCAGAATATTCTCTTTCCATAGGTATCAGTCCATAGACTATCAGCATGGCTAATTAGTTTTGATGTCGAGTACTCCACTGTAAGATTATAATTCATTAAGATTTACTCCATCTCTGCAGTCTATTGTCAGTATATGTCGGTAAGTCTTTTTTGGATCCGAAGGTCGTAAGCAACGGCTTTTTGTCAGTTTGCAACGTAAATCTTCTGCCATGTATGTACCTATGAAATTGCATTACGGCGAATATGATATTTAGTGCCTCCTTTTCGATCTGCGAGTACTGTATCTGGGCTGGTTGTATCGATCTGGATGCATAGGCGATCGTTTCTTTGGTGCCGCCGCGCATTACATGAAGTATACACGCTACAGCACCATATGAACTTGCGTCACTCGCTACTATTATTATCAGCTTTGTATCATAGTGTGTAAGAAAAAGATCCGATGTTAAAATATCCCTGATTTCCTCAAACGCCGCTTGACATACACGCGTCCAATCTCAGGCTTTTTCTTTCTTAAGTGGGGTACGCACGTCATGCATGTTTTTATTATGAAGAGTTGGTAGTAGTTAGCCTGTCCCAGAAAGCTTACACATTATCGGGAGCAGGTATGTTCTTTATGGCTTCTGCTTTATCAGGGTTTGAATGTCTACCATTTTCATCAATTATGTGACCTTATTTTATCTCGTTTAAAGAGAGTCACCTTTTGTTACTTTTACTTTAAAATCGAAGCTTTGGATTCTTTAAAAACCTTATTATGTGCTTGCGATGCTCGCCTGTGGATTTAGTGGCAATCATGATGTCGTCCAAGTAGGCGTAAGTGAAGTCCAAGCCGCTCAGCATAGTGTCTATGACTTGCTGGAAGATCGCAGGTGCTAGCTAGATCCCGAAAGCTAACCTCACAAACTTGTAAAGCCACCTGTGCGTCTTGATGCAGAGAAGTTTAGAACATCCCTCTTCGACGGGATCTGTAAGTACGCGTCGCTTAAATCCACCTAATAAAATATTTTACGGCTGTTTAGTTTGTTGAATACTTCCTCTGATGTGGGGGGGTAGTGGTAATCTTTTAGAGCTGCATTCAGGCCCGTAAGGAAATCTGCTCATACGCGAATCTTATTGGTCTTTTTGTTCACACGTACGGTAAGGAATGTCCAATCATTGGTGTTCACTTTCGATAGTATTCCGGCTTTTTGCAGCTGATCCGGTCCTTATCGATTTTCTCAGTTGCAGTAAACGAGACGTTTCGTTTCTTTTTGAAAACGGGTAGATCGTTTTCCTTCAGTTCGAATCTGGCTATAGCCTTGGTACATCTTGCGAGACCCGATGAGAAAACTTCTGGAAATCTTTCCTTCAACTCGCCATTCAGTCGTTGTGCCCTCGTAGACTAGTCTTAGACATGATGGCAGACTCTGTTCATAGGGTGGCCCCACAATTCAAATTACTCCATCCAATCCGTTCCAAACAGGTTTTCGGATGTCTTATATACATAAACTTTCATTGTATTAGTAGCGCCATTTAACGTCACAGGAAGTGCCAGATCTCTCTCAAAGTTTACTTTATAGCATATCACTGCTCGCGCTGACTTATTCGTCTTACGCATGGTTGGTTTCTTCAACATTTTTCATGTCTTAAGGTTGATAATAGACATGTCTGAGCCGGAGTACAATTGTAATTCCACTATCTTAATGAGGATTTTAACAGTGACATACTTCCACCGGTTCTGCTCCGTTTCCGTCTCGGATTTTGTTTGTCGGGCCCGTTTTTTTTTCATTTGGGATGCGTCGCTTTGTGGTTTGTGTGCACATTTTGTTTTTGTAAAAACATGCAACGGTTGCACGGCCTTGTGTGCGCATCAGGTTTGGATATTGGATGGCCACTCTTTGGTTGTGCTCGGTTTTTCTTCTCGTTGCTTGTTTTTTCCCATCAGAGTAATTCTTTGGTCCGAAACTAATTCTTTCACATGTATGACACGCCTGATTATTCGATGTTTCGTGAGTTGTTCCCTACACTAAGTGCACGTTGGCAATCCTCTGCCAAATTCTGTTCTTCAAAGGGGAAGTTGTGTTTTCTCTTCTAGCTGAAAGGCCTAATTTTCATGAAAAGTGGACAGTTATATTTAGAATTTAGATAAATTCATATTCTTCCTTGTCCCCACAAAGTACAGCGTAACATTTTTTCTCGTTTTTTTTTTGCCACAAATAAAAAAGTTACAAAACGCTTTATAACAGAAGTCGAGTTTTTTTCCGAAAACAAAAATTACTTCCTGTACAACTTTACAAGAAATAAAAAATATTACAAAAAAACGTCTGGTTTACAGTTCTTTTACTTTATTTTCGTGAAGAGACAAACAGAGTTTACTTACGACTAAGTCCAAACTTTTTTTCCTATTTAAGTCAGAGCTTACTTACATTATTATTTTTTCTTTTTTCTTTAACGTAAGCTATTTCGAATAATTGCTGACAAGTATTTTGGTGTAAAATTAAATTATCTCGTCGCCAAAGAATTGTCTTTGAGTTCTTCGTGTAAAGTTCGAAACTTCGTTTACCGGTGCTTTGGTGTTAGTATTTGAATAATTGATGAGGAAGGACATAGTAACAGTTAACTAAATATGTATTTACGAAAATACATGAAAAATGGTAAATTGAGCAATATCTTTGCTCAACTGCTGGACCTCTAGTGGGCGACGACCTTACTCTGCGTGTCAGTCTTGTTGAACCAGTCATCGTTATACGAAAGTGACGTCATGGACGGAAGTGACGTCATGTAATAATTCTAGGCAGTAGGGGTGGGTCCTCAACGATCATATAATAGTAACTAGAAGAACCCATGGAAATTCCACGGTAGTTGAAGATTTTTAAAACACATTAGAAATAAAAGGCACAAAAATAAAATAAAACAAATAATGACGAAATTAAAACATATTTTGGCAACTTCTTATTAACCTTTAATGCTAAAAGTATTTGATTTAAAAATTTAGATTGTTGCAATAAAAATTCAACATACAACACATTGCTTTGTTTCGTTAATTCTGAAAAAAAATTATAAAGGAACACATGTCAATTTCTTGCACATTTTTCTATATTTCCCCTTAACATGTCCTTATGACATGCAGAAGTTCAAGTGCAACGTTAACCGACATCTTGCTGCCCAACTTCCCACATAGTACCCCTATGGCTTATATCCCTGATAGTATCCCCCTACATCAAAGTGGCAATGTGCCTTGTTTGGGGTGAAAATGTAATTTAAAAAAATCCTGTATTGAATTTGATATAGAAGGACGAATAATTTGCCCGATTGACTAATTATCAAAATATATAAATAAATAAAAATAAATCTATCTATATATGTATAAAAGTGAACGTACAACACATTGTTTTGTTTTGTTAATCCTGAAAAAAAATTATATGAATTATAAAGGAACACATGTCAATTTCTTGTACATTTTCTATATTTCCCCTTAACTTGTCCTAATTGTTCAGATGATATAATAATTAAAGAAATCTGATATCGTTAGAAACAACTGAAATTTAAATCACCTAAGCTATAAAAAGTCCGCCAAGCATAAATAAACACAGCAATGAGTCAACTGTCAGCCAGACTACAAATAATAAAAATGGCAGAGAATTGTATGTGTACTATTGGCAATGACATTGGTGATGTGTTGCGTATTGTCCTTTTGTACTTACTATTTCGTAATATGCTATATTTTCCTTTATATATATATGTGTGTGTGTGTGTATATATTTCTCTATTAATTTAAAATACACAAATATATTTCTCTATTACATTAAAATACACTCTGCTCTTTAGACTATTGTTCTAATCTCCTTTAAATTATTAGCTCCCTATAACAGGTCGAGTTTATATACGTAATTATAGATATGTTTCATAATAAGGACTTACAATTATCAACCAAATGTATCCCCATACCTTCTAAAGACACCTTTATAACCAGCTTAATTACAAGTATAAATATATTTATAAGGAACTTGAGATGGAAAGCCTAATGTTTTCCAGATACATCTGCCTTACTTTTAATTTAGGTTTATTTATGGTGTCTTTTAAATTTAAATTTAATAAAACCCTTCACAATTTGCTGATGAGGAAACCTTGTTTATTAAAAAACTATATGTAATAATTATTGTCCGTAACTTGATGTCTACCACAATAAAAACACTGTTTTCCGAACCGATCGTACAAATAATTGATTTTGTTGTTGTTTCTTCTTATGAAACGGATTTTTAATTCAATTATAATTTGATTTTTAAATTTTAAATTATCAATCACATTACTAAATATTAAATTATCTCTAGGATATTTACCTATCGAGCTTATTATATATCTAAATTACAACGAGCACTTTTTCTTTCCTGTATTTTAATTAAACTAGTAATTTCACTATTACATTAAAATACACTCTGCTCTTTAGACTATTGTTCTAATCTCCTTTAAATATATATATATATATATATATATATATATATATATATAAAGTCTTAATGTTATGTTTTTAATTATAAAATAAAATGGCCAATTTACAACCTTTTTTTTTAATTATTTGCAGAGGAAATGGTTTTAACTGATAAAGGACGACTATAAAAGAAGACAGTTTGTTTCTTATTAATTAATGTTCACGATTATGATGTTTATTTTGCGAGACTGGATGTACGGAGAAATAAATGAATATGTAGATAATAGTAATCGTAATACCGATATAAGTGATGATATATGATAGTAATGAAAATGACGACTATATTATTCATAAAAGAAGTAAATTCGACTGAAAATGAATAAGATTATATTGAAATGGAACTTATGCTGTCACTCACGTAAGTAGTACCAATCTCATGAGATTTTACCATCCACACTGACAAGAAAATAAAACCCAACTTTTATGTATATTTTGATAAGTGATTACTAATTACTGCCATATTCAAACAATAACCAATTCTCACCGCTTGCCGTTTTCGATGAAATATTAAATTATTTACATTCTCAATGAAAGAATTAAAACAACTTTTACAATTCACGAGTTGGGTGAGCATATCTATTTGCAGAATGACATCAATGAGAGTTGATTTTACGTATTGAAAATGTTGATGTGTAAGTGCATTATAAACATTAACTAAAATTCTTGAACAAAATAGGATGCGGGGGGGGTATGTACGAAGTAAATAAAGAACATAAAGGATAAGCATTGAAAAAAGAAGCCGGACTCAAGAGAGACGAAGGTAAGTATTAAGATGATGATATATTTTTGCATTCTTCAAATTATTAATTCCATTCTAGACACCCGGCGTTGCCCGTCCGTACAATACGCTTAAACGTGATATTTTAATTCATGGAAAATCTACAACAGTGTAGTAAATAATGGGCAATCAACAATTCCCTACACTATCCAACAATCATGTAGTTGTTTGCTCAGCAATCGAGAAGGCTTACATGCTTGCCAGTCAGTTTGCCTTCAACTCCACTTAGACCCTGCTAACCACCCCCTCCCTGACTTTCCTTTGCGAACAGACGCCATACTAGACGATCTGAAAACAACCCCTTCTCGGGTGAATGCTATCATAAAAAATCTTGACACTTCAAAAGCATGTGGACCTGATCTCATCCCGGCTGTGCTATTAAAAAAAGTGCTCCACCGAAGTAGCTTCAGTTCTCTGCAAACTTTACAACAAATGTTTAATGAATCTTGCTTTCCTGCCTGCTTAAAAAGTGCTTCTGTGGTACCATTTTTCAAGAATTCTGGCGATATAACTGATCCAGTAAATTATCGCCCCATTAGCCTCCTCCGACAAATATTGCAGAGCCGCAACACTGAACATGCCAATGTTTCTGACAATTTGTTGGCAAGAAGCAAAAGTCCTCATCAGGCGACGTAATTTAGTTATGTGCCACCGAAGCTGACTGGTTTTCAAATAGAAGAAAAGAAATATATTTTTTTATAAAAATAAAATGTTTAATTTAAAACGAGGGGGCGGTAGGTTAAGTGGCATTTTAAGCTCCAAATATAGGAAGCGATAAAGGGAAAGAAAACGTAAAGACTCAACAGTATAAGAGGAGGCATGAAAAGGAAAGGAAAAAGAAAATGAAAATGAAAAAGAAAATGACAAAGAAAAAGATGAAAAAGAAACAGAAGAAAGAAAAAGGAAAAGGAAGGAACCAAAAAACAGAACGGAAAAAGGGGGTGAGCATGAATACATTGCCTTAAGAAATGGGAAGGGAGGGGACGCATTTGCAATCATCTATGAATAAGAAATAAAGAAAGAAAGAGGTTGGCTCAAGGGAAGGAGGGTGGTTAAAAACACATTAGTACATAGGGCTTCAGTCAGGCAGATGCACACTTATATGAGCAACAGTAACATCCGAACGTACGCCCAGACACATGCATACATGTGCGCATATATATATATATATATATATACATACATATATATACATATATATACATATATATATATATACTTCAGAAGAGTTTTTTTAACAATCAGTTGGTATAGAAACCTGTAATTATAAGGTTTACAAAATATTACTGGCAGTAATAGTCTATAAGTATTATCCCATCTAAATAAAAATTGCTTGATAGGCAAGATAGAGCAAATAAATTAAATTGTGATGCAATGAATTTCAAAAAAACCCTTATTGAAATGAAGTGGTTGAGTTTCATACCAAAGATTTTTATTATTCTAAGCAAGACAAAGAATAATTTAGAAAATTAATCTCCTTAAACTATAAGGGTTCGATGTCTACCATCTCTTCAGAGGAGAGAAAATATTAGCAAATATTTATAAAGGTATGTACCCTATTTGCTAAAGTCAGTGAGACATGGAAAGTCGAAGTCAAAATAATTAATTAATCAGAAGTCCTGTAGCAAGAGGAGTTGCGGAAAAGTAAATGAAAATTGTAGATCCAGATTGCGTGGTAAAATCCATGGGGGACGTTCTTTTACCACACAGTCTGGATCTACAATTTTCAATTTTCCCGCTTCTCAATTTTGATTCTGCTTTTGATTAATTATGAAAATATATTTATGGCAATTAAGCTGTATATATTGCGGAAAAGTATATGAAAAGTGTAGATCCAAATTGCTTGCTAAAATCCATGGTAGGCGTTCTTTACAGTAGTAATAAGGTCCAATTTATATATTGGGTAATCCGCGTAGCTGTGTAGATGTCCGAATCGGGCAAATGCTTGTATAATTTTTTTGTTGGTCGAGCGAAGTCTGGTGGAACCTTATCATTAGAAGTCTATATTATTATTAGTTGGGCGAGGTGTTAGTTGCAGGAGAGTAGGTAGTGGTGAATGGTAGGAAATGGAGTGAACACATGTGCACACACACACACACACACACACACACACACATATATATATATATATATATATATATATATATATACAGCAGAATAGATATCTCTTTAAATAAAGTTCAAAGATTCATAAACGGTTTGACCGGTCGCTTGATTGAGGTCAGGTTGTGTACTGGTTATAAAAACTGGAGCAGGGAAGGAAAGGGGGGAACAAGAAGGAAATAGAGATAAGAATAAGAATAAATAAAAGAATGGGCCAAAGACGCAAATGGAATAATGCGTTTTCTCGAGATTTATCCTAGTCTCCTCTTAAATTCCTTTGTCAGTCTAAATCGAATTTGTTCAGTCAACTCAAATTATATATAATATCCATAAGGTGCTAGTATTATTAATTTTATACGCATTTATAGTTTCCCTTAAAAGGAGTATTGAAATAAAGGTTTAGAATATAGTAATGTTTATGAGCGAATTGTAAAACCAAGACTAAGTGCATTAATAGAACGTTTTATCTTTATTTTATAATCCTTACGGTAATAGCTCAATGTTAAATAAACTAAAACAAAAATAATAAAGTAATAATAATACCTTACTGAAAAGTGTTTAAAATCAGTAATATTCATAACATTATACTATTTAATAATATTTAACTGGGAAAAGTTTTCTAGACATGCATTCAAATAAACACATTGTTACATATAAACATATGAATACATATATATACACACATATACACACGTACACATACATGCGCGCATATATACATATATACCCGCAACCATACAGCATATACACAAGTACGCACACTTACACCATATATACGTACATACACACCCACATATACCTACATATACACATATACCCTCATATATACAAATGTGTTGATTCAGACATAAAGAAAGTTTAACAATAGTCAACACTATTAATTATAGTAATAATTAGTGTAGGTAACATAGCTACGTTTATCATAAATAATATTTAGCCCCTACACTGCTAATTAACATTAAGGAGATGAGAAGAATGGGATTGTGTAACTATGGTTATAGAATTGAATTACTTTAGTACCAACAGGGATGACGCATCATTGAGTATAAGTTCTATCTTGTTTATATGTTCGGATCTGAAAATTACCTTGCAATGGGGAATTTTTACTCCTTTTCTGGTTGGTAGATAGGGGCGAAATTATAACTTCTTTAATTGGGAAGCTACATAATTTTGGAAATACTATTCTAGCAAGAAATTAAAGTGTAGTATGTTAATGTGCTTATAGTGAGACCTTACTTAACGTGTACATCAACAATAAGAGAAAGTTATTATATGGGTTGGAAGAGGTTATTAAGAACCTATCTTTAGAAAATGAACATTTTATATTAGCAAAGTTTTAGTTTAGATTTAGTCAAAACTGATGTGTATTTAGCATTATGTTTTTACCTATTTAACATTTATACAGAGACTGTGTATTATTTTATTTGAAGTTGGCTGTATTTAAATTTTTTCTTGTGCTTACATCTTAGTATTTAAACTGTGTCAAAACAATGATAATAATAGTACATCCTTAACTAAATTAATAAATAATCTAGATCATATACCCCAGGGGATAAGTGTTGCAATCTTTGTATATCCGAAGCAGTTAACATCATCATATTCAACAAACCCATAATAAACTGTGTCCATCGTTTTATTGCAGATTACAAAATAATCAATATTTCAGTAAATATAAGGTATAAAAAGCTGAAAATTACACCATCCAAGGACTGTATTAAGGTGAGATAAATCCTAAAATTTCATCAAAATTTAAAAAGTTATGCTATTTTTTTTAATATTCAAGGAATTTTCACCGTCCATCGCTTTATTGCAAGCCTTCTAAGATAATGTTTTAGCTCAATAAAACAATACCAAAACATCATAAATTTATATTGAACACATTTTCTGGGGAAAATTAACAAAAACAAAGGCACATCCCGAGGGCTAAGTGTCAAACAAACGAATTAGTTGTCCACATATCCCCCATGTTTTGAAATTACATTAAACAACCTTTTGTCCACCGAGGAGGTCAATTGTTTGATCTGAGACTATTTTGTTACAAAGGGCATCCTTCGAAGAAAACTGCTCTCCTCCCTCATAAACTCCTCGTTTCAATATTGACCATAGGTGTTCGATGGGGTTAAGGTCCGGAAAACACGGTGGCCAGGACATGAGGGTTTCTCCAACAAAGCCCTGAGATCCAAGGAAGGATGTAGTTGCCCTAGCAGCATGAGATGGGCCATTGTCATGCATAAAAATAATCTTAAAACGACGTGACAAGGGAAGATCATCTAGCCATGGTAACAAATTCTCATTTAGAAAGGCAGTGTAGGCATTGCTGGTGAGCTTGACACCTTCTGGCACTCGGAATGGTCCACATAGCTTATCCCCAATAATTCCCGCCCAAAACATTATGCCTCCACCTCCCTGTTGGCGACGAAATCTATAAGGTGTTGGAGTTCCATTTGGATTCCAAACTTTTGCCCATCCGTCCGGTCCATCAAGGGTAGCACGAGCCTCATCTGTAAACAGAACATTTTGGCAATCCATTTTCATATATTTTTGTGCCCAAGCCAATCGTTTTTCTTTGTGGGTTTGGCTCAATGGAGGCCTTGGAATAGGATTGATGCTCCTTGCCATTTCATTCAGTACATTGCATCGGGCTTGTCTGGACCTTGGTATGACTCCAGCACTCGCAAAAATTGTTGCACTGGTACTGTTTGGGTTGCGCACAATCTCTCTACGAATTTTTCGAAGATACCGATCAGAAAAGTTCCTCCTTGTGCCCTTATCTTTCCTGGACTTGATGTTAGGGTTCTTGACGAATATAGCTAAAGTTCGGGGATCCCTTTTTAGTTCTGTGGCTAAATTTATGATCGAGAGTCCTTCTGCTAGTCCTGTAATAATCCTCTGCTTCTCGGTAGCTGTTAAACATCCTTTTTTGGCATTTTATTAGACCTGCAATAAAGCGATGGGCGGTGAAAATTCATTGAATATTAAAAAAATAACATAACTTTTTAAATATAACATGAATTTTGATGAAATTTTAGGATTTATCTCACCTTAATACAGTCCTTGGATGGTGTAATTTTCAGCTTTTTATAACTTATATTTGCTGAAATATTGATTATTTTGTAATCTGCAATAAAGCGATGGACACAGTTTATTATGGGTTTGTTGAATATGATGATGTTAACTGCTTCGGATATACAAAGATTGCAAAACTTATCCCCTGGGGTATATGATCTAGATTTATTCAGTATGCTCAATTTAATTTAATATGGAATTTTCTTATCCTCTAGTCTACTTATTAATTTAGTTAAGGATGTACTATTCTTATCATTGTTTTGATATATTTCATTTCTGATTTGAGATTCTTATTTTCATTAAGCTTAATGACGCACTTTATACGTGAATGTTTTCCTTGTTTTATTATTGTTTATTTGTTCATCAGTCTCATTGCTATTGAGTTTTATATTGTGGTGGGGGGCTGGGTCAAGATGGGACCTGGAGATTCATAGCTCGGGTGCTGTTTAATCCTATTCTGGTCTTCACTGGGAATCATATTATTGGATCCCTTGCTGTTGTTGTTTCTGATGTTATTACATATATGTGTGTTTTTTGTGTTTGTGTGTGTGTGTGTGTGTGTGTGTGTGCGTGTGTATGGATATACGTGTACGTTCCTTTAAATTGTGTCATTGCAAAATTTATAAGAAAAAGCAACGGTGTTTAATGGAGAATCATTTCAATGAGTTGATTTTAACTGCAAGGCACGTAATTAGTGTGACTTCTGATTATAATGGCGGTGTTGTTGAGTCGATTGTGTTATTAACCAGAACACATTGAAAAGAACGTAATTAGGAGAACTGTACATTTTAAATATATACTATTACCAGCTGAAGTATATACTTGACTGTGTAAATGGTCATAGCTCTAACGCTAATCCTTGTCGAAATGTGGCCAAATGGATAAACTCTCAGATTATGAAACTACTTCCCTTGGAAAATATCTATATTAATTTTCGAAAAACTACGAACAAGTTTCACTCCTAGCTGTATGTATGATAGTAGTTAGTGCTTATTCAATGAATATAAGGTTTGTATTCCAGTGTCCAAAAACCACTGTTTTTCATACACCAAATGAACCAAATGTTTTTTTTTTTAAAGACGAGAGCCATCCATCACAATTGATGCCAGATGGGGATCAGAGCGTTGATGATGTTAAACATCCATGTAAACATGCTCCTCTACGATGCTAATATCCCTGTTCTTTACAATTGAAAATATTAGCTTTTTTTTATATAAGCTGCTAGTATTGACTTTGAATCTAAAAATATTAAATCCTTGTTTGTTTCCGAAAGGTTTTGTCCTACAAACATTTGACCATTTTGAAGTGTAGATAGCCGAACTCACGAACTCTTTTAAATTAACACAAAAATCAAGAGAGAATAGTATAAAAATTCAGAAAACTTATTTAAAAAAAACATTATGTTAAGTCGATTCTAGTGCTTATGCATCTATGTTACCATGCTATTTCTTTAATAGTGCTTCCAAGTTAAATTCAATGTTTTATTGTTTATCAAATTGTTAGATCAACGTACAGGATAGTAAGGAACTATCTTCCCTTTCCCATGTTAAGAATGGATTTCTAAATAACGACGTTATTATTTCAGCGCGGTAGCATAGATGCACAAGTATCTCGGTGTTTTTTTAATCATAGGTGCTTAATTGCATATTCCCAAACTAAGGCGATATACTAATTTTCTAGAAATAAGTGAAAAACGAATATACACATATCCAAAGCGATGACAGACACCGTAAAAAACCCATTCAGTCTGCAGTGGAAGGTGTTCGCAAGTGGATGAAAGCATTTAAGTACATTAAGACTTTAACAACTAGAAATAAACATTATACACCATTGATTGCCATTACAAACAAAATACTCCTTGGCTTAACATAAACTGACAACATAAATTGGAGAAAATGCATTGAGGACATTTCCAACGCAAAGAAAGAGGGCACTTTCTATTGTGCTTTAAAAATACTCACTTCAGAGAGTACCCTATATATCTAAAAACAAAAACAAAAAAAAAGCAACAATTCACCTGTGTCGATTATTCTTGCCGAATTTATACTGGTTCATCTACTACAACTCTCACCCTGTTAGACAGGGTCAAGAAAGAATCTCAAATCTAATAAGTCTTGCATTATCGGCCAACCTTCAACCTCTCTCACTATCGCTGCAACGTTGTATCCTGTGTCTGTTTTACAACTAAATGAATGCACTATGCTTGAATGAACTCAAAGCAATTGCACCTTCTCGATGTCCATACATACAACTAACTCAACTAACATCAAAACACAATCCTTTGTCTGTGGAAGCTCCTAGTTACCGGAAAACCGTCTACTATAATAGTTTCTTCTATCGAATTGCTAGGTATTTTGAATTCCATTCCTGCTCCATTTCCCTGATTGTGATAATCAGCAAAATTTATACATAATGTGAACATACAGCTCGCTGCGCGACTTCCCACATTATCCAGCTACTCAAAATCTTATATAGCAACATGGCCTGTATTTATAAATACTCTGGAAGTATAAATTAATATTATTGAGCAGGAATAGATACACACACATACAAACACACACATATATGTACATATATTTACATTTATATACATATATATATATACATATATAAACATATATATATATGTTTATATATGTATATATATGTATATAAATGTAAATATATGTACGTATATATAAACATATATATATACATATATATACACATATATATGTATACATATATATACATATATATATACATATATATACATATATATATATATATATATATATATGTATACTAACACGCCACCTGAGATTTCCAGGTTGTAAAATACGCTTTGATATGATATTTTGATTAATGCAGATTTCATATTTACTATTATATTATATTGGGTCGATATATATATATATATATATATATATATATATATATATATATATATATATATATATTTAGAAAGTTCAAAGAAATAACTCGTGCGCCAGTACCGAGGATTGAAACGAAAACGTTTATCTTAAGATTTACTTTTTTTTCTTTGACGTTAATGCATGAGCTATGAAGAGATGTTGCTGCAAGGCCAAAAATTAAAACGTGAACCAATAGTGATAACGTTACGCATGCATATTCGTAATGCCGTCGCTCGACCTTCTCGCAAATTCCATTCTTTTTTTCACTTTTCACACTTTTCCCCGGCTTAAATTCAAATATAAAGTTTCCTATTAATTCGAGTGCCTTGTATATTAATTTTCATATCTGGACACCAAGAACTGATTGAGGAGTTTGGTAGGCATTTTTTAAAACAAATATATATATATGCGTACATAAATACATATAGAAAGAGAAATCTTTTTACAATAAGCTTTTTACGAAAATCTTACGCAAGTATAAATCATGTAGAATATCTGCATGAATATAATTACACGTAAAAGTTAACTAAAGATGATCATTCTATAAGAAAACCGAAAAAAAATAATAGGTAATTAATTCAAATGAATGTTTAAAACATTATGCAAATTAGCTAGATCTTTTGCAGATTGAATTTCGTCACACAACCTGTATATAACAAAGTTGTGTTTTCTTTCTTAATTCTTAGAAAAATGTTTTTTTTTAATGAATATCAATACACAAAAAACAAACGAACAAACAAGCGTGTATTTGTGTATTTCCATGCATATACAATGCTTTATCTTATGTATTGTGAGCCTACGCGGTAGAGATTAGTTCAACCAGTGTGAATTTCGTGAGTCTGTCATTAAGAGAATGTCAGAACGGTCTGGTGACGAATGAATGTATAATTCGCCAGCAAAATTATGCGATACGTTTCATGGATCAGCAGGTGTCCACTTGTTAAATGGAATTGCGTCACGTGGTCGACACAGTTTTTCAAGCAGAAGTTTTTTGCATTGAGAAGCCAAGAGACAACAGATGCCGACAATATAGGAGAAATTTCCCCGAGACCTGTCTGTTCGTCGGCCGAGTTTATTCCCTAGTGGAATATATATTGTTTTGACCCTCGAGTATAAATCTTATACAGTTAGACACAGTTAATCAACCGAGAACCCGATCACTCTATATAAAAGCATATAATATATCAACGGATACACACCCGAGAGTCAAAACAATGAAAAGAATATGCTGTTGTTCTAGCCCTATTAATCACAAAATCAATAAAAAAAATAATGTAAGAAGTAACATGTGCTTTTAGAAAGAGATGATCTCAGTCTAAACCTTCATCGGTCCTGGATATGATCTTAAACTATATCCGATGGTAAGGCCACCCCGTAATTGCCATTGCTCCCAGGCCCACTCTGATCCGGTTTATGGGTTAAATAGAAACCGACTTGAAGAAAAACAAATATATTCTATTAAAAAATATTTTTTTCAAAATCACTGGATTCAGTATTAAATAACCTGAAAAGGGTTGATATGTCGTAAAGCAAAAACAACCAAAAAACAACCAACCGATCAACCTTCATGAATAAATTTTTCTATCTTATAAAACATTTAAATCGCCAACAAGTATCCTTGTGGTTCCATTCATAAGTTATTCGTTTTCATGTTACAGATCAAAAGCCACTGGACGGTCATATACGATATCGACCTACGGACGCACACACGGGAATCTACGATCAAAGATCGAAGACCAAACCGTATAGAAAAAAAAAACTTAATTAATATGTGCTTCTATGTGTTTTCATGTGATTTCATCGTTTAACGTTATGTTCGTTGAATATTTTTTTTTGTTTTTGATTATTGACTCAACTATTCTAGAAACATATGATATCGGCTATGTGTGTATGCAATTGTAAAATTATGTGAAAGTCATGTACCGTAAACGCGTTACTCGCATTTTCATCTTTGTCTTTTATATCTGGGATGCAAAATTCTCATTATTTGTATTGCTTTGCTTCGGACAATTTTTATAACGGACAATAGTCCGAAGAAAAACAAAGAAAATAACAGCAGTTTCAGGTTCGTGCGAATAACCATATTTTACGACTTCTAATATCCCTGTTTACATTATATATATATATATATATATATATATATATATATATATATATATATACAATGGTTTCCTAGATGTAAATCCAGTGAAACTCACATCATTATTAAAGTATCGTATATGCAGGACAAAGCTGTTATATTGTCTGTTTATTTATACAAAGATTATTGGTTACATATCCCAATTCCAATTTTGTTTTGATTAGGTATTATCCTGGAATTGGGATTCGACTGAAACATGTACACACATATGTAACGAATAATGTTTGTATAATAAACAGACTATATATATATATATATATATATATATATATATATATATATATATATATATAATCCACCCAGCGTTGCTGGGAGAATGTTTACATCTTTTCATGACGCCACTTTGATGACGTAATTTATGGTGTCATGTATTGCAAGGCATGCCGTCATAGAATATATATTCATATATACAATATATTACTAAAAACAGACAGGAATACAAATTTACACACACACACACACACACATATATATATATATATATAAAAGTTAGAATAAGTTTACTAAGGTAATCAAAATGGTAAACTTAAAATATATTATAAATATTAAAGAGTTAATATTTACAAGTAAAATAAACTCAGCCAGATATAAAAAGCTCAATAAAACCGAAAAGGAAATAGAGCTTATCTTGTGCTTCCTTTTTTAAAATCAAATATGTTTTTAACTCTTTTTCAAGATGTCTTTTAACATATTTTATTAATCATTTGTTCATATATATATATATATATATATATATATATATATATATATATATAGTCATCGATGCATCACACCCTTTCAATGCGGCTAGATTAATCCCTATCGTAAGTCATGGATCGAATTTACAACTATCTAATTGATAGTCGGCAGTTCTACAATCAGGACAATTGGATCGGAGTTATAAGTGTTATATCTTCAAAGTATTTATCCAAACATATGTCTATACTTTTAAAGTACTCTATTTGTTTCTTTACAAATAAAAAAATGAATTACGCTAAGTAGACGGTAATATAATTTAACGAAGTTGCTCGACTAACGAAGGGTCCTATATATATTCTATGGAGTTGATCGTAAATTTCTACTTTCATTAAAAATAAATGAAAAGTTAAGTCAAAAACAACATATGTTATATATAATATAAGTATCACCTGTCTGTTTAAATTATGTATGTATGTATTTATAGTCAGGTCAAGTCATATGCTACTGCTAACATGTAACCCAGTACTCATGGTCGGGTCCCCGACGACACTGGTTCCTCCACCAGACTTGTTTGGTAAGGAGGGTGGCTAGTTTCCCCGAAGGATAAAAAACAAGACCTTGCAAAGGGCGAATGAACCCTTTTTCAGGGTCAACGGTCAACTAGCACCGTGTATATTTGTGTGTATATATATATATGTGCTTGGATGGAGAGAGCTCCTATAAGCCATGGTGAAGGCAACCTTTCTAGGAGAAGCAAATCTCTGATTTGAAAAAAAAACATAAAGCGGGAGACCAGTACCCGCATTAAGCTGGTCTGCAGTTTAACTTGTTGCTGGCTATCTTGCTCTTGCTTTTGCTGGATATCAACATTTTGAACCGAGAGCGAGAGAGAGAGAGATAGAGATAGAGAGAGAGAGAGAGAGAGAGAGAGAGAGAGAGAGAGAGAGAGAGAGAGACTTAGCTGTCGTGAAAAGCTAAAACATCATCTTTGTATAGATACTCCCTCAGGCATTTGGGCTCATGGACATTAAGTGTCTGAGGGAGTGGCATTCGTCTGACAAGACGTTACACGCATCATGTATGTATGTATGTATGTATGTATGTATGTATGTACGTCTGCTTAAAACATTTAACAGCCGCGACGGATTTTAACGAGATCGGTACTGTTTTGATGCGCGACACTTCGGACGTCAAATACTGAAAAATTGGTTAAAACCATTAACTCCTTCACCCTTAACTCGTCCCTTTTCTACAAGGAATAGTCCTTTTTTTAGCAAATATTTTCGAAAGTCATACCCTCTTTCTTGACTAGCCTTAAATTAAACTCTCGTCACTTCCGTTTTGGCGATGGACGCTACGACAAGTTCGTCACATTCTTTTTTCACGTTCTTTTCCTCCTTCGCGGTATGGGTTCGAGCCTGCCTGCCTACTACCACTTATTTTTTTGCTCAACACACACCTCCAAACACCCGGGAATCGCCGGGCACCCAGGCTACTTATTATCTATGATATGCATCTCCAAAGTCTGGTAGTTCGTGTGAATGTTTCTATGTCTGGCTAAAAACTTTCGACACACGCGACAAACTCTGACAAAATTAGTACCATTTAAAAGCTCAGTCTCTTGGCAGACAAATATCCAAAAATTGGCCCACACATTTATTCTTTCACCGTGAAATGGGCAGTTTTTTTACAGAGAGGGGTCACTTTTTCCGTCAAAAATTTTGGAATAACTAGCCTTGTTTTGAAACCCTCATACGTCATTTGTGGCAATGGGCTCGGAGGCTAAACATTTGTTTATTTTAACCTTCTTTTCCTCCTTCGCGATTCAAGTTCGAGCCTGGCTGTTGCAGCTTTTTTTTGCGCTCGCGCGAGTACTAGCTGCTATTGTCATTTTTTAAGGGGGTTGGTTGATTTTTAAAAAAAAGTTTTTGGGGCTCCCTTGCTCTTACTATAAAACCTCAACACATCGGAGCAATACCGGGTACCGCCGTCAGTATTAAATATTTAATCAAATGCTGATAGGACAGAATTTCATTCCAGTCCCAGAGACACAAAGCATAACTTTATTAGGATGAATATCATTTCTACATATCACAATATACAATCTGATTCCAACCGCTTGTAACAATTTTCTATAAAAATAAGTCATTTTAATTATCTTGATGAAGCAGATGTTGGCGGCAGAAGAATAATTGCGTCACTGAATTCCTGGCAAAAGTCGACTGAGAATAGTGGTGACTTTGTAGAAACATATATTCTGGGGCACAAAAGGTCGCTCGTTTTAATGAGGCTACTTCCGTCTTTGTAGTTCATTAACTTTAAGAAGACTTTACTTTTGGATCAACCCTTGTAAAATTGGATAAATGTATGTCATTATTTTTTGGCATCGGAATAACAGTGCAATATAGTCTACATAATTTGAAACCACTTTTAATTATGCCCGGTTGCTCGTTTGCATATTGAATATTTTAGATGATAAATAGAAGTGGGAATGGGAAAGAAAGAAGAGACTAGGCACATTCGGACGTTGTATTATGATAATAGAAATCGTAGTATTAAAACCAAGAGTATCACTTCAATATATCAGGAGTAGTTTATACAAAGCGTGAATTTGTAACATAGCGTTTTGTTTTTACTAGTTAGTTCGCAAATGCAATGTTCTTGCAGCGGAAATTAAGAAATATGAATCTAGAAATCATTTTTTATAGCTTACAATTTGTTGTATACAGAATTCCAACAGTCCTTTTCACACTCCCGCTTAGGGAGAAAAACGTCTATTCACTTCGTTTTTCCATCTTTACCCGAACCTCTGTCACTCATAGATGTTGAACCTGGACCACATCAAGTGGATGACAATTTGGGATTACTAAGTGCTGTATCTTCTCTCTGCTTATATCGCTCCCCTCCCCCGCCTTTGATTTTTCCTTGACTCTGGGATCAAGGAGAGACTAACAAGGAGAAGTATGTTTGATGATTGTGCAAGGCTTGCTTCACAATTACATTTTCACTCACCTTGCAGGGAGTATCCATTGTTTCTTAAGACTGATCACCGTGGATACTACCAATCAGTGAAGTAGATCTCTGATGGTTTTGAAGAGATCAATAGATCATCATGCTTCAATATGAAAACCAAATGAATGTTTAAAAATTCAGTTTTAACCCTAAACTTGTTATAAGCAATACAATCGCAGTCGCATTCCAAAGGAGACTCATACCTTCAACTCTGACTTAAAAACTGCTATTATCATTATTCCAAGTAACTACCCGGTTTGTGTCCGATTACTCCAAGGTAATCTCGTCACAGTAGGAGTACTAGTAATCGTAGTAGCAGTAACAGCATGATTTTGCCGGCGGATATGTAACATATATACAGGTGGCTTATATATATACGTGTCTGTATGGGCTGTTTTCGTCTAGTAGTATATATAACAGTGTATTTTATATCTGAGGAAATGTGTGTCTAAAGAGTGTAGATATATTTATTGCCTGCATATATATAAAATGTTCGTCGTGTGTGCGACCGCTTCTTCACAAATACACGTAATTAACAAAGTTGACACATAAACTTTCATACACAGCTTTTTACAATCAAACGCAAACAACACGTCTGCCTGTCTTAGACATAAGAAACCACATACAAATTTGCTCAAATCATAAAAGAACGCCATGATAACAAGTTATCCTTTACATAGGTGTTATGGTGTTAAATGGTAATAGAAACGCATAGAACACAAGCATGTATTCACCTATATTACAGGCAAGGCGGGAGTTTTTTGCACACGATCTGCTTCGCCGCGTACCAAACTCGTTATCGGAAGTGACGTTATGACAATAGGTTTTATTCGTCTTATGGATTCCCTTGTCGGAATTTGGCTCGCCGAGTCTCTTTTTACATGTTCATATATTTCGTTTACTGTTTTCCAAAGGGCCGTCTACACGTTTGTTGGCTAACGCGTGTTTCGTCAACTCCTTAGGTTTATCTCTGCTAACGTATTATTACGTCGGCAACCAAATCAAATTACGTATCGTTCAGGTAAGCTAATACTTACTTTACTTGACAAGGTAGTTACTTGGATTAATGGATAATAACGATATTCTAATCTATTCTTAAATTTTTTAATCGACTTTATTTATTTAATTTTTGTTTAAATTCCTGACTAAACAATCCAAGCTGTAAATACACATTTTCCAACATCTAATTTTTTTTATTTGTCCAATAATAATAATAATAATAATAATAATAATAATAATAATAATAATAATTGACCAGGTTTTTATCAGTAGTTGAATTTATCCGTGCCGTATATTCTTCTTTTTGTTTTCCAATATTTTTGACTTAAAGTTCCGTTTTAGTGAGTTCGAATCCTGTCGCCATTTGTTATATCCTTACTTTAAATAAGAATACAGCAAAAACACGGAATTATGGGTGAAAGGGAATACAGGTGACATAAGAGTTACTCGACATCTTGTCTTATTATCTTCCTGTCTTTTTTATTCTGCCTCAATCACGTGAGAGGGTATAGTTGATTTCATCTATGAATGGATGTTAGGTCATTTCATTACATCACTTAACTTCGGTGATCTGACGGGCACCGGTGTGTCAACATAATTATATATATCAAGAAGCAAAATGACGTATATATCTATTTTTGGAGTTTGAAACAGTCTCAATAGAAAATGGTAAAATTTGGTCATAAGCAACCTATGGAAGCAGTAAGGCTTACATCTTTGGGTTTAACTTGGACTTGATACCCTGTGTTTATTCGAATTTTCTCGATGACAAATCTTATCCCTGGAGTGTCGTTTGGATTATTTATCTCGACAACAAAGAATTGACTTAAAACCAAATTTCACCATTGTCCAAAGAGATTTGGTCGGTTAGCTACTAAAAGAAAACGCGATATAATCGAAGCTTTTGGCCTAGGAATCATTACCAAACGCACAGCACAATGATGGTTAAAGAAATTTCGTGGAAGCGACGAGTCTAGTATATTCTAGTAGCTGTTCCTAGACAAAACGCTTCGTTGATATTGTGAGTCGTTTCGGCAACTTTTCAACCTAGCTTTAACTGAAATGAGAAAATTTCCATTCAGCGTCCTGTAAAGATCATTCTGTAAAGAAGACATACTTGTTTCAAAACGATTGTAATTTAAATGATTAGACAGACCGAAAAAGGTTCTTTAAAATGATATATAAACTAAAGGTATTATAACGATAACTTATTTGAAAATACATCATTTGAAATTAAAATTAAAAATTCCGCAAGACTCTTCTTGTCAACGCAATCAATCTTTTATTTTTGGAATGTTTAATAAACTAAAATCTCGGAAATAAGCAAATGTGACACCAATAATCAATACATGGGCGAATGGTGGGACGGGAGAGAGATCCCACCTTCATCGCAACAGCCTTGGCAATGCTCTCAATGTATATGTTCAAACTCATGTTCCATGTGAACGTTAAACCGATGAGTTTGATAGGGATTTATTTAATGTAATGTATCTTTAGTCATAGCTGTTGGTGGTTGAGAAAGTTTTTTGTAATTATTGAATGGAAACAAGCTTAGTATTTGCAATGTTGAATGTTACTATCCATTTTTGTCTCTATTTCACTACATATTACAGGTTTTCCTCTAATGTTTCTGACATTGCCTTAGATGTGTGTCCATTTGTTTCCCCTCATGATTGTTTTAGAGCGTGGTGTCATCAGCAAATATACCCATCTCAGAAACAATTTATCAGGGAGATCATTCATGAATATTATGAATAATGAAGGTCCAAGGATAGACCACTGAGATGGACCTACATTTATATCATATTGTTTAGATGTACGACCGTCGAGGACAACCTGGATTCTACTCTTATTTAAGAAGAATTTAATTATGTTAAGTATCTGTCCCGTGATACAGTATAATCTGATTTTCCTTAGAAAACCATCATGCCATACCTTATCAAAAGCCTTTGATATATCTAGGGTTACTGCCTACTCCACACTGCTTTGTCCAGTATATGGTATATACGTTCAGAGATTACAGTTAGGATATCTACCGTATAATAGACTTGCTTAAATTCATATTGTTAATCGGTCAGAAGTTTAGAATCTGTACGGTGGTGGACTAGAGCTTGGTTAATTATGGATTCCAATATTCTGCCGAAGAGAGGGAGGAGGCTAATGGGTCAGTTC
Source organism: Euprymna scolopes (assembly GCF_053919585.1). Lineage (NCBI taxonomy): Eukaryota > Metazoa > Mollusca > Cephalopoda > Sepiida > Sepiolidae > Euprymna > Euprymna scolopes. The sequence goes on along the minus strand of NC_136514.1, from coordinate 17,175,072 downwards.
TTTCACCAGAATTCTTTTAAACTGGTACTACAGAACAGTTTTTAAGCAGAAAATTCGGAGAGAACTGGAGCAACCCCAGTGAAATATATTTTTAATAGTACAGCCGGGATGAGATCGGTTCAACATGTTTTTGAGGTGTCTAGGGTTTTATGATATCTTGCACATCGGAAAGGGTGATTTTCAGTTCAGCTAGCATGGTGCCAGTTCGTAAAGGAAAATCAGAGAGGGAGTGGTTTGCTCGGGTTTTTCACTCTTAGCTGTCTTAGCTATTTCTTTCTCACAATTACTTCTAGTTTCTATAAACTTTTGTCTATTCCAACCGGACTTATTTTAGCCACATCTGCGGCATGCAAGCTGACTTTGATCAATAACAGCTGCGCAAGTAGAAGTAAACCATTGGGGATAGTGGGGGTTGCTTTAGAACTTCTGCGTGGGAACATGAGCTTCTATTGTCACTTTCATTGGTCTCATTTGAGCACTGTTCTGCAGGAAGAGAACAGATATTTCCCCATGAAGCATCTCTGATGAGATCCCTGATGGCTTTCCAGTCAGGGTTCTATAGTAGATTAATAAAGCCAATACTTGTCTCAAATACCCAGAGTAAAAGATGTAGTAGTCAAGCATTAGTTGACTTATATCTGTCTCTCTGCTTTCCTTCTATATATATATGTGTGTGTGTGGGTGTGTGTGTGTGTAGAGAGAGAGAGAGAGAGAAAGAGAGAGAGAAAGAGAGAGAAACAGAATTAATTAAAATGAATACTTTAAAAATATGCAAATTAGTTAGATCTTTTGCACATATATGCAATTCCACGACCCATATATAACAAAGTTGTGATTTCTTTTTAAATAAATAGAAAAAGTGTTTTTAATATACAAATATCAATACACACGCAGCAAAAAAAAAACAACAAAAAAAACAACATCAACAACAAAAACAAATTCTAGGAATATAGATATATACGTGTGTGTTTTGTGTGTGAATAATATATATATATATGTATATATATATATATATATATATATATATATATATATATATATATATATCCTTTTCCTTTTGTCTTTATGTATGTCCTCTATCAGTTCTAATTATAATCTTTTCCATACGCTTCTCAAGATTGTTTTATTCCTTCTAAATTATCTGTGTGTATTTCTTTTCCATAGTTACTCGCCTTTATATGCTTTCACACACTCATCATTAAATAAATTCAATGTGCAAGCAAACAAGCACTGTTTTCTTTGTATTATACGAACATAGTTATTATTTGAAATTAGACCTTATGTAAATTATATTAGTCATACTAATATTGAAACTATATCATCCGTTAGCAGGACAACAAACGTCTTTAAACATTAAAATGAATAAAACATAATAATAATTTTGTGTAATAAGTTTTTTTCTGCAACATGCGATCAATGATATTTTAATTACACGGATATTATATTCTGAATAACTTATTTTGAATTCCGCAGTTCACTTTCTGCCGATTTTGATTATTTTCATCATAAACTTATCAGAAAAATATTTTAAATTGATGAATCGATCATTTGAACTTAGTAATAGATTTATTGTAAGAATTTTAATAATACGTGTCTTGCAAGTAAATCTGTTATCTAATTATTATTTAAATGCAAGTAAATACTTGTTGAGCCGTTCTCTAGGATCATCATTTTTTCTCAATCAATCTCAATCGTCTCAAGTTGGCGATTGTCATCCAACTGACATTCTTTTTGTTACACATTCATTGGCCTGGCTAAGCGGTGATCTTCTATCACACAAAACAATAAATAAATGAACCAAATAAACAAACATATAAACATATAAGCATGATGACCGGTGTGACCTGGTCGTAGTATAAACATAAGTTATATTTTAATTTCTGTAGATTTCGTATTAATATTATTATTATAGAGCCAAGTTTTTAATGATTATTATATTTTAACTAAGCTATATAATTATAAATTCAAATGACCTTGTAATGGGTTTTGTAACCCAATATCCGGTTTATGACTTCCGGTTGCGCATACATACATAAACATAAACCCATAACAGAGTAAACAAATAAACACAAATCGCTGGACTGGTTTCGTACGAACAAACGGACGTCCTTAGAAAAGCGAATATCTTAAATTTATTGAATAAAAAACTTCAAGATATGCGAAGCAAACGCAAAACGTGATTACAAATAATATGCATAATCATCGACCTGTTTAATATATACGATATATATTATACTAAATAATCAACGCGACAATAAAACGTAATGTTTTACTGTGTACGTTTTCAGCGTCCGAATTTTTTTTCGCGTTTAAAGTATCCAAATAAACAATTTTTAATACTTTCCGCTTTTTTTACATCGTTCATTTCAATATTACGTTTAAGTTATTTTAACGACATTTTCTTACAAATAAATCTACTTTACCCCCGTAACAACCATAAGAGCATTTTACAACAGCGATTTACCCACTGCATTCCTTTTTGTAATTTCTTCTCCATTTTTTAATATCCCTTTCTTAAAAAAACATTAATACATTTTCTTTTACACTACCAACATGAATAAATAATCCCGAAAATATGTTTTTTTTAAATTGCGTTACAAATAAATAATCAACGCGACAATAAAACGTATTATTTTACTGCGTACGTTTTCAGCGATCCAATTGTCTTTTTTCGCGTTTAAATTAAAAGATGTATCACAATTTGAATTTGACTTTAAGTATTATGGTATCTGTTCAGTACACATTTACCTATAAGTATGGCAAACCACTTATAATTCAACGGCTGTAATTTTTTTCAAAAATAAACAATTATAAACAGAACGGCTCATAGAAATCTATCTATATTCTTTTTCATTGTAATATACTTTCATAGAAATGTTTCTGTTATGTCACAAAAAACTATTTTCTTTACGTCAGAAATTTCACGCTCATACATTAATTCCATAGCTATAACAATATACTGACCCAACGGGTCACGGGTAGTCTAGTATATAATAGTTGCCCTGCGGCCTAGACCGGTCGCTAAATATATATATGATAATTTAATTGATGCAAATTCTGTATTTATCATTATGTTTTAATTCATTAGAATCGGTACTATCTCCTAAAGCACATAAAAATATACAAAATTACGCTGTAAAAGATATAAATATATATTACCGCAAGCGCAGAAAAGTACTTAAAGTTGATTTACGACTGCCAAGTTCTATTTTCCTTATTTTTATCCCCAGGCGGCTCTTTTTCTCATGCTAAAAAAATACTGAATTTGTTCCACGGGTTCAAATCCCCTACATGTAAAGTTTTAAGTCTGTAGATAAAAAATGTTCAAAGTAGTTTAGTAGCAACCGTTTCTCACATATACAGAGACAAAGTTATATATATATATATATATATATATATATATATATATATATATATATATATATATATACTAGCAAGGGTGCCTGATGCTGCCCAGGTGTTTGGAGGTGTGTGTTGAGCAAAAAAAAAATATGGTAGTAAGAAGGCAGGCTCGAAGGAGGAAAAGAATGGGGGGAAACGTGACCTCTTTGCTGTTACGATCACTTCCAAACCAGAAATGACCTAGGTTTAAATTAAGGCTAGCCAATTGAAAAGAAAGAAAATGACTTTCGAAAATATCGGTAAAAAAGCGACCCCTCCCTGTAGAAAAGTGCCCAGTTGAGGGTGAAGACATTAATGTTTTTAGCCAATTTTTCGGTATTTGTCGTCTGAAGGGTCGAGCTTCAAAAGGATACTGAGTTTATGAAAATCAGTCTCCTCTGTCGAAATTTGTTTTTCAGACATGCAAACATACATACATACATTTATATATTGGTAGCTCAAATTTTTTACCCAAACCGATTAAAAAGCTTTACCTATCTCTGAATATCCGTTATGAAAAATTTCAAATGTTTAAATCCGAAATTCTCTAAGTAATTTGGCAGAGACCGCAGAGGTCAAACTTTTTTTTAACTTTGACCCCTATTATGACCCCTTAACATTTATTGTTTTTTGGCTACAATTATGTTAAGTTAGATTCATGTCCAAGGAACCTATATCTAAAATTTCAATTGTTTATACCCAAAATTGGCGGAGGAGTTTGTTAGAGTTCTCAAAAGTGAAATCGTTGAACTTTTACCCCTTAACAGACAAATTTCTGGCCAAAATTGTATTAGAAAAATTTTCCCAAATCTCAAATATAAAATTTCGAGTCTGTAGAATGAAAATTGACATAGTTATTGCGTAGGGAAATGTACACAGACAGACACACAGACAGGCAGACACTTTCATAGATATATAGATATATACCAGTTTTAATAACTGCAGCAAAGTGCTTAAGTAGAAATGAAATATCAAAATAATAGATACTTGCAGGACCTGTTGAAATTCCACTGCGAACTCTTTCATATATTGATGTTGGTATTTTGGGGATGTTCAGCGTAAATGGAAACGCCCTGGTATTATCATAGCTTTTTTGTTAAAACTTCAAAGGTATATATCTAAGCTAGCAGGGACGCCCGGTCGTAAAATACGCTTAAATGTGCTTGTATATATTATTATAGAGTCAATTCAATTCTTATGAAGTTGTGATTTTAAAAATTAAAAACAATTATCCATATAACTTGGATGCATCAGCTTGGATTAAAACCGAAACCGAAACTTATGAAGAATATATATATATATATATATATATATATATATATATATATATATATATATATATATATATATATAGTAATTTATAAAATATATATGGCGATTAAGCTACACTGAATATAATATTCGGCGTTTCATCCACTATAGGATTCGTCAGGCTTATGCGCGAATTCTGTGGTTGTTTCTCGTTTTTATATATGTTGAGGATTTTAGTTAGCCAATCAGCTTTCTAGTATCCACTGCGCCCCTTCCTATCAGCCAATGGGCATGCATTTTATCGAACAAAGGATCTGTTTTAGAACTAGGTTAGTGGTTTAAGGCAGACGATTTTCCTCATCTCTGCTCTTTTATATATATATATATATATATATATATATATACATATGTGTACACACATACATGCACACATACATATATACATATATATATATATATATATATATATATATATATGATCGTTTATGTATATTCATGTTTATTTAATTTATTTATTATCTAACAAAAACAATAGAAAACACACAATAAATATTTATTATCTAACAAAAACAACAGAAAACAAACAAATAAAGAAATTAAATAAACATGAATATACATAAACGACCACACACACACACCTTAACATACACATCTGAACATATATATGTATGTGCGCATGTATATGTGTACACATATGTATATTTATATATATAAAAAAGGGCAGAAATGAGGAAAATCGTCTGCCTTAAACCACTAACCTAGTTCTAAAACAGATCCTTTGTTCGATAAAATGCATGCCCATTGACTGATAGGAAGGGACGCGTTGGATACTAGAAAGCTGATTGGCTAACTAAAATCCTCAACATATATAAAACGAGAAACAACCACAGAATTCGCGCATAAGCCTGACGAATCCTATAGTGGATGAAACGCCGAATATTCAGTGTAGCTTAATCGCCATATATATTTTATAAATTACTAACTAGCTCTACCTACGTATTGAGCACACTTGAAGTAAATACTTAAAGTTTACGCATAAATCTATACTTTCGTATATTAAATTTATGTGAGTAAATGAAGTAGTTATCTCCTTCAGTTATAGTCGAAACCGAAACCAAAACTTATGAAAAATTATTTTAAAAAATAGATGACTTGAGTGCCATCAACTATAATCGCAACCGAAACAAAAACTTATAAAATAATTCTTGGGAAAATTATTTATTACAATAAACAATGAAACGACAATCACTCGAAAGGAGAAAGATGTAAAAGTGACCCACAAAATAACACACACGTAATCGTATTAATATATAGATAACAACTCCAAAAAGGAAACAACATAATAGTATTTAAGACGTTTAATTCGATTTTTGAATAACTAATTTTAATGGGTTTGATGATTCGTGAATGTAGTACTATCCATAGTAGAAACCCGTGTTTATTATTTTACAGAATATTGAATTCTGATAATCAATTATGGAACCATTTTTCGTACTGCTCTTTTAAGCAGTAATATAATTTTATATAGTCTGTATTTACTCATCGATCTAACTATTAAAATATATGACACACATTTAGCTAATCGCGATTTCCGAATTTCTACTTCTCCCTTTTTCTGAGAAATAACACTAGCGGAATTATTCACATTTATCTATCTATCTATCTATCTATCCTCTTGTATCTATCTATTTATCTATCTACTATTAAATAAAAAGAACTTTGTCTGCGTGTGAATTCGTTCGCTATCGATTCGAAATGGCTGGGTCGATTTCTATAAAATTTAACAAAAATGCACTGGATATCCTTGGCAGTGTTCTTAGGTAGGTTTTATATCGGAATGTCGTCAAGAGAGAGAGAGAGAGAGAGAGAGAGAGAGAGAGAGAGAGAGAGAGAGAGACGATCCTTCAGGGTTAACAACAAAGATGGAAAAGGATCTCCAGGGTGAAATCAATAAAATTGTCGTCATAAAAAAAAAACATGATTCCATTTCAATTTGATGAATATTAGTTTTTATTTTTTTGTTGTTGTAGACCATATACTAGGTTACCAGTTGTGTACAAATCCAAAGAGTGATAGAGACCTTCTAGTATGTTTTAAACTCACACAATGTTCAACGAGCGAGATCGGAGATGCGTCGGTGTACAACTCATGCTCTTTAGTGATCCAAGTTATGACAACCAAAACCATTGCCAGCACCCTCAAAATGTATCGCTGCATTGGCACGAATAACAGCGGCGTGTTGAGGGTGATGAACAACAAATTTTCCGGCCACGGTTATAGTCTTAGGTGAGGTTTCAAGCGAGGGCCACATCATGCCACCTCACATCTTCGAAGTCAGCACAAATATTTATCTGGATGTTTTGAAGAGTATTGCAATCCCTGGTGTATTCAGGCGGCCACTAAAAGATCATGAGTGTCGGAGCAGAACTAAGCACCTACCCACAAATCCCCAAAAAACAACTTGGCTTCAGGTGTGTTACGACTTGTACGTTTTTCTTACTGGCACCACCACCTCCTCCGACCTGAACCAGCTTGGCTACTTCGTTTGGCCATACGTCAAGAACGTTACTAACACCACACCACGACACCGATGCCAGCCTGATCGCCGCAATTTGCCGAGTATTCGCCAAGCTCACGCTAGCGCTTGTAGAAAAGGCATGCTCCTAGTTCTGGATACGTATCCAGACAGTGATTGAGCCTAAAGGTGGCTACACTGAATAAAATCGGCCCTATTACAGAATCAAGTTACTTGAATTGATTTTTGCAATAATATGTTTTAAAATTATCTGTAATGTAGTTTTCCTCAAGGCGAAACTTTTAGCGTCCTACCCTGTACTTCACCGGACAAGATCTATATGTCAGAGAGAGAGAGAGAGAGAGAGAGAGAGAGAGAGAGAGAGAGAGAGAGAGAGAGAGAGAGAGAGAGAGAGTGAGTGAGTGAGAAACAGACAGACAGAGAGGGGGACATGGAAAGAGAGAGAAAGGTGGAAGAAGAAAAAGAGAAAGGTAACAAAGAAATACAGAGAAATAAACTACCAAGCAAGATTAATATGACAGAAAGAAAAAAGAAAGAGAATAAGAAAGAAAGAGAGAAAGAAAGAAAGGATGGGAAATAAGGAAACAACCCGAGCGAAATGAGAAAAACAAAACAAAAGAGGTAACGTTCATTAGAAAAGTAAAGAAGTAAGAAAAAAGAAAAGTGAGAGGGTGTGGAGAAATATGTAAACGAGTAAATTTGTCGAAGTAAATTAAATTTCCAAGAATGTAATTGAACACACAAGAAATTTAATTTCAAACTTTGCTAGACAAATCTATCAAATATGAAACATTTCAAATCCAAATATTAGACAATCTCCAATAATATTTGTTATGGAAACTCAAACAATGAACGAACGGATTTTTAATTTTTAATTTTTCCATTTTTCCATTTTTAAATTAAGCAATTATTTACCTTAAGTTTTTGTTATCTCTTTTATATGTTGACGTGTGAAAACTGACACTTTTCTTCCTTTATGAATCTTTAATGAGTTTGAAAAATTGAAATCCAGTGTCGAATTACATTTTTCGAACCGCCTTGATTTGGAATGCATTAGCAGGAATTTTTCTTATTAATAAAAGTATATTCCCGAGAACGATACTGTGGTATATAACTGGAATATGGAACGTATAGAGGGCGAATAAACTCTTTTTGGGGTCAATGGCCAACTAGCACCGTGTATATTTGTGTGTGTGTGTGTGTGTGTGTGTATGTATTGGGGTGGAGAGGGCTCCCGTAAGCCGTGGTGAAGGCAACCTTTCTAGGAGAAGTAAATTTCTGATTTAAAAAAACCATAAAGCGGAAGACCATTACCCGCATTAAGCTGGTCTGCAGTTTAATTTGTTGCTGGCTATCTTGCTCTTGCTTGTTGCTGGATCTCAACATTTTGAACCGAGAGAGAGAGAGAGAGAGAGAGAGAGAGAGAGAGAGAGAGAGAGAGAGAGAGAGAGAGAGAAACTTAGCTGTCGTACAAAGCTAAGACTCTGTAACATCATATTTGTATAGATACTCCCTCAGGCATTTGGGCTCATGGATTTTAAATGTCTGAGAGAGTGGCACTCGTCTGACAAGACGTTGCAATCATCATATATATATATATATATATATATATATATATATATATATATATATATATATAGAGAGAGAGAGAGAGAGAGAGAGAGAGACGAGGTTCCTTAAATAAGTTTCCTAACTGTTTTCCTATGGACCCTTTTATCGATAGTACAAATATAACACACTTGTATGTGTACCGTTCCAACAACTTCTGGAAGTCGCTATGAAAATCCTCCTGTGTGAATAGCTTAATGATCCTCGTCACAGCCTTTTTCATCCCCTCAATTGTCTCATAACGACAGCCTCTAAGATTTTCCTTGAGCTTAGGGATTAACCAAAATTCATATGGAGCAAGGTCTGGACTACATGGATGTTAAGGAACTGTCTTGATGCCCATCTTGGTCAAATAGTCTGTGACAAGGAGACTGGTGAATTCGCATAACCTTTAGCATTTAGTTCTCACACTGACCTCAAACTGGGCACTTATCGTGTCTATAGACAAACGACGGTCCATACTTAGCAATTCCTGGGAACATCAACCTGAAAGAACAGTTGGAAATGACTTATATACCATAGATTACGACCATGTAATCCCTACAGCCACCTGCCTTGAAAATGCTGCTGTGAAACCTGACATAGTTATATGGAATAAGTCAGAGAGAATTGCAACCTTGATTGAAGTGAGTGTCCCTAATGATGGAGGTCTGAACAGAGCTGAAAGAGAGAAACAGACCGAATACCAAGGTCTCATGTACGATATGAAAAGAAACTGGAATCTTTGGGAGATATCAATCATACCAGTTATCATAGGTGCTACAGGGCTTATGAAGAAGAACCTGAAGTCCTACCTTACTAATATTTCTGGTGAACCAAGTGCAAAAGAGATCCAGACAATTGCACTTAAGGGAACAGCGAGGATACTAAAAAGAGCTCTCAGTTGGTTTCAATACAAAGCAGGGCAATGTTGGCAGCTGGTTTGGCTGCCCCATACCCAGCATTATAATCTTCAAAGGAAGAAAAATGAAAAAAAAATAAATTGAAATCCCTTATTTGGCCAATCTACTCGTTCCACACCTCTCATCATCTCTCACAGATTCCCCGCCTTTCCTGAATTTCTTATGCTACTCAAAAACTAGTGCTCAATTTAGGCAAGATCGTTCAAAGCAATTTGAAGTATTCCATAAGTTTCTCTGATATTTTCCTCTCATTTTACACTAGAATTTTATTGCACATCGTTCTTCTAAACTGTCCTCACGTCCAGATGTTCTTTTTTTTTAAAGTCACCAGCTGTGACAATCAGGCCATCTTAGGGAGTATTCTCAATTCCTGGCTTTACTCTTCATTTGAACATAAAATCATTAAAAATTGGTCAGTTATCTCAACAGATGTGTAGTATTAACACACCAAATTTTCAAGAGTCTATCACGATTTTAAATGCCTGTACAAAAATAGTGTAGAAAGTTATTGAAGGTGCCTCGTATATATATATATATATATATATATATATATATATATATATATATATATATATATATGTGTGTGTGTGTGCGTAAGGTAGAATGGTGTGGCCCTTGCCACAGGTCCTAAAAATGTGAGTGGAAAGAATGTAAACAAAGGGCAAATAACTCCTTTCCTATAATAAACGCTAAGGGAGCAAAAAAGAAAGAAATTAGTACGGAATCTTCAACAATCTTATATATATATATATATATATATATATATATATATATATATATATATATATATATATATATATATACATATATATATATATATATATACATACATACATACATACATACATACATATATATGTATATATATATACGTTTTATTTTTTATTACTGCTTTTTTTCTGTTCAGTTACATTTTTGTTTCAGCTACACGGCCGTTTTTTGGCCGTTATGTAGCCTCCTCAGACTTTTCTGTAAACAGTATCGAGCACTTTCTTCAGATTTTTATTAATTACCATTTCTCCTATATATATACACATATATATATATATATATATGCGTGATATTTGCAGGTTTTAGATTATGACACATTTATGTTAATACTACTTTTCGTCTCATTCGATCGTCCTCTTATATAATACAATTTTTGTGATTTAAAAAAAAAACAAATCAAAAGTCTTAGAGTTAATTATATAAATGCGTCCGTGACTTTATATGTATAAATATTTGAAAGATAAACTCTTAACTTACTTGCCACATAAAACTGGGATCAACAGAAAAGAGTAATCATACACCAAGGAAGATGTATAACAAGTTTGTTAATAAATAACGTGCAAAACATAAATCGCCAATTTAAATACAAACTGATCATTTCAACTTGTCGACATACGTTTACTTCTTTCTTCACATGACCGATTTCAAATAATTTCTTTAAGTCTTTTAGTGTTAATTATTTTTTTTTATCTATCCCTCGATAGCTGCATCGATAAGATACGGAAATCGGACACTAAATGTTTAAGTTTCGGTTCCAGATGATGACATCCAAGTCATTTTATATTTAAAATTATTTAGAGATCTCTACTATATATAAAGTACAATATAATATTTAATAGAGAAATGGATTGTAATAATAAATTTAAAATCTGCATGAATTAATACATATTTAAACGTATTTTATATTTCCTCGCAAGTCCGGGCGCCCACTAGTATATATATAAAGGCCAGATTTTTTTCCGTTCAGTATGTAATGTCTCACTTTTTTAATCCGGTCTTATTTTTTTTTACTACATTTTCACCCCAAACAAGGCACATTGCCACTTTGTTGTAGGGGGCTACTATCGGGGACATAAGCATCAGGGGTACTGTGTAGGAAGTTGGGCAGCAAGATGTCGGTTCACGTTGCATTTGAACTTCTGCATGTCAGTACAGTTGGGGAAGCAGGGACCCGGAAGGGAATTCCAAAGTCTAGCTGTTCTGGGGAAGAAACTACTGGAGTAGAAGGCCCTCTTGTATCTAGGCATCTCTACTGTGAAGGAGTGGAAGTTAGCTGCTTGTCGGGTTTGTCGGGGGTATTTACGTCGTGGGGGCATAAGTGAGGGCAGTTCGTTAGAGCATTCTCCGTTAAAGTACTTGTAGAACAGGCAGAGAGATGCAACATTTCGTCGATGTGACAGAGGCTGAAGTTTAGCTGACAGTTCAGGACCTATCAGATTGGCGACTCTCTTTTGAACCTTGTCTAGGAGCGAGAGACTAGAGGCAGATGCACCAGCCCAAATATGACAAGAATACTCCATACATGGGCGAATGGTGGCTTTATAGAGGTATAGGATACTTTCAGGTGTTAGTAGCTATTTGAAAATCTAACACCACTAAAATTTTTAATTAAGAAATAATAAATAATTAAGATTCAGATTTATTTCTAAGAGTGATTTTTATTTTTACGCATTAAATAAATGAATCAAAATAATTACAATAGAGTTGATACGCCAGGCTACGCTTCAATCTGTCTTCCATCGATGACATGTTGCATCCATCTGCCGGTTTTAATTTTGTGTATTACGACGCCCCACAAGCCCTTGTACCACTTTGACGTAAATAAACCGAAAAAACCCAAAGTCCCACTCCTATACACTAAAGATCTCCAGATGCCAGAAAGCCTACAACTCTGATAGTTTCTTCCCTAGGAATGCTAGACTTTGTAATTCTTTTTCCGTATTCCAGTTTCCCTGTACTGACATGCAGAAGTTCAAGTGTGATGTAAATCTTGCTTTCTGCCCAATTTTCTACAAAGTATTCCTGCAAATTATGTCCTAGATAGTAACCTCCTATATCAAAGTGGCATCATGCCTTGTTTGGAATGAAAATGGAATAAAAACTGATAATATAATAAAGATAAAACACGCGCCATAGATTAATTCATGAATGGGTTTCCATCAGTCCAATATATACATACAAAATGTCAAATCAATATATAATCATACATTTTTTTTTACATAGGAGTCACCACTAACCAAGGCCTGGAGACGACTAGAGGATAAGGGTTGTTATGGAGCGTACAGTAGTCAATAGGATAATAATGCAATCGTTAGTAAGGGTATTTGGTAAATTGGATTACTTAAGGAGGTGGTTCATCAAAAATTTGTTTATGTTGGACTTGAAGACAACCGAATCGTAGTCAGCTGGGAAGCAGGAAAATGGAAGAGAGTTCCACAGGCGTGCAGTTCTAGGAAAGAAGCTTTGTTTATGGAATTTACGTTTTGATTTAGGTACAGATAAAGAGTGAGAAAAATTAATGACAGTGGTTTCAGTTAGACGGGTGTTTTTCGTGAAAGATGAGCAGGGGGGGCAGAGATGGGATTTCAGACGTGCACTTGTCATGGAAATAACGATAAACAAAGGCAGGTTCGCAATGTTTCTTCTGTGGGAAAGAGGTTGTAGGGAAGAAAATGGCACCCCCCTCTAAGTTACGAGGTCTATTTTTGTACTCTGTCCAGACAGGACGAGCTGCTTCTAGCAGCTTCTGCCCAGATGTGACAACAGTAGTCCATCCTTGGACGTACTTGGCTTCTATATAGATAGCGAATTGTATCAGCAGTGAGATATCTACTGGAGCAATAGCACAATTCCACTATTTTTCAAGCGACCCTGGCAACAGATTTGATATATGTGTTCCCTTTCAGATCGGGAGTAAAGGTCAAGTCAGAAGCTTATCAAATCATGGAGCCTCCCTAAGACGAGCGCCATCCATTCTATTGGATGCCAGATGGGAATCACAGCGTTGATGATTTAAAGATAGAAGCATAATTTTAGACGCATTTACATAACTTAACGTCTCCTTTTTTATATGGAGGACACCACTTACCAAGGTCTGGAAGCCACTCGGATATAAGGGTTACAATACTTATTTTAATTTTTATCAAAGCTCATTACATATTTTTCATTCGAGATTTTATCTAAAGCTGAATATGATGGCTCGATAAAGAAATTGAAATTCACTGAATCTTAAACCATTTCCAATAAGCATTGATCGAATTCGGTGGAAAAAAAAATTCAAATGCGAAATTGTGGCAATATTTGTGCCTCCTAAAATCTTTTAAAATCGTAGAAGTATTGGAATATTTATTAACTGAGGTCTGATATCTATAGGTTTATATATGACAAAATTACAACTTTAATTATTAACACTTACAACTATCAGTGGTGTTGCAAACTTCATTATGATCTGTTAATAAGTTTAGTTACTCCGATACAGGAAAATATAAACACACGGAAAAAATATAAAAACTGGAACAAATACATATAAATATATAAACATATGTATGTATATACCTAATTTTATATACATAACTATCAAGTTGACCGGCATTGCTCGGTCGTAAAATGCGCTTTGATTGTGCTGTGAATGTCAATTCGTGCAGATTACGTATTGATTATTATGCTATACTGGAACAATAATATAGTATTGATTTAAAAAAAAAAAATTAATTTTTAAAAAATGTCGCTTCTGGTTGGGTGGTGGTCGTAACAGCATAAAAGTAAGGTTTCCTCCTTTGCGGTACGGGTTCGAGCCTGCCTTCCTACTACCACCTTTTTTTTCTCAACATACACATCCAAACACCCGGGCAACGCCGGGCTGAAATGCTAGTACATATATATTTTTGTTTAACAAATTTTGCCTACCAAACTCCTCCTAGAGTTTTTGGTCTACAGACATGAAACTACATATATAAGGTATTTGAAACCATGCAAAACTTTATACTTGGGTTTTAGCCCAGAAAAATCGGTGCAAAAGTGTGAAAATTAAAAAAAAATGAAATTTGCCAGGTGAAGGTCGAACGCCGGCATTACAAATGCATAACGTAGTAGATATTGGTTCATGTTTTAATTTTTAACCTTGCAGTAAACATGTTTTCATAGCCCAGTTATTGACGCCAGGGACAGAATAAATCGTGAGCTGAACGTTTTGGTTTCGATTGTCGGTGGTGACGCATGAGTCCCTTTTTTTAAATTCTTTTTAAATCATTACTATATATTGCATCCAATCTACCTTCCTATCTATCTATCTATCTATCTATCTATAAAAGTGAAAATGTCTATCTGTCTTATCTCTATGGTAGTTAAGGAAGACTGCTATACAAAAAGGCATTACTTTACATATTCACACTATTTATTCACATTACCTTATGAACAGTAGATAGGGCCCGAGCAAAGCCGGGCGGAACTGCTAGTATATATATACGTGTGTGTGTGTGTGTTTGTGTGTGTGTCTGTATATATTTCCCTACGCAATAACTTTGCCAATTTTTAGTCTACAGACTCGAAATTTGATATATAGGGTACTGAGATTTGGGAAAATCTACGTGGTCAGTTTTCGGCCAGAAATTTCGCTGTTAAGGGGTCAAAGTTCAACGATGAGACCTTTGAGAACTCTACCAAACTCCTCCGACAATTTTTGGTCTAAACACTTGACATTTTCAATATAGGTTCCTTGGACATGGATTTAACTTAATAACTTTATTTGAGCCCCCAAAAAAATATTAAGGGGTCATAATAGGGGTCAAAGTTTAAAAAATTACCGTTTTTATTTGCTCAGCATACACTTCTAAACACCCGGGCAACGCCGGGCACAAAATTGCTAGTATATCTATAAAAGTGAACGAGTATGTGTGTGTGTGTCTGTGTATGTGTGTCTGTGTACATTTCCCTTTTTTTACATGGGGGTCACCACTTATCAAGGCCCGAAGGCCACTCAGGGATAAGGGTTATTGTGTGTACAGTAATCAATGAGATAGTATTGTAGTAATTATTAGTATTGGAGATTTGATAGACTGTCTTACTTAAGGGGGGCGGTTTGTCAGGAATTTGTTTATGTTGGACTTGAAGACGTCCAAGTTGGAGTCAGGTGGGAAACAGGCGAACGGAAGAGAGTTCCACAATCGTGCACTTCTGAGAAAGAAGCTCTGCTTATGGAATCTACGTTTGGATTAAGGCACAGATAAAGAGTGTTTCTCGTGAAAGATTGGCGAGGGGGGACCAGAGATTGGAGCTCAGACGAGCACTTGCCATGGAAATAACGATAAAACAAAGATAGGCTCGCAACGTCTCTTCTGTGGGAGAGAGGTGCAGAGAAGAGAAAAGGGCACCCCCTACCAAACCACGAAGTCTATTTTGTACTCTGTCAAGGCAGGATGGGCTGTTTTTAGCAGCTCCTACCCAGATGTGGCACCAATACTCCATCCTTGGACGTACTTGGCTTTTATACAGATAGAGAATTGCATCAGTTGTGAGATATCTTCTGGAGCGGTAGAAGGATCCCACCATTTTCCCAGCGTCCCTGGCAACAGATTTGATGTACGTGTTCCATTTCAAGTCAGGAGTAAAAGTCAAGCCCAGAAAATTGTCAAAACATGGAGCCTCACCAAGACGAGAGCCATCCATTTCAATTGATGCCAGATGGGGATCAGAGCGTTGATAATGTAAAGATAGAAGCTTGGTTTTGGATGCATTAAAAGTGACCAGCCACCTTTTCCCCCATTGTACCACGTGCTCAAGATCAGAGGAGAGAGAATTAGAGAGAACTTTTTTCATTTACGGCCTTTTATGTGAAACTATAGATGGTCGTGTCATCAGCATAGATGTCAACGAATGATTTAAGTATGTGTTTTTGGAGATCATTGATGTAGATCAGGAAGAGAGTTGGGCCCAGTAATACCGTAGCTGGAAATCTTGTGAAGTAGGCTCTTATGCCATACCTTATCGAAAGCCTTTGATATGTCAAGAGCAATTGCCCTGGAAAGGAAGCCTTTGTCAAGAGATTCACTAATACTATGTGATATAACCGTTAGCAAATCTGCTGTAGATCTTGCAGAGCGGAAACCATATTGCATATCACTAAGAAGGTTGTTTCTGTTGAGGTGGTTGACTACTCCTTTATTTAATATGGATTCCAACAACTTACTCACGACACACAGGAGAATTATATGTTTGTACTGAGAGGGAGATGACTTTTCACCTGAATTCTTAAATAAAGGGTATACTGATGAGGTTTTTCAGGGTGTTGGAAAGCACTTCTACTTAAGGCAACGCTTAAACAGTTTTGTAAGTATGGGGGCAAGTTCTGGTTTGAGCATTTTCAGAACTATAACTGGAATGCCGTCAGGGCCAGTTGCTTTACTGGAATCAAGGTTCTTGATTAGCTTGGCGACCTCACGCACAGATATTTGTATGTTGCATAGCGTGTTGTCTGTTATAGGAGGAAATACAGGGAGTTGATGGTCATTGTCGCATGGGGTAGAATTAGCTGCAAAGTTCTTGGCAAATAGTCTTGCCTTGTCTGATGCTGACGAGATGACCTCAAGTCCATTGATGATAGTTGGGATAGGACGCACGCTTCTGTTCAAGATCTTGTTTGCTATTTGCCAGAACTGGTGGGAACCAAGCCGCTGCTCAGTTACTTTGGATTTAACAGACTGAGCATATAGCTCTCTTGCATCTTTATTACTCTTACAGTGGTTGCTGGCAGTCCTGAAAGCAGCTTAAGTCTCAGTGCATCTATTACGTTGGTAGCTATGGAAAAAGTATTTTCTGTGCGCGATGGCAGCAGCACATTCAGGAGAGAACCATGGCTGGCTGTTAGGTTTTTGTTGGAATTTTTTGGATGGTATGAATCGGTCTATGCCTACAATTAACCATTCGGTCAGATCTGATACTATAGAGGACACATCCTTTTTAAACATGGAATGCAAAGGTAGGTCAGATATGAATGTACGGAAGCTATCCCAGTCTGCCATAGAGTATCGATATACAGTACGGTGGAGAGGTACGTCTGAAGACTTATTACATTTCATTTTTATCTTAACTGCTACAACAGAGTGGTCAGAGGATCCCAGAGGAGATATAACGGAACATGAACACAGCTCAGGGGAAGTTGTGAGGGAAAGGTCTAGAATGCTTGCATATTGACCGGTAGTATCGGGCACACGGGTGGGTTCGTGAACAATCTGAGTGAGGTCATGGTCAATGGCAAAATCATGACAAAACCTCCCCTCGTCATCGGTTTTATTTGAGTGGGTCAGCCATTCCACATCATGTACATTGAAGTCACCGCAAATGTGAATGTTAGCCGAAGGATGAGCAGACAGGATGTGGTCAATTTTCTCAGATATGCTCTTAAAGATAGTAACACCACTGTTGTGGGGGCGATAGAGGGCAAATATAAATGCAGTGGTGTAAGCTAGTGCAACCCGGAAGAACATATAAGGTAAATTAGGGTCTTCTCTGGAGATATCCCTACCACATGGAAAGCCATCTTTGATGTAGGCACATATCCCATGCTCATGGAGATCTTGGAGTCAGATTTAGATGTTAGAGTATCCTTTAATTATGAATTCGTCCAGAGAAGTGGTTGGTTCTAAGCCAGTTTCACTAAGAAAGAATATGTCCGGTTTCGTCTCCTGTAATTGTGTTTCAACCTCTGGAAGGTTGGAACGTAGACCACTGATGTTGAAGGAGACCTGGTAGTAGGGGTCTACGTTGATGGATGGGGTTCTAGGTTTATTCGTGTTTCTTTTTTGGAGATTTGTCATGATTATTGAGGTTTTGCGGTTTGTGGGGCAGGTCGGTAGACTTGGTTGAAGCAGGACAGAGAAGGAAAATAAGAGAGAAAAAGACAATAATTTTTTTGTAGCACATGATAAGGTAAAGCCGTAACAATTACCCACTAGTATGGCATCGAGAGGTCCTACTAGAAACTACTGTATGGTCCAGAATCCATTCACCAAATGGCAATACAGCAGCCCCGGTACTTTGCACCTGCTGATAGGACAGTCTTCTTAGTGATTAATCCAAGGTTCGGGTCCCTGACTATCAGGCGGGTAACGTCAGCCCAGATGAAACGTTTACCTCCAGCATCCTTACTAGTGACATGACCACAAAGATAGACATAGAAACAGAAATTTTCCGACATCTCAGGCTACTCTTTACAAAATACTACCGACCTGGAAAGCAGCTTTTTCTTCACCCTATGTTAGAAAAATCATTCATTGGAAATGATGACTGAAGGACAAAAAAGGAGAAGCGAGAGTTACTGGAGCTGCCAGTAACACATTCACATGCATTATCTACTCTCAATTGAGGGGGAAAAAAAGTGAGAATGACTAGTTATTATCTACTTAGCATAAGTCCGTTTCCCCATTTCCGGCTTAGGGTAGTACTTAAAGATAGTCTCCCCTCCATGTTAATGCATGGACACTTTTTGCCTTTATCTAGGTCGAGCTGAGATGTTCGACAGTTCTAGCTCCACCCCATAATAAATATGCTATAATGGAACTTTTATCAAATTGAAAAGTCTAGTTATTTTTAACTCGTTTAAAAATCTGGTTAAGAAGTAATACCTTTAGGGTTACGTATTGACTTTAGACTAGCTAGAAGTAATGCATACTTTTAGAAGATAAAAAAGCCGCGTGTTTTGGAGTTCACATAATATTCCCTACGCAATTACGCAATAGCTCTGCCAATTTTTAGTCTACAGACTCGAATTTTGATATACAGGGTACTGAGATTTGGGAAAATCTAGGTGACCGGTTTTCGGCCAGAGATTTAGCTGTAAAGGGGTCAAAGTTTAACGATTTGTCCTTTGAGAACTCTACCAAACTCCTCCTACAATTTTGGGTTTAAACACTTGACGTTTTAGATATAGTTTCCTTTGACATTGGTTTAACGTAATAACTTTATTTGGGCTCAAAACAATAAATTTTAAGGGGTCATAATAAGGGTCAAAATTAAAAAATTGACCGTTTTTATTTATTTTTTTTGCTCAATATACACCTCCAAAACACCCGGGCAAAGTCGGGAACCCATGCTAGCATATATATATATATATATATATATATATATATATATATATATATATATATGGTGACTGCCACTTCTTTACAGAAGACGGCCAACCCCTACGATACGATGGCGTGTGAGTGAGTCCGCATATGATTCCACATAGCCCCACCCGGCCTGCACAGTTTGCCGAATATTCTGCAGGATAACCTTGTTGGTGACCGCCCCCTCCCTCCCGTGCTCCCAGTTCATGTCCCGCGTGCGTAGTTCCATGACTCTTGAGGCCTGCCTTTGACAGGCACACCATGCCGCATATCCCGCACGAGTACGCGGGGTCGAGATCAAAGTCCTCTGTATCCTCTCGCTTTCGTAAGGCTCGCTTTATAGTGGCGTGCTCAACTCTCAAAACCTCAAAATTCTCACATCCCGCGTAGACGTAGCGCCTCCAACTTTCCCGGTCTTCAGCTATCTCTTCCCACCTTGTTATATATATATATATATATATATATATATATATATATATATATATATATATATATATATATATATATATTTGGATATATTTGGATATATTTGTATTTTACTTCTGCGAATGGAAATTTAACCAACTTTCTTGGATTCTGTATTTTTGGATTTTACCGTCATTGGATTCTTTACCTTTTACCAGACTATCCATTTACGTGAAATCACCATTTTCTTCACCCTATTCCCTTTGCTTCATTTTTTTTTTATCAAGTAAGATCTATGATTTACTTGAAGTTTCATCAAATACTTTTACAATCAAAATCCGATCCCGCATTTTGCTTAATCCAACCCTCTGATGAGAAGGAAACTCTGCGGATTAAGGACTATCCACTTATTTAGTGTTTCCTTTTCAAATTAAATATGTTTTTAACTCTTTTTAAAAGTGTTTTTTAACATGCTTTATTAACTATTCGCTCATATATATATATATATATATATATATATATATATTATACGCATACATAAATATATATAGAAAGAGTTTTGTGTTTACGTACACTTTTTACGCAAATACTACGCAAGTATAGATCATGTAGAGTATCTGCATGAATATACTTACACGTAATAGTTAACCAAAGATGATCATACCATGAAAAAAGAAGTGATAGGAAATTCTTTAAAATTAATGTTTTAATGAATATGCAAATTAGGTAGATTTTTTTTTGCAGATGAATGCAATTCCACGATCCAAAGTTGTGTTTTCTTTTAAAATAAATAGAAAAAAGGGTGCTTAATATAAATATCAATACACAAACAAAAACATATTTAAGGAGTATAGGTTATAAAAATGTGGAAGATGAAGATGCAAACGGCACGGATGGACGAGATAGGTGGTCCTAGTTCGAATTGAGAAATCAGTTTTAATTGGAATACTTGTAATCTTTTAGTTTCCCTCCCGTAAATATCTGTTGTCTTTCTAGAAAGACTATTGACTTGAAGAATATCAGGGAAACCAGTTCCAACAATGGAATCTTTGGCTTCATATAAAAAGAACGATTACAAAACTGTAAGAAATGTGACAAGAAGGAGTCAAAAATGGATGAAAGAAGTTAGAATGGCAAACACGGCATAAAGCCAAACGTAAAGAGATGATATGTATTTTTAAAAGCGGACGGGGACACTTGAGCAAAATAGTTTATTAGTGTTGGGTAGATGATGGGACAACACCCTGATGATCGGTATATGTGAAACTTGAGAATGGTTTAATTATTTAAGAGGGCGGACTAACATGAACATATTTAGAATATATTTACATCAAACTTAAAAACGACGATGTTATATTCAGCTGGGAAGCAAACCCACTGTATTGTATTCCACAGATTGACAGTTGAAGGAAAGGAATTTTTTTAAATGAATTTTAGTTTATTCCTAGGCATAGATAGATAATTAGGGTAATTATTGGCAGTTGTTGTAGCCTGACGAGTGTTTGGTGAGAATGTTTGTCAAGGAGGATCATAAACTGAAGCGCAGTCAATCACCTGCCAGGAAATAACGAAAGAGCGAAGATGGACTCACAGTTTCATTCGAAAAACGTTTTTTAGCACTATTTCAAATTTAAGTTTGCTTTCAAACTTATCGCTTGTTTTTTTGCAGCTATATTGTCTTTTTGTCTGGCTTCGTTTTTGTCTGGCAATTCGGCACAATTGCCTGTCCCGTTTTCTTCTTTTGTCTATTGCTTGCATTTCTATTATTCATAATTAAAACTCGACGTCAATTTAGTGTCCGATGAAACCTTTCGGTGAATACTCATAAAATATTAGCCTTGCGTATGGAAGAGATATGATTTAATTTTATTGGGTTGTAGAAGTTTGACACTTTGCTGCAAGCATTAAAAACGAATATTTCTAAATCGAAACAGAAGAAGCCATGAACAAATACGATTAAATAAAGATATGTAAATGATGAAGGATAACACAGATCCACGGAATCAGCGATAAACTTGTGTTTGATTTAACTGGCATGATTCATAAAGATGGCACTGAAATATAGATATGAATAAAATGTGCTTTGTATATCTACTTATGTATAAAACCCAATTCGTGTTTTTATTTTATTTATTGCCGAATATTATCCTCATCTTGTTTTTTTTTTATTTTTTAGCTGTTGTTTCACGACGTTTCGGCCAACTATTCCGCTGGTTTCGTATGACGGGATAGGACAACCTGACGAACGCCAGAGAAATAGTTGGGCGAAACGTCGTGAACTAAAAATAAAAAATTAAAAAAATGAGGATAATAGTCCGGTATAAATAAAATGAATAAATAATACTCGCCTAAATAATGAATTCCAATTAAATAACACTTAGCGTGGTTATATGCGCGTGTGTGTGAGAGAGAAAGAGGTTGGTTGGTTGTTTTTGTTTTACGGCATATCAACCCTTTTGGGTTATTTAATGCCAAATCCAGTGATTTTGAAGAACAATTTTTTAATAGAGTATATTTGTTTTTTAAGTCGGTTTCTATTTAACTCATAGTTGGGACTCTAACAGGTACTACCACTCCGGATCAGAGTGGACCTGGGAGCAATGGCAATTAAAGGGTGTCTCCACACTCCCCAAAGCCCAGAAGCTGAGGTCTCACCATCAGATATAGTTTAAGGTCATATCCAGGACCAAGAGAGAAAGAGGAGGAGTGTTCGTTGCCTATAGACTCAGAAACGGCTGGTCAGTATTTTTGGCATGTAACTCACATGTGCTTCATGTGTCTTACAGTGTTTTATATATATATATATATATATATATATATATATATATATATATATATATATATATATATATATATATATATATATTTGTCAGATTGTCCCGGTTCCAGAAAATCGATAATCAAAATAATTCGATCAAAGAAGGAGCAGTCTTCTTTCAACCAAAGTAACCATTCTGATGCAGCCTCACAACAAAAATGCATTTTAGAAGTTTTATAACCAAACAAGTCGAAAGGCCCAGCGTATAAAATCAATAGTAGATTCTTTCACAAGACGGGATCGCGTTAGAAGTGAATGTTTCTGTTTAGAGCATAATTGAACTGCGATATTTTATCGATATTTTACTTTTGTATTTAAAACTTGAATTCAAGCCATTATATTAAAATAATTTTATCAAATCAACAGTAGGTTCTCTACAGTGCAATGTACACTACAATTTCTTCTGGACTAAGTCAGTGTGGGGAGGCATGTGGAGCTTTCTTCTGGTACACCGCGGTGGGTCCCCAACTAGAGCAGGCAAATCTATCGATTTCGTTGAAAAATGAGAAATTCCAGCGATTTGGAAGACAATAAAACTATTCGAATGATGTAAGATTTCTTGATATCATTCAATGCTGTTTCAACTTTTTCAAATCATTATTAACATCTATTGTTCGTTCACAACAGACACAAGATGTAGTTAAATATTTTCTTTAATCCCAGGATTTCGAAAAAAAAATAGTGATTTTCATCCGAGAGAGACAATTAGTAATAGGAATTCTATATAGACTAGCTATAATTCTGATGGTTAGCTAAAAAAATGGAAGCTTCGAAGTGTGGAAGGGAGTAATGTTCGAATGATTATATAAAAATATATACAGATGAAATAATTAATATTCGAGTAAACGTATGGAGATATATATAGACACCAATCAAAGACCAATCATAATTTGCAAATTTTACATCCTTGACACACACACACATACATATATATATATATATACATATATATATATATATATACACACACACACACACATATATATATATATATATATATATATATATATATATATATATATATATATATATATACTAGCAGAAGTACCCGTCGTTGGTTGGGTTCAAACATCAAAAACAGCCTACAGAAAATGGACTGTGATTGATGAAAGTATGATAGGTTATGAAAAGGAGGGACTTGTAAAGAGATAGGTTTTTATACTCAAAAATTTTACCCTTAGCAAAATATGATGAAAGTAAAGAATTTTCGCGAAAATATATTTTTTATATCAACTTTGTTTCTATTCGTAGCCAAGAGAGACCAACAAAATGATGTTTCCTTACAAAGAGAAAAATTATATATATAATAATATAAATATACAAGAAATAAATGTTACCATAGTCAATAAAAGTTACGTTTATGCTAGAAAAGTTCATTGGTTTGTATTTTTAAGAAGTTTGTAAAAAAATTTTTTTTAATTTACGAACCGGTATAAAAATAAACTCAAAATGGCAGCGACTTTGAAATGGAGAGCCCCGTTTTCAATTTGAAGGAGGGACACCTGAGCATTCTGTGTTAATAATTTAGGAGAGTTACGTAAACGTATAGAATGTTTATAAAAATATTTTAATGTTTTCCGTTATTTTGTGCTTGAAGAATATTCGATTATGGCATGTGTAGTTTATATAAAATTCATTTAAGTAGTTATCGCCTCAAATTTCGTTTTAATTTCCGTTCGCTCAAATTATTTCAAGTAAAGAGCATTAAAAACTATTTCAAAACAACAAAAAAACATGAACTGAACTTTTATTGACTATGGTAAGATTTATTTCGTGTATATTTATTTTTTCGGGTAGTCGTTTGTTGGCTTTTCTGCTAAACACTCTAACTAAATCATATCGACGAAATATCGAAAAACAAAGAAACAAAAACAGTTTTGAAAAATAATGAAGCTTTACTTACTTTAGTAAAATAATTCGAATCAGCAAAATGGGATATTAAAAAAGTAAACACGTAATTACTTTAATTTTTTAAAGCAAAGAATTGATATAAATATGAATAAGAAGAAAATGGCGCTTTTTTTCAAGCAGAACAGCTTCGTTTCAGTTTTAGGGTATTGAACTGTGTAGTATTGCGCCGTCGGATTAAGGGTTGTACTATTGTAATGTAAAGAACATGCAGAAAGGGTTGTAATCAACTGAATTCCTTCTAGTACACTGACAAAAATAAAAGCTTAAGCAGATATATAAATTAAAATAAAAAGGTTATGTAAATGTTTTTAAAAAGACACGTCATCACATGAGCAGGATTTTTCCTTCTTTTGACACGATAACAAGTAAAGTTCTTATTTTTTATTATTTATCTATTTTTGGAAGAGTACCACGTGCAAGTGGAAAAGGAAAAAACAGAGTTATGCGAAATTTGTGTCGAGAATTGTCTAAAGTTCCGACTTTTTTTTTTAATAAGAACGTGAATTTATGAGGTAAATTTATTCGACACAATATGATTAAATTAAAAAATAAATAAATAAAAGCTAACGTGAATTAAGATTAAAGTTAAGGTGTTATTGTGGACCCTCACCCCTTTAAAAAAAACCTTGTTAAACTTTGTGACGTATTTACATTTTATGGAGGTCAGACGCGAACGAACACCACATAATTTTATTATACCATATTTTTTCAAACTGAAACATAATTATCAAAGTATACTTACGCAAATAGATATATAAATTCTTTGTTAAAGTTTGTGCCATATTTCTATGGAGTACAAGCGCGAACATAGACCCCAGGATTTTATTATACCATCCCTATTTAAGTTGAAACATACTTATCAAAGTATTCCTATGTACATCTATATCAAAAACCCTTGTAAACGTTTTTTTTTTTCATTTTTTATTTCCATACTTTTTATGAACCACCGTTTTGCTCGATCAAACATACCCATTCCTGATCCTCGATACATCTTCTATCAGTATATACAATAAAATAGTCAACTATATAGGAGCCTATTCGTGACCAGACACACACACATACACATACGTTCAGTTTTATATGATATATATATATATATATATATATATATATATAGGAAACTGATTCCGTGTGCCTTTATCTGTAATTTCGTTTCCTATGGACTCAAAAATGGCTGGGTCAAATTTTATAAAATTTCACACATGGTACTTTATGCGACTGGCAGTTTTCTTAAATAGGTTTTGTGTTGGAATACCTTCGATAAGTATCGATGGTCGAAATGATCCGAGGAAAAAATGGACAGGCGATCTTGACCAAAGTTTACATCTTACAACGCCTTACATTACAAATGCATTTAAGGAGTTTTATTACCACACAAGCTGAAAGGCCCGACATATAAAATTAACAGTAAATTTTATTATATAACAGGTGTGCGTTCGAAATAAATGTTTTTGTTTAATGCAAAATGATACTTGACTTTTACATTTTAAACTTAAATTCAAGCCATTATCTCCGCACAATCAGTAAAGGCATGCATATAAAATCAACAGGTGGTCCTTAGATATGACAGGCACGCATTCAAAATTAATGTTTCTGGTTAGAGCAGAATCGAAGCATGATACTTGACTTTTTTTATTTTAAACTATAATGCAAGCAATTATCTATATTTTTCTCTAAAACTAACAATATGGTTCTCTACAGTGCAATGTATACGACAGTGTATTTTGAACCTAGTTTTGCGAGAGGCACATGAAGCCTTTTGTGTGCATCCCCAATTAGAGCAATCAATAAATCGATTTGATTAAAAAGTAGGATATTTCATCGATTTCGATGACAATAAAAATATGAGTGTGGAACTTTCTCTGATAATCATTAAATCCCGAGCAAGGTTTGGTTACCCTGCTAGTACACACACATACACACACACACACATACATATACATAGCTTGAGAGTTAAAACATTAGAAGACATGCATTTAACCAATTTTTATGTCCAAACTATTTCCCAATAAACCAAAAATATATTTCAATCGACACTTGACTATTTTCCACTTATCTTGACAAACCGCATGCACTCAATGATTGTGTCTAGTAGGTAACACCGTAATTTGTCAGAGAAAGAGATGCATTTACTTAGAAATCGATATTTTAATTATTAAAAAGAATATAACTAATTTAAATATAATATAATGTTAGGAAACAGTTCATGACGCCATTCGAATTCCACTTAATTCCAGCCAAGGTCACCAGGGAGAAACTTATTTTGTGAACTGTCTGAATAAATCAGGAGAATTAAAGTTGTTTATTGACAATTACGGTAATTAGGAGCTCTACGTACAAGACAAATTGAGTTCTAGTTTCTGTCAAAAGTGATTATAAATAATTTTAAATTTTAATTTATTACGGATTCTGGGTTGAGCATATTGGGTCTGCGACATAACAAACTGCCACTAGCTTGCAAAGCAATGTTTTTTGTGTAAACACATAGAGCTTAGGCGTTTGGACAATGTCTGAACATTGTAATTTTGCATACGCATCTTAACAGCAGCCGAATAGCGTAAAAGTTAGAAGCACTTTCTGTCGCACAGGCAGTTGAGTTTTAATCCTGGTTAGAGGTATTGCTAGTCTAGCAGCACTGATGAGATGTGATACAGCGAAACATTACTGTATATGAATGTCTCTTTCTCTCTCTCTCTCTCTCTCTCTCTATATATATATATATATATATATATGTATATGTATATGTATATATAGTCATTCGCATGCAGTACTATATATACGTATAGAAAGAAGAAGAAAAGAAAAAAAGAAACAACATACTGAGGATGGAGTTTTACTTCGAAATATATTTAAATTATAAATTTCAAACAAGTAAAATATTTGTTTATTATCCAAATATTGCGTTGTAATTTGGCTTTCAAACGCACTTGATACGTATTTTATTTTATGCAAATTAAACTAAAGCTTCTATAACTGAACTCATACCCTGGAGTAAATCTTGCGTAGCCAACACACTGTTTCCGGAATTTCAAAATACAACCGCTATGAAAAAACGCGCGATCTTTACTACTGAATTTTGTTTCTCCAACTTTACAACATGGCAAGAAAAGAAGAAGAAAGAAAAAAATCTGGCTTTCATGCGCACTTTATATGTATTTTATTATACACATGCACACGCGCACACACACACACACAAATATATGTATATATATATATATATATATATATATATATAACCGTGTATGATAGTATGTGTCAAGATACTATGTATATATTCATTGATCTCTCTCTCTCTCTCTCTCTCTCTCTCTCTAAAAACACGCACCCCCCACACACAAATATATATATAAATATATATATACTTGTATTTTATTTTGGAAAAATATATTTTTTTTAATTTGAATGAGAAAATTTCTTTTTATTTAAATAAGAAAATGTTTTTTTTTAATTAAAATGAGAAAATGTGTGACTTTCCAGTTCTATGTTTTTTTTTAAATTTTATTTCACTCTTTATGTATACATATTGTTTTTGTTTAGAAGCTCAATGTATGTTAACTAAAACAATAGAGCATAAAAAATAACAGTGTAGCTACATTCCAAGATCCAAATATTTATTTTTCATGATAAACAGTTCCTCTAGTATGTTAAAATTTTGCTTACATTTGTATTTACAGAATCTTTTTTGTTATGCGAAAACAAACGGTTATTATTATGCCAATATTGTGTCTTTTCTTGCATATACTGTTATTGTCAGACATTTTTCTAAACAAGAATTTCTAATTTTTCTGAGGATTATATGCACGAAAAAAGACGGTACTGACATAATAATGACCGTTTGTTTCTGGGTAACCAAACGAATCTGCAAAAACATTTCCGAAATTTTTATCTGCTGGAGAAGCTATTTTGCATGTGGACAAATATTTGAATCTTGAAATGTAATTATACATTTAATCCTATATATATATATATATATATATATATATATATATATATATATATATATATAAGATTAGAAGTATAGTTACATTTCAAGTTTCAAATATTTGTTCACATGCAATATATATATATATATATATATATATATATATATATATATATATATATTGCGTGTGTGTGTGTGTGTGTTTAGGATCATTTTAAAAACAGATTGTTATGAGTTTTGGAATATATATTTTTTAATGGATGCAAGTTTATAAAATTATGTTTATATGTACATATTTCATTGTACAATATATGCTCATAAACTAAGACCTGATCATTATGAATATTGCAATACTGTTACAGAAAAATACGTGGATCTTTAGGAGCTCTAGAATAGAGCATTTATGCATAATCTTAAGTATTATAAATTTAGGATTATTATTTTATACAAAGGGGGATAAGATTAGATAGAGCTCAACATTTAGTAGGTTTGGTTTTTATAAAATATTAAAAATAAATATTAGACATTCAATTTCCTTGGGATATGGTAAAGAAATTTAAGGAGACATTATGTTGCAAAGTGTACTTACATCTCTACACGGATCCACACATTGCATGAAGAGACAGTTGCAAAGCTGCAGAAAAGGATATTCGACTTTGCTATTGCTTGAGTTGAAAGAAAAGGCATTTTTTATTTTTAAAGTCTCTTAATTCGCCAAGTAGTTAACAACGCCTTTAACAAAACACGTGCTTTATCTTCTGTGTCGACATGTCTTTTTTGTCGTTTCGACACGCGATATTTTTTATCACTCATGTCCGGCCATTTTTTTTTCGATTGCTACATCTGCAGCTCGGTCCACGACACAAGGTCGTCGATCATTTCTTTGTTAAAGTTTGAATTGTAACTTTCTTGAAAAGTTCCTCTCGAACTGACTGGTGCTTCGAAGTCCTCTAGTCATTCTCGTGCCAAAAGTTCATCTCAAATCGGCACGTCATTACGTGTAACTCGCCACATAGTGCCTTTTTCTCCGCTTTTATTTTTCTTCTCTTCTCCCGCTGTGACGCTTGCTAATTTGTATACGTGAAATGCTGCAGACTTTAGATTTGCTTTAAATTTGATCCATTTAATCAATATTAACTGAATGTATGTTTTCTTAAAATACCATATATATGGGAGGTTTTCTAGAATCAGAAGTATATAATGAATTTACACTACATTGAAGCAAGGATTCTAAACACAATGTATATCATCATTATATAATGATTGAAGTCTTTCTAAGCTGACGTAAAAATGAGGCATGCCTACTCTATTCAATGTTCTTGGACATGTATATATATATATATATATATATATATATATATATATATATATATATATATATATATTTATACTAGCATGGGTGCCCGGCGTATCCCGGGTGTTTGGAGCTGTATGGTGAGCAAAAGAAAAAGGTCAGTTTTTTTTAACTTTGACCCTCCATAATGACCCCTTAAAATTTATTGTTTTGGGCTCAAGTCCAGGGGACCTATGTCTAAGATTTCAAGTGTTTAGACCCAAAATTGTCGGAGGAGTTTGGTAGAGTTCTCCAAGGTGAAATCGTTGAACATTGACCCCTTAACAGCCAAATTTCTGGCCGAAAACCGATCACATCGATTTTCCCAAATCTCAGTACCCTGTATCTCAAATTTCGAGTCTGTATACTAAAAATTGACAGAGTTATTGCGTAGGGAAATGTATACAGACACACAGACATATACACAGTCACGTTCACATTTATACATATATAGATATATATTTTTTTTCGTTAACTAAATAGACGTTTTTTTCTATTAATTCTATTTCCGATCTTTTCCAAATTTGGAATCACAGTCTTACATTCTGGCAGAAACTGGTTGATGTAATCGCCTTTTTTTATCATAAGTCCGAGTACCTTCCAATCTAACTATTTTTGTACAAGTCATAACTTTTCCCCCTTTTTCTGTTTGGTTTATTATTGTATTGTTCATTGGTAAATTATATTATATTTTAACGGTTATTATGTCTTTGTTTTGTATTCGGTTATTTATTTTCATTGGTTAATAGTAATAATATCCTGAAATGTCTGCAAGGTTATTAAAATAACTTTTCAAAGGTTTCAGAATGTTATTACTATTAACCAATGGAGAATTGGAAGTACCCGGACTTGTAGTAAATATGTATATATATATATATATATATATATATATATATATATATATATATATATTAATTTATGTGATTAAATGAAGTAGTTATATATGAATAACTACTTCATTTAATCACATAAATTAATATACGAAAATAACATTTTATGCGTATCTTTTTAGTATTAACTTCAACTGTGCTCAGTACATAGGTAGAGCTAGGTAGTAAGTTATAAAATATATATGGCAATTAAGCTACACAAAATATTCTGCGTTTAATTCTCGTGAGAAATCGTCAGGCATATGCTTTACGATTTCTTATGAGAATGAAACGCGGAATATTCTGTGTAACTTAAATATTATTATAACTTACTATATATATATATATATATATATATATATATATATATATATATATATATATATATATATATATATATGATTGTTGAGCTGGATTAAATCCGACGACATGAAATAAAATGCAGGTGAAAGGACCTGAATACTCAACGTTTCGCCCGATTTATGAGGCCTTTTTCAATGACCATCCCTCTTGAAAAAGCCCGCATAAATCGGGCTAAACGTTGAGTATTCAGATGCTTTCACCTGCATTTTATTTCAGATATATATTTGTTTTGTTTTTGTAAGAAAAAATAATAATATTTTAAAAGTACACGGAAATGGATGAATAATCAACAATAAAGCAAAGGAAAGATGGCATTCTTCTGTTAAGAAGTGACGACCATTATATATATATATATATATATATATATATATATATATATATATATATGATGATTGCAGCGTATTGTCAGATGAGTGCCACTTTCTCAGACACTTAAAGTCCATGAGCTCAAACATGACATTTTTTCTTTTTTTTTAAAGTCCTATCGGTGCATTCACACGCTCAAGCAGGCATGACACTGAAGACGATCATTGAGATCAATTATTACATGCTTCCAGTATTTCACGCCTCTACGCGTCACAACTTTTCCATTGCCACAGGACCACTTTTATAGACAAATGTCTGAAGGAGTATCTATACACAGATGATGTTACAGAATTTTAGCTTTGTGCGATAGCTAATTCTCTCTCTCTCCCTCTCTCTCTCTCTCTCTCTCTCTCTCTCTCGGTTCAAAATGTTGAGATTCAGCAACAAGCAAGAGCAAAATAGCCACCAACAAGTTTAACTGCAGACCAGCTTAATGCGGGTACTGGTCTCCCGCTTTATGTTTTTAATATCAGAGATTTGATTCTCCTAGAAAGGTTACCTTCACCACGGCTTACGGGAGCCGTCTCCACCCCTACACACACATACATATACACAAACACACACGGTGCTAGTTGACCGTTAACCCAGAAAAAGGGTTCATTCGCCCTTTGGAAGGTCTTGTTTTTAATCCTTCAGGGAGACTAGCAACCCTCCTCACCAAACAAGTCTGGTTGATATATATATATATATATATATATATATATATATATAAACTACTTCATTTACTCACATAAAATTAATATACGAAAGTATAAATTTATGCGTAAACTTTAAGCATTTACTTCAAAAGTGCTCAATACGTAGGTTGAGCTAGTTAGTTATAAAATATATATGGCGATTAAGCTAAACTGAATATTCCGCGTTTCATCCACTCTCTCTCTCTCTCTCTCTCTATATATATATATATATATATATATATATATATAGAGAGAGAGAGAGAGAGAGAGAGATTGAGAGAAAGAGAGAGTAAGAATGAGAATGAGAGCCTCAAAGAGAGAGAAAGAAATATGATTCTTATTGTAACAATTCCATCGACGCAAACTTATATCCACGTTTGTCTCTACCTTCCCTACCAGTCGTTGTCCATTACAGGCTGATTGGCTGATTCCCACTTCTTCCTGAAAAATGCCAGCAAACATTGTTAGATGTGATCTTTATTCCGTCAACCAATCGCATGCTACTGTGCAGGGCCAACAACATGACGTATCCAGGACACTGACCTAAGAACGCGAAGCATTCTGTTAGACAAATCGCCCAACACGTCATGGGTAAATTCGCAAAGAGATTTGAAGCAGCCCAAAGCGAAACATTCGGTGACAGAGATCGACATTCAAGAAGCTGTGGTGGTTAGGAGAGATAGACAAACTAATAAGGCGACATTTGTAGAGAAACAGTCGGATGCCGCTAGGAAAAGAAACGTCGGTTGCAAAAGAAAGATCAATTGATAAACTGGGGGATTTCTGTCTGCCTTTTTATTCTTGCTAGTATTTTTATTTTTTATTATTTTTTTATTTTTATTCTTTTTTATTTTTATTTTTTTTATTTTTATTCTTTTTTATTTTTATTTTTTATTTCTATTTTTTTATTTTTATTTTTTTATTTTTATGTTTTTATTTTTATTCTTTTTTATTTTTATTTATTTAGTTTTTTTAATGTTTAATTTTTAATTTTTTTTTATTTTTATTCTTTTTTATTTCTATTTTTTATTTTTATTTTTTTATTTTTATTTTTTTATTTTTATTTTTATTTTTTTATTTTTATTTTTTTATTTTTATTCTTTTTTATTTTTATTTATTTAGTTTTATTTTTTTATTTTTATTTTTTTATTTTTATTCTTTTTTATTTTTATTGATTTTATTTTTTTATTTTTTATTTATTTATTTATTTATTTTTATTTGTTTGTTTGCAGCTACAAGAGGAAAAAAATCAGTTTTGTTTATCAACATAACTGTCAACCGTTTTTAACACAATCTATTTTTGTTTCTTATAAGTTTTAGAAAAGCATACTCTATATAATGTAGTTGCGTTCTTATATGTGTGTGTCTGTGTGTACAACTATCCTTCAGTCCACATTACAATGCTGATCATGGTTAAACCTGGCATGATGATGGCCCCTTACCTAAGGATAGCGCACTCCATTTTTCAAAGTTGAGGTTAAAGCTCAATGTCATATTCTATGTATATATATTCTCCCAAATCCCACACCATTGGACTAATCATAACCAAACCTGGCATAATGATGGTCCTCGACTTAGGGATGGTGCATACAATTTTCCAAGGCGAAACACAAATATCAAAGACATAATCTATGCATGTACAGGGTCTCCACAAAATCTGGCTATATTATGTAGCCAGACTTTGTGAGCAATCGTATATATATACAATATACAATATATTTGCGCTCTCCCAAAGTTAGCTTGCGTGGCATGCTTGATTAAATAAACCTGTAAAAAAGAAATATTAACTATTAATACAAATATAATACAATAAAACAATAAGACTGTATAGTAACTTTACGGACACCCTGTATACTCTTCTACAGCCCACATCACTGGACCAATAATGATTAAACAATACATGATGATGGTCTCCAACCTAGGGATATTGGACATCATTTTTCAAGGCCAAGGTCAATGTAAAATTAGGACTTTGCTAGCACTGGGATAAAACACGTCCCAATTTCTTTTAAGTAGTCAGATTTTAAACCTAAATCTTTTATAAAAATGATATATACGTATTACTTATGTAAAGATTGGCATTTGTCTGTCTGAAGGCGACACTCTACTTTCGGTAACACTCTATATTATGTTTCTTACTCTGCCAGCTTTTATAAAAATGATATACACATATTACTTATGTAAAGATTGGCATTTGTCTGTCTGAAGGCGACACTCTACTTTCGGTAACACTCTATATTATGTTTCTTACTCTGCCAGCTTTTATAAAAATGATATACACATATTACTTATGTAAAGATTGGCATTTGGCTGTCTGAAGGCGACACTCTACTTTCGGTAACACTCTATATTATGTTTCTTACTCTGCCAGCTTTTATAAAAATGATATACACATATTACTTATGTAAAGATTGGCATTTGGCTGTCTGAAGGCGACACTCTACTTTCGGTAACACTCTATATTATGTTTCTCACTCTGCCAGCTTTTATAAAAATGATATACACATATTACTTATGTAAAGATTGGCATTTGGCTGTCTGAAGGCGACACTCTACTTTCGGTAACACTCTATATGATGTCTCTTACTCTGCCCGTCTGCCTGATGCAATTTTCTCGAAAATTACTGCACCCCTAGGTTACATTTTGTATAAACGTTTGTTAAAAAAAGGTTTCTCGTAATAAGTATTATGGTATAAATTTAATGAGCAGTTAGGGATTGATATTGATTAATAAGGATTCGTATAAAAGTTCCACTATTTTTTTTTTCGAAATACTGATTCAATCTGTTTTAAGTTCCTTATTATGGTAATTTGAAATGAACGTATTATTGTGTTATCGTTCGATGCACTGTTAGGGATGAATTAGGAATTTATCATTATCATAGAACATTTACTCTAAAAGTTTTCTTTGAAATTGGTCAGCACATCTGGCTGAAATTTTGTATGGGCATCTATTATGATAATGAACATCGAGCAAAATATTACGTTATCCCTCCAATGTAAAGTTAGGGATTAAAAAGAATTAATACCGATCAATATTTATGTAAACATGAACACAAATTGAACCAATTTCAACCCACCAATTTGGAATAAAGTAGGTACGGCCAAAACAGAAAGAGGGGGTAAGTCTCTTTTTAAAAATTTACAAAAAAGTCAAGAACTTTATCAAATCAATGGGAACTTTCAGCGATTACTAAATGAAGAATGAACTTTATAACGGTGTACTTTCTTTTCGTAATCAATATATACATACGCACGTAAATACATATATATATATATATATATATATTTATATTGCTTACAACCCCTTCTTTCTTCGTGATTATAAATATGCTCAAAATAATCAGTCGAAACTGAACAAAATATAATGGATTGTGGGTGGGGTGAGGATTGTAAATAAAACTAACAAAAAAGCAATAGTGCACGTATCAGATTTTAAATGCATTTCATTTTTCATCTTTTATGTTTTTACATGTGAAATGTATTGAATATGTAATAATTAATTATTATCTTTCAAATTAGCAAAAAATTATTATTTTCACGAAAAAAACTACTTTTAAAACTTTGAAAAATTAATTAAAATTTTCTTTTAGTGAGCCTGATATTGCTTATATACTATTTTATAGGAAATGCTTTGAAGAATTGATACAAAAAAAAAATCGATAAATAATTGCGCATTTTGCTACAAAAACACGATCATTTCTTTTAGCAACTTGTTGTTACGTTATCTTACCTTCCCTATGGTAGACCATAAGGCCTAAAAACAGTTGTTTCTGTATTTAAAACAGTTGTTTCCTCCCCCTTTTTACACACGTACGTCAAGTCTTACGCTACGCTTTGACAAACTTTTGGTTGCTTCACGTAATTGTCAAAACTAACGTGAAAAATAATGGAAATTTACAGGTCTAAATCAACTTTATTTTGTCTTTTAAGGCTACCGTAGTTTCTTCTAAACTAATCATTAAGTTTTAGATTTTTTAATTTCGCCACACACAATCTATACAGTGAGATAAATGATGGAATTATTTGAAAGTATTATTTTTAAATATTTTTGCATATTCTTCTATCAAACCATTCTCAATCTTATTTAGACAAAAAAATTATTTGGTTCCAAAAACTTTTAAATATGTAAATGTGTTAGCGATCAAGACAAAAATGACAGTTAATTGTGTGGTTTTGGAAAATTTTAAATGCTTATTAAAATCAGCAGTATAAAGTTATATTTTTCTGCTTTTCATATGATAAAATTCAGGAGAAAAAAGTTTAATAGTTATGAATTTTAATAGATTTTAATTCGTTTTAAAAAAGACTTGCTATTTCTTTAATTTTTTCGGCCGTGCCTAGCATAACACATCCATCCACAGTAAACACGCTATAAATTTTTCCGGTTCCTAACAGTTAAAACTTTCTGGTTTTTTATATGTCTCTTAATTATTGAGTTTTAGTAGGTCTTTGTAAAAAAAAACGGATAATTATCATTGTCTTATTAAACTTCCATTTTATATTAAACTAGCCTGGGTGCCCGGCGTTGCCAGAGTGTTTGGAGGTGGGTGTTGAGAAAAAAACTAGTCGTAGTAGGCAGGTACGCTCGAACCCGTATCGCGTAGGAAGAATAGAACGTGAAAAAAGTGACGTATTTGCCGTTGCGTCCATCGCCAAACCGGAAGTGGCGAAAGTTTAAATTTAGGCGTGAAAATCCGTCGCCTCTGTCGAAAGTTGTTGGCAGACATACATACATACATACATACATACATACATACATTTAAACAGACAGGTGAGACTTATATTATAGATATAATTGTGTTTCAGACAACTTAAAGTGTTCGATTCAGTGGAGAGTTGCTAATTATCTGTTCTTCTTTTATTATATCTTCCCGAGAATTACCTTCCACTTTGCGGGGCTAGTGTATTTTCTCACATGGTGTACGTAATTTCGAGCAGAATACTTTACTAAATTCCCAGGGGTAGTTTGATCTCGTTCCGTCAACCATGACCAAGTTAAATCCTCGGTACTTTACAATCAGTATCGCACGCACTGCATATTGAGTCATAAAGCTCGAGAAAGCTGTGATTCAGAACTGATTATACCTAACACTTATATCCGCTACGCCTTGCCGATGATTATAGTATTATTATATATTTTTTATTGTTAACACTGCAGTTGTTTTAGATGTGTTGTTTTAGCTTTATAACTACATAATATAATATTAATTACTATATGTTAGTACATTTACATGCATATATATATATATATAATATATATATATATATATATATATATATATATATATTCCTTTATGAACACGTTTGCTAAATATTGTATTTAAACTTATTTGTTTTTATTAACCTTATATATAAAATTAGTTATAAATAAGGAATACTTTATATATATATAAATATATATACATACATATATATATATATAGATAATATATATATATATATATATATATATATATATATATATATATATATATATATATAGATGTATATATATATTATATATTAATAAAAATTGGAAACAATAATTGCATTGGATTCAGGATTTTAGTACGAAATCGATAATTGTAAAAATCAGAAAAAATATTGGAATCGTCCTAGCACTAATATATATATATATATATATATATATATATATATATATATATATATATATATATAAAATCAGAAAAAATATTGGAATCGTCCTAGCACTAATATATATATATATATATATATATATATATATATATATATATATATATATATATTAGTGCTAGGACGATTTCAATATTTTTTCTGATTTTTATACAATCATCGATTTCGTACTAAAATCCTGAATCCAATGCAATTATTGTTTGCAATTTTTATAAATCTCTAATTATTTAACCATAAAATAATTATTTTGTCTCGATTACCGTACAAAACACACACTACATGTGCAAACATTTTATGGACCGTAAAAACACACTTGTCAGGGGATGATCTACAGATTTCATTTTACTGAACGTTCTAATCAATGAAGATTTATTATATCATAATCACCAGCAATGGAAGATTTTTTTTTAAATATAATCTAATGCAGAAGATGATAAATGGCATTTTTTTTGGCATCGGAATATAGTAACAAATTTTTCCCCTTTTCAATACCCCCAAAATTTCCATTTTTCGATTCCCGATTTCGATTAATGCTGGGGAGATTACGTCTTGAGCCAAGAATTACCCTGGATCCTTCAAAGACCTTACCTATCCTCCCCCACACATGACCCCCACCCATATTAGGTGACAAGATTCTAATTTTATAAACGAAATAAGGAAATGTTTTTGTGCCTTGAAATATCAATTTTCGAGAGTAATTCTTAGCCTGAAGATGTAATCTCCCCAGCACACGTGATTACATAAACATGTATGCATATATGTAGCCGTCAATGTTTGTATAAATAAATTATATATATATATGTATATATATATATATATATATATATATATATATAACATTGTGTATCGATATATAGTAATAAGTAAGATTATGTATGAATCCGAAAAGTACATTTTTGCCATTTGTTTCTCCGATAATTTTATCAGAATTCTTTCGCACAACACGTACATCAAATCTGTTGCAAGGAACGCTGGGAAAATGGTGGGATCCTTCTACCGCTCAAGAAGATATCTCACTACTGATGCAATTCTCTATCTGTATAAAAGCCAAGTACGTCCAAGTATGCAGTACTGCTGCCACATCTGGGCAGGAGCTGCTAAAAACAGCCTATCCTGCTTTGACAGAGTTTAGTGGGGGATGCCCTTTTCTCTTCCCTGCAACCTCTCTGCCACAGAAGCGTCTTTGCGAGCCTATCTTTGTTTTATCGTTATTTCCATTGCAGGTGCTCGTCTGGGCTCAAATCTCTCGTCCCCCCCCTCGCCAATCTTCCATGAGAAACACCCGTCTGGCTAAAACTACTGTCAATAATTTTCCCCACTCTCTATCTGTGCCTAAATCCAAACGTAGATTCCATGAGCAAAGTTTCTTTCTTAGAACTGCACGCCAGTGGAACTCTCTGCCGCTTGCCTGTTTCCCACCTGACTACAACTTAGATGTCTTCAATTCCAACATAAACAAACTCCTGACAAACCGCCCCCTTAAGTAAGACACTATCAAAACCCCCAATACTAATGATTACTACAATACTATCTCATTGATTACTGTACATGCAATAACCCTTATCCCTGAGTGGCCTTCGGGCGTTGATAAGTGGTGACCCCCATGTAAAGAAAAACAAACATCCGGTACTAATGGCAGGACCAAGAGAAGGTTGCTAACGTCCTAAGTGAAAGTGATATTTCATGAGAAATTGATTAAAACAAAAAATATATTTAAAGCTCATAAAATGCATAGCATATGTGACGTAATTTATAATAAATCTTATGATATAATTAAGTCTTATTGACAGTATTTTGGAGCTTGAAGCTTCCATCCCCAGCGCGACCGATACCAATTACAAATGTCTAAAGATTTGTTAAGCAACTATATCTCATGCAACTAGAATAAACTGCTCCGTAGATTATATTCAGACTTTTGTTCGAAACTCCATTCAGACTACCAAGTTCGACCAAAGAGTTCGCAAACTTATCCGAAAAACTCGTCCAAAACGCTGTGAGAATAACATAAAAGCAATGAGCTGTAGTCTACAGCAATTAATACAAAGTAATGTTTCCTCATAAATAGTTTCGTATATGCGCAACTGCTATTTGTTTTCGCGTGTTTTTTAATGGGGCTTAATCATTTGTATTATTTCGATTGTTGTACGTTCGATTGGTGTATGTTGTTTTTATAACGTATCATTCGACATAAACTACGAATTGTAATCTTCGAAATGGGGACTCTTCATGTCCGGCTTTATAACTTGCACCGCACTTCACACTAATAAGGTACTTATGCAGAGAAGGTATCGTGCTGAAATAACAACGTTATTATTTATTTATTTTTTTGTTTTTTACATGGAGGTCACCACGAAAGCCATTCGGGGATAAGGGTTAGTGCGTGTACAGTAATCAATGGGATACTATCTTAGTAATCGTTAGCATTGGAGATTTAATAAAGTGTCTTACGAGGGGCGTGCAATAAGTAATGCCCCGGACCCACTTCCTATAATAGTAGAGCTCCGAAACTTGGCACAGTTATTAGTCTTTCTCTACATAGGAACTACCAAGAGTTATGCATATCTCCCATCATTTGATGAAGGTCTGGAGACCGTTTTTGTAGAACACCCCAGGTTGGTCCTCCAATCACGACGTGACTTCAGAATTCAAGGCTGCATCATCTGGGAACCACTTTCCTTTCAAAAATTATTTCATGGCTGGGAAGAGGTGAAAGTCAGAGGGTGCAAGGTAAGGAGAGTAAGGAGGATGGGGAAGGAATTCATAACAACACACCCGTGCTTCCTGATCTGGCGACATGCGAGTTGTGGACCGGAGCGTTGTCCTACAGGAGGAGAGTACCTTTACCGATCTTTCCCCGCCTCTTTATTTTGAAAGCTTCCTTTAATTTCCCTAAATGTGAAGCATAATAGGCTCCTGTAATTGTGGTACCTTTGCCAGGAATTCTGTCATCACTGCTCTGTCCTGGTCCCAGAAGACTGTGAGCATGACCTTGTCAGCGGAAGGCTGCACTCTTGCTTTTTTGCAGGTGATGAGCCCAAGTGCTTCCACTGCATTGACTGAGATTAGGTCTCTGGATCATAGTGATGGACCCAGGTTTCATCCTGTGCAATCAGTATTTTGAAAAACTTTGACTCATCTTCTTGGCACATCTCCAAATTCATCCTCGAGCACTCGACGCGTTCTCGCTTCTGGAATAGGGTGAGCAACCTGGGAATCGATCTGGCAGACACCTTATACATATGCAAATGGTCATGAATGATAGTTGCCCCAGACCCTGTACTAATCTTGACATCTTGGGCTATTTGGCGAATAGTAATGCGCCGATCTTCCAAAATGGCAGTCTTAACTTGACGGACAGATGCCTCCTCAATGGCAGAATGGAGCTTTTTCCACAGGCCATGTTTGAATTCACGATGGCAGCTTTTTACAATGTCATATGATAGGGCATTATCACCATAAGTTTCTTTCATTTCATCAAAAGTCTCCTGTGATGTGTGTCCTTTCAAATTCAAAAACCGGATCACTCTTTGACATTCAACAGGTTCCATTTAACACCTGAATCAGTTCAAACACCTATCAAACAGAAACCACAATTAGTTCAGATCTGTAATTTGCCACATAACCTGTAGATATATAAATCATTGCACATGCAAAATTTCAGCTAGATTAGACAACTGAAAGTAGGTCAGGGGCATTACTTATTGCACGCCTCTCGTACTTAAGGGGGCAGTTCATCAGGAATTTGTTTATGTTGGACTTGAAAACATCCAAGTTGTAGTCAGGTGGGAAACAAGCAAACGGAAGAGAGTTCCACAGTCGTACCCTTCTGAGAAAGAAGCTTTGCTCATGGAATCTACGCTTTGATTTAGGCATAGATAAAGAGTGGGGAAAATTAATGACAATGGTTTCAGCTAGACGAGTGTTTATTTAGAAACCTATTGTTAACTTTGGGAGTGAAGAATGTTTAAAATCTATTCTTCACTTTCGTGTTTCAATGTAATAAACATAAGCTAAGTAAAACTGAAAATTAACGTGAAAATACTATTAAAATACAACATTATAGTACATTCTGTGAATAAGTGCGTTATTTAGATATGTGTAAAATCATGAGATGCATGGCTATAATCTCAAGGACGACTATTAGGTTCCCAAATTTGAAAATATGGACCTAACAGATGCTGATTTCGCCAACGTTAATTCACCAGGCAAGGTAAGAATAGTCGTCTCCATATATGTGCGCATATTTCTGAATGATATTCAATAGTCGAACCTACTGTAGTAATACTAAAAACAGGTGCAATAGATATGGTTGTTACCGAGTGACAGAAATAAGATTTTAGTATAGAGAAGCAATAAAACTTTATTTCAGTAGAGAATAGAATTATGACAAGACATCAATAATCCATTAATGTTTTAAGAAGATGACTTTATGGCTTGTCATCGGAGAGTTCATTGTTCAGTGCCGATGAGACCTTACAGATATTTATGGTCTCATTCCGGGTGTCCTTTTTAGAAAGCTATTATTATTTTATATTAAAAACTAGACGGGGAATGTGTAGTTAAGCCAATAAACGAATAGCGGATTAAAGCAATAAATAATTATTACCATAGCCAAGAAAATTTACTTTACTACCTATCTGACTCTTTTTTTGTGTTTTAAAATACATTTAAGTGTTTGTTTGTTTTTCATCTAAAATATTAACTATTTACAAATATTAGCCAAGAAAAAGGGCTGCCATCTTTTATATGTCGGCAGACATCTTTGTTGATTAACATCTCGTAAAATGTGGATATCTGAGCTGAAAAACTAGTTTTAAAAAAGGAATTTTTAATAATTCTTTTTTTCCCTTGTTGGTTCATTGCACAGACCACAAACATATGCAACATGAATTAAATACTTTTATAGACTTTTTGAGTGGGCAGATCTATTTATATTACATACAAGAAAACTTAGTCCCCTTCGAAGCAATCTTCTCCGGCTGCAATGCACTTGCTGCACCGTTCCATAGCTTCTAGGACGCCCCATAGAAGCCCTCTGGTGTGAGCGTGTCAATAATCCTTGCCACAGCTTCTATTATCTCTTAATTGTCTCATAACACAACCTCTTATATTTGCCTTGAGCTTAGTGAAATAAC
Organism: Euprymna scolopes; assembly: GCF_053919585.1. Classification (NCBI taxonomy): domain Eukaryota; kingdom Metazoa; phylum Mollusca; class Cephalopoda; order Sepiida; family Sepiolidae; genus Euprymna; species Euprymna scolopes. The sequence continues at coordinate 17,132,086 of NC_136514.1, read as the reverse complement.
CGAAAGTCACAGAAAGCAATGTCTGGGCTATAGAGATGGTGAGGAACTGTCTTGATGCCTATATTGCTCAAATAAGCTGTGATGAGGATGGGGTTCTGAACTGCACCTTGGGATCAACATTGCGCAAATCTTCCACATCTTCAGTTCTTCACGAATACTTGTGTGTATAGTTCTCATACTGACACCAAAATATGTACTTGTTGCAGGTATGGTCTGTATAGGCACCAAACGACGGTCTTTATCTACGAAATTCTGTATTTGACATTTGACATGTCTGGTGTTCTCACTTCTTTATTTTTTTCACACATCTCATCATCCATCACAAAATCCTTGTCTTCCTAAAATCTCTTATGTCACTCAAAAACTACTCAGTTCATGCAAGATGCTTCAGAAGCAGTATCAAGCATTCCATACGTTTCTGCGCCATTTTTCCAAGGTAAAACTAGAACTTTTTTGTATATGGTTCTTCTAAAGTGTCCTCACATCCAGATTGCATTTTTAAAATTCAAAAGCTGTTACACTCAGGCTTTACTAGTGTTTATTCAAATTTCTGCTGTAGTCTTTCATTTGAAAATGTCATCATAAAAAGTGGGCAGTTGTCTCAAAATGTGTATGGTAATAAATACTGGATTTTAAGAGTCTACACCAATTTTAAATGCCCGAGCAAAAGTTCTGGAAAATTATTGAAGTTACCTTGTTTCTTTTCATTTGTGGAAACACATTAAGACAAACGCAAAAGAAATTTTTAAATATTTGATAATAGACAAAGTATACGCCCCCCTTTCATCATTTTATATTAAGAGCAGGTATGATATTTCGAAATTTTTGATATGTGGATTTATAATTGGTATTATATAGATTATAATATCTTGAGTATTTTTATAAAAACCTTTCGACCAATGTAACGTGCTTCAGTTGTATCTTTTTAAATTAGGGAATCTTTATATACAACTCTGAATAAATGAACTGTTTCGTTCTAAACTTTGTGCCGGTCTCCGAGTTCGACAAAATACCCCTGAAGAACGTCGAAGGCTAAATCGGCCAAAACTTTGTGAGAATACAACTCAAGATGAGAACAGTTGTTCGAATAATCCAAACGATACAAACGGTATATGTTAATTTTCAAATGCGCTAATTCAATCCGCGCATTTAATGAGTACTGTAACTTTTTTAGAAAAATATTGGTCTTGAAGAAAGTCCACAGGTAGAAAAATTGCTACTTTCGAATCGTGGTGCTACCGTAGACGTTTTCCTGACAGCTGGGTGGACAAACGTGCAGACCAATGGGTTCTGGAGAATATTAAACCATGTCAAGGACTGCTGGACAACATTAGTGACAGGAAATTGCGTTTTTGGGGACGTATAGCCAGAACAGATGTTCTAACAAAAGATCTGCTCTTTGGTACAACTCCTATCGAAAGAGGATGTGGAAGACGAAGAACAAGAATGTTAGAAAACGTGACGGGTACCGCGATCATTAGCATGGCTGAGTTGCTCAAAATGGCACCGAATTTGCATCAATGGCGACGATTCTTGTAGAGTGCCATGGCTGGTCAGTAATGACTACTTTGTCAGACAAAGAGACTGTTTTGTAAGGATACATTAGACATGTATTAGTAATATATTACTGATGTCGAAAAGAAAACGCATGAAAATGCTGTGCTTATTCTCTCTCTCTCCTTCTTTATATATATATATATATATATATATATATATATGTTTTTTTTATTAAAAAGTATGAAAACATTATTTGTTTATTTTATATTGTGAATGAAACTAATAATGAAATATAATAATAAAACTTCGTCGAGATCTCTTCTTGCCAACTTTCGACTACAACTGTTCTTACTGTCATTCGTTCTCCCAACTGTCAAAAAAAGAAGATTGCGCTGTGTTTTCTATATCACTCTTTTACACAGCAGCAATTGCCCTCCTATTACTGCCATATGTATATTAATAAACTGTCATATAGACGAAAGTTTATCTTTTCTCTTCCCTTTCTTGATTCCGTCACGCGACAGGATAGACAAAGGCACAGCCGCTTGTGTAAGTCACTTTTTTCGTTACGTTTGTCACAAAAGAAAAAAATAATAATAAAACACTTAAGCAGAACCATTTAAAAAAATTTTTTTACGCAAACTAATTAAAAAAATATATTTTCGTTTTAGGAGTGTAAAAAAATAAATGTATTTAAAAAAATAAAATAAGGAGTATCATCCCGTAAATTGTCACTTAAAAAACAACTTTTATGGCTTTGTTTTTATGGAAACCGGAAGTCGTACAGCGGAAGTCATAAACTTGAACAGGATACGCGCTGTCAACGCCCAAGCAAGACAATGTGAGTTTTAATCAGAAATGACTTCGTTTCTGGGTTCGAATTTCCCAACCAGTAATAATTGTGTCACCCTGAACTGATTATTCCCGAAAAGAATGAAACTCTAGTCTCTGTAGGTATTTAACAAAAATTATTATAGTAAATAATTATGTCAGTCCCTTAAGAACTTGGTTCTTATCGTTGAGCACTTTACAGTTGAAATAAAGTCGGTCACTTAAGCTCGCATGGACTTATCATGACGTTATAAGCATTAGATCACCCTGGCTGACACTGAAAATTAAATGTTTAAATTTTAACGCTATTTCTCGCGGTTAAGGTTGGCCGAGATGGTTTGTTCCTTACTAATAGAGTCAGAGATAACTTTGATGCTGTGTTCTAATCTCCCGAGCGGCAGTAATTGTGTCATCCTTCACTGATGATTCCCGAAAGGATGAAACACTAGTAGGTAAGTATTAAAACAAAATAATCATAGTAAATAATTATATATATATATATATATATATATATATATATATATATATATATATATATATATATATATATAGGAAGTTATAAAATACATATGGAGATTAAGCTACACTGAATATTCTGCGTTCCATCCACTCTAGGATTCTTTAGGCTTATGCGAGAATTTTGTGGCTGTCTCGCGTTTTTATATACGCACATTCTGTTGAGTTTTTTGTTAGCCAATCAGCTTTCTAGTATCCATCGCACCCTTCCTAATCAGCTATGAGCAGGCACTTTCAGGACAAAGGCCCATTTGACCTCCGATTGACCCGTTCCTTTGTGTGTGCTATTTAGCGTAGATATCTAGTGTTTTGATCTGTTTTAAATCTAGGTTAAGTTTTTTTTATATATTAGTTTATATATATATATATGTATGTGTGCAAAAGTTTATATAGTGTATATATATATATATATATTTACATATATATGTGTGTGATAGTTTATATAGTGTTTATATATATATACATATGTGTGTGATAGTTTTTAAAACAAAAGTTGTCAATTTGCATAGTGCTTTAACGCCTGCCACTGCTAATATTTTCGCTAGCCATTTATCCGGTCATACGGTCTTCGCACTGCTTCGTAACAACATGATATTATTACAGAAGGAAAGTAATATGCATTAAAAAGTTAACCTGATTGTAACATACGAGATTATCCAATATGGATCGTCCTGGTGAAAACGTTTCTTGTGTAAAATGCTATCTGAAAAACTCAATATACGTTTCATTATTGCAATTATTAACTTTTATGTCTGGTGAATCTTTTTATGAAATGTATAACAAACAAGATTGCCTTAAAGTAGAAAATAAACTACCAACAGGATTATTTCTTGCAATAGAGTGTGTGATAGTGAAGAGGAACATTTATAAGATAATAGCAGGCAACCTGATGCTGCCAGGCCGTAAATACGCTTTAATATGGTATTTTGATTAATGCAGATTTCGTATTTATTATATTATATTAGACTTAATATATGATTTAAAAAGTTTTTAAAAAATGACTCGTGTGCCACCGCCAAAAATAAAACCAAAAAGTTTAACTTACGATTTACTTTTTCCTTTGACGTTAATATCTGAGTTATCAAGAGATATTTGCCGCAAGGCTAAAAATTAAAACATAAACCAATAGCTATTTCGTTATACATGCATAATCGTAATGGCGTCGTTCGACCATCACTTGGCAAATTCTATTTTTTCTAATTTTTACCTTTTGCAAAGATTTTCCCAAGCTAAAACCCAAATATAAATTTTCGTATGGGTTAGATTACCATATATATTAAGTTTCATGTTTGTAGACCAAAAAATGACAGAGGAGTTTGGAACGCATTTTTTTAACAAATATATGTACGCATGCATAACTATATATAGAAAGAGGTTTCTGTTTACTATAAATTTTTTACGTAAATATTACGCAAGTATAAATCATGTACAATAATAATTACACGTAATAGTTAACTAAAGATGATTATTACGTAAGAAACCCGAAAAAACTGATAGAGAATTACTTAAAATTGATATTTAAAAGAACATGCAAATTAGCTTGGTCTTTTGCAGATGATGCAATTTCACGACCCGTATATACCAAAAGAATCTATTAGTATCATGAAACTTAATAGGAGGTGATGTTGGCTATATTTGTAACGACGCGGACTGAAGACCTGGGTGTTACAAATTCGAATCTAGTTAGTGCCAGAAAAATCACTTTTGCTAAGGATGTTGGCAAACATCACATGGTCTCTCCCGTCAAACGGCGATGTCGTTCTATAAAGGAAATTCTCACAAGAAAGATATCGGAGAAACCAATGACAACAACAGAATCTTCGAGTTGATGATGATAATGATGATGATTATCATGAATATGGTGAATACACGAGAATAGTATATGAAAATTTATGCATTCTACAAGACTTCTGGATGCATATACATAATAATTTATAAGTATCTATAAGTTATATATATATATATATATATATATATATATATATATTAAATACGTCATCAATATTCTGTCAATAAATATATGTAGTATTATTATAATAAACATAAGAGAACAAATATGTTTAATAAAGCTTTCCGTTGGTACACATATAAAATGATTTATTTAAAGTTATATACATTTAATATGTAAATAATTTCCTGTCAGTAAATATCTGTTAATACGCAATCATGTCAAATAATGATGAGCTTTAGAATACTTACGTATACGTATTGTAATCTATACATTATGTGTACTTAATGCATAGTAATTAAACATCTGTTTAATATTGTTTTAAGAAATGTGTTATATATAAGCGCACCAACGATCCTGATCGATTAATCTTATGATTGTGTTTCTTAAATCTAAACGGAATGTTACCTAAAATAAATATTTAATAATGAAACAATTATTTGCAATAACATCGAAATTTTATAAACCGGGCAACTTAGGAATGCCTAGATAAACATTTTATATTTATAGTTCAACGTGTATTTATGACGTCATGATAGAAAGATAGATTTTGAGGCACGTTGCGTTAGAGTTGATCTGTTAGAGAGAGATGTTAGAGTTTTAGAGGCCGGCCGGTTGTAATGGCCTAAAACACCCGAGGAAGGGAGAAACCCAACGCTTATCAAATGTAAAGAAACATAGGACTAGCAAGCAGTTTTCGGTAATAAAAGTTGCTGAAAAGACAACCCGAGATTTAAAAATTCATTGGGATGAATCTTATTTGCAACTTCCAGTCAAACAAGAGCAAAGGTGGACCAAGTATGTTTCCCCATCTATTGATAGTGACTTTTAATATCCCCTCAAGGAGAACAGTTAGCTATCCTTTGAGTCACGTAACTTGTGACAGTTTCTCATATTATATATATATATATATATATATATATATATATATATATATATATATATATATATATACTGCATGTCTTGTTTTGCCTTTGCGAAAGCCGCTTGGACAGAAAAATGTGGTGTAAAAACATACGTAACTATCACACGCGTGAATACTATTTATAAATGGCTGGCCCAGTTTCATAGCTTCATCTGTTGATAGTAACTTTTAATATCCCCATTTCAGTTTCCGGCGTTTGAATGTTTCTCACTTGCTCAAGGCGTATCTCAACCTGCAAGGAAAGCCTAAAAATACTCATGCTATTATTATGGGATAGTTATCTCGCTATCTGGTCCACAGTTGTAGTCTGATATCTTCATGAGATGGTTTCGAGATAGACGTTGATAAAGAAGCTTTTTTTAAAACTTCAGTCGTCGAGTCGTTGAGTCGTTGGTTTACGTTAATAAAAGAGATTGTGTTCATCACTAGTAACCTTTTTAGCCATTTTCATGCTTTAAACCTCCAGCTTCGTGTCAGGGGCGATTCCAGTGAGGAGTTGCAGGTTATCCAAGGTGGTAGGCTTCAGGTAACCAATGATCAAGCTGAACAACGCCGAGTTTAGTTTTTAACATGAGTGTACCTCTCTTAATCAGGACAAGCATATTCTGCAAACGAATACCACAGAATATAAGCAGTACGTCTTTTTGTATATCCCATGTTACTCCACTTTGTGTTGATTAGTTTACAAAAGATATATATCATAGAGTGCAAGCTCCAACAATGCCTAAATAGATTCTGACAAATGACGAAACTCCATAACGACCCTTGTTTGAAACTTGAAAATACAGAAATGACTTATATTTCAGATTATTTTATATGATACTTGAATGAGAGAGTGCAGCCCAGGATTATACTTACGTGGGTTGGTTTGATGCGATTCTCAAGTTATATATCAAAGTACGTGTGTCAAAGATGGAACGAGCAAATAATTCCAAATTGTTGACACCTATTACATTGAGGGTGCTCCAATTATAATAAATTTTAAAAAAATAATTATCATACTCACCAGCATCAGTCATCTTCTATCATCCACATCTGTAAACAAAGAAGATAAAAACAAAGATTCATAAATATTCAGATGTAATATTTACATAAGAAAGGGGACCAACTTTCCCACAGAAGAGAGGTTACGAGGCTGTCTTTACTCTATTTTTACCGTCATGACAAGTGCTCGTCTGCGCCTCGGTCTAGGATCTGCCCTGCAAATTTTTCACAAAATAATTTATATAGTCAAAACTAACTATCAACAGTTTGCCCCACTTCCTATCGGTGTCTAAATCTAAGCACAAATTCAATGAACAAAACTCCATTCTTTACTGCTCGCCTATAGAACTCTGTTCCGCTGGTCAGCTTTCCAGTTGTCTACAACATGGTCGTCTTCAAGTTCAATATAAACATGTTCTCCATGCCAAGCCTCCTTAGATAATAAAATTTTACCTAATTGCAACTACTAAAGATCCCTATGATTTCGTCTCACACTTATAAACCTTTATCCTCCAGTAACCTTCAGGCCTTGATAAGCAATGGCTATCTTGTAAAAAAAGAAGCTAAAAACTGTGGATTAACAGTTCATTGTCTGTTTGAGTCTATACCAGTCGTCCGATTGCGTGCAAATTCTGCCTAAATCAAAACATAGATTCCATGAACAATGTTTCTTTCTTAGAACTACACGTCTATGAAACTTTCTTCCGTTTGCCTGTTTCCCGGCTGACTATAACTTGATTGTGTTCAAGTCCAACATAAACAAATTCTTAAGTAATCCAATCTACCAACTTTCCATTAATAACGACTACTACGATATTATCCCACTGATTACTGTACACTCAATAACCATTATCCTTGAGTGGCCTCAGGACCTTGATAATTGGCACCTTCTATGTAAAAAAATAATTTTGTATGATCTAGAATTTTCTTTTAGAGGAAACTAACTGTGCTCAAACAATCTCAGGAGAAAAAAAAATACATACTAATTTGTCCGCGGAGAATGTGAAGTAATTACGTATTCTTAAATCCGTGTGTAATGTATTCGATACAGGGTTTTATTTAAATATCGTTTTAATACTGGACAATGAATAACACATAATAATGCGCAATTAATGTTGAAAATTGTGTTGCAGAAGCCAAGAGAAATGACTATGCTAATCTTCTGAGCTCTAATGATTCTCTAAACTGGAATAATTATTTTTTTAAAATCTACGCTAATAAAACACATTCGTTAAAATAACAGTAGATGAAGACAACGGTACATAGGTTAGTCAATATATAGTATCGAGATGTCAAACGGTGTTGTGGATATATTTTTACTCAGCTAACAAATGACGTTTATAGAATTGTCCCATGAGAGTAGGATTAATATGAAGATAAGTGTTGATTTGGTTTGCGAAATTGAATATATATACATATATATATATATATATATATATATATATATATATATATACGCACACTCTCATAAACTTTGGTTTTTGGCGTATTTATATATTAATAACGATAGCGTGTGTGTTATTTTCTGTGCTACGCGTACATCCGGGTCATTATGTACTTCAGTTTCTTGTAGTAAATAATTTTACCAAGAATTTTTCATAAGTTTGGATTTTGTTTCGATTATAGCTGATGGCACTCAAGTCATTTAATTTTTTTATAAATAATTTTTAATAATTTTGGTTTCGGTTTCGATTATAGCTGATTGCACTTAACTCATCTATTTTTTGCAAAAAAATGTTACCAAGAATTCCTTATATGGTTTGGTTTCAGTTTAAATTATAGCTAATTTTATTTAAATAATTTTATCAAAAATTCTTCATAGGTCTTGGTTTCGGTTTCGATTTTAGCAGATGGCACATTAGTAATCTATTTTTTTTAAAAATAATTTTATCAAAAAATATTCATAAGTTTTGATTTCGGTTTCGATTATAGCTAAAAGAATTTATATATATATATATATATATATATATATATATATATATATATATATATATGATTAGTTTTTTTTGTTTTTTTTTGTTTTTTTTTGGAAAAAGAATTCCAGCAGAGTGCTCAATTAAAAGGAAAATCCAAATTTTAAGAGCGTACTTAAGACGAATATTGGCTGAAGAGAGCTTTATAAGGATACCTTAAACGGGCATTATTATCGGGCTTGAAACCGACGGTACCAATGACCTGTCTCAACTAACAACTTTCTGTACACAATATATATATATATATATATATATATATATATATATATATATATATATATATATAGTTTTATCAAGAATTCTTCAAAAGTTTCGGATTCGGTTTCGATTCAAGCTGATGAACCCAAGACATATAGATATATATTTTTTTTACTTTTGAAATTGCAACTTTATAATCAGGACTAGGACAACAAAATATTCTTACTTATTTTCTAGACTGTCAAGTGTGTATCCGTTAGTATCTTATATGTTTTTATATAGAGTGATGCGTTACTCGGTTAATTAACTGTGTCTAACTGTCTCGGATATATACTCGAGAGTCATAACAATGATAAGAATATTGTTTTCAAAGCCCTATTTATAATATATAAAAATCCTTAGCACATTTACTCTACAATAATATATACGAAATCTGCAAGAATTAAAATATCCTATTTAAGCGTATTTAACGACCTGGCTAGACGGGCGTCCCTGCTAGCTTTGATAAATACTTTTGCAGTTTTAATAAAATGCTACAAAAATATCAGAGAGTCTTCATTTACGCTAGATATCTACAGAATGCCAACATCAATATATTACATATGAATAAGTCCTCTGTGGAATTTTCACAGGTCACGCTAATTGATATTATTATTAAAACCCCTTTTCTCTTTTTTATTTAAAAAGAAAATACAACTTTCTTATACATAGGCCGTGCAATTGTATTCATCTGCAAAGAAATCTAACTAATTTGCATATTCTGAAAAGCATTGAATTTAATTAATCCCTATTAGTTCTTTTCTATTTTTATAGGACGACCATCGCTAGTTTACTATTGCGTGTAATTATACGCATGCAGATATTCTACATGCGTAAATATTAGCGTAAAAAGCTTATAGTAAACACAAAACCTCTTTCTATACATATTTATGTATGCGTATATATGGTTATTTTTAAAAATTTGCCTACCGAACTCCTCTAGCCTTGCAGAAAACGTGTCTTCATAGATAAGTCATTAACGTAAAAGAAAAGGTTAATCCTAAGCTAAATGTTTTGGTCTGAGGCGAGTCATTTTTTTTTTTTTTAACTTTTTAACTTTTTATTATATATTGGGTCCAATATAATATAATGATGAATACGACATTTGCATTAATTAAAATATCATATTTAAGCGTATTTTACGACCGGGTAATGCCGAGAGGCCTGTTAGTATATATATATATATATATATATACATATATATATATATATATATATATATATATATATATATATATATATATTAAAAGAGAGAGAAACACAGGGGATAGCCTATGAAACATATTAGACATAAAACAACGTGTTTGTTTGTAGGGTCATCCAAAGGCAACATAAATATGTCACACAATCAGATACACACATATACATATATATATGTATATCTATATAACATAATTTGGCGTATATATAAACTGCATATAGGAGAAGATATCTACGTATAACATATAGGTATCAAACTTTCATTACAAAAAAATCTACGTATAATGTCTTTTTCTTTCCCCATCTATTTTTTAAACACGCTAATGTACAAAACTTACTATCTTTTTGTGATGTAATGGTGGCATGCTTTCCTTTGAAATATATTGATTTAAAAGCGACGTTCCAGACAAGAAGTCGGGTTCAAATACGGAATAGCAAGAGCCAGGATCAATGCCATCACCAAGGTATCTCGCGGGAAAAGCATATGAGATCGATTTGCTACGATGAGAAATGATAGCAATTGAAGAAAGTGCCTAAGACCTTCAGGAAAATGCATTAACACAATTTCAACAGGACAGATAAAATACAAGAGCTACAAGATATAGGAATCCTAAGTGTATAAGAACGCATACAGCACAAAAAGCATTGATGCTGTGTGTAATAATAACATAACGAAACGCCATATTGCATGAAATCGATACAACTTCCTATTCATTTTTTTCCTAATAAGAGTAAAGTTTGATCTAATATCAGATTTTTATTTGGATCGAACCAAACTCCATAAAAATGACATTCTTTATTCATTACTGACCGAAAACAGAAAAGATGAAAGTGTACTACCACAACAGACGCTACACTTTGATCCGAGCTAAAAAGCCAGTGAAATTTGCAGAATAGATTCCTCACAGATAAAAAACGCTTTCCTAAAAAATAGTGTCGGAAAATATTCTGGATTGCCAGAATCTTCATCATCTCACTTCTCGTATAACAGCTGTTTAAACTTTGTCAGAACTGACAAAAATGTCTAATGAAATCTGATAATAATTCCAGAATCTATTTTCTAGAAGCGTTCTTTGCTATTTTGACCGAGAGCAAAGTGTAGTACTTGTTCTAAGATCATACTTTATCATTTCTATATTGTATATTTCTTCTACACTGAAGCATTTCTTTTTTAGTATCCAGAAGACCTATTTTAGGAAACTTGATTTTCTCCAAACAAAATCTGACTTCGTAAGAAGATAAGTAAAGTAACTATTGATTAGCACCACGTGTTCCCACACCGCCAAGCCGTCGACCTCAAACGTCGTGTGCCGTGAATTTTTCCTTCGGCTTCTATTCTTTTTCTCTGTTGTCGTACTTGTCGTGTCGTCACCCGTTCATTCCGTTTGGTTTTTCTTTCGTCCTGTATTCATTTCTCTGTTTCATTTTACTTTTTAACATCTTCGTAATCTCGGTTCTTTTTTTCTCTTTTGAGTTGCTCCAGGACTTTTTCTTTCCATTGCTTTTGTAGGTCCAATACCATAGTTTGTTTACCCTTTTTGCGATTTTTTTTTAATTTGTGATTTCTCGATTATTTTTACAAGTAAGCTGTCTTTTATTTTCGTTCCTTTCTCAGCTTCAATGTTTCCATCCTTCATCATCAGGACTAATTGTAATACATTTTTCTGGCTACATTTCACTTTGTTTTCGCTTGTAAAAACCGATCCATGGACACGGCAACCATTGTCTCCATACCGACAAGTCGCCGACCCCAGACGTTGTGTGCCGTGGATTACTGTGTCCTCGTTAATTCACATGAGTGGCGTTGCTTGTGTGCGCACGGATTCACAAGTAGAAAAAACACAGAAACAAAAGCAAAACACGTACTCTATTTCTTCACAAATATATCGGTTTGACCCTAGGTGTTTGTTTCTACATGGTAAAGCTCACAATTACGTCCTGTCAAGGTTGGGCTCGTCTGTTGCTATCAGTTTCGCTCCTCATCTGCTTCAAGCCATGATCCGTCTTCAACCATGTCCAAACTCCGACTGTTGTAAACCGGATCATCGCTAACTCGACTGTCGTTAAAATGTGCTACTAACGACTTAATTGCCCGTCAACCGTTTCTATTGTCGTGAAAATTATCATTGATTTTCTCAAACCCATCAACACCCTCTAACGTTATAAAACTCACCGAAAACTAAATCCCAAAATATATGCAGGTTCATTGTTTGATTATTGTTTTTATCGTTATCTGTTATAACCTTATGGACAATCCCATGTTGTTTCTTTTATCTACTTTACTGTACATTTTCTTAGATATTAAACATATATTTCGTTTTTTTTTTACATATCATTTGTCTTCTGTTTTCCTACTTTCTAGTACTTAACGACCCCAGTCGACCATAGTACCAGAATATCAAGAAGATGCCTACACTATGAGTAAAACTAGGTCCAGTGCTGCTAAACAATGTATGGGATATTCTCTCGTAAATAAACCTCCACACGAAGCATGACAACAATAGTTACTTCAATGGACCTGAATTCACTAAACCGAGAATGGAACTTTGTTTTCGTATTAATTAATCAGTTCGTAAGTTGAACAGTGCGAAAATATTTGATGATTGCAGGCGTCATAATTTAATCATTTGTTAACTTGGAACTTGAAATTATTTCGTAGTCAGAGAAAGAAAGGAACAAAGTTATTTACAATCGTTTTAACTAGACAATATTTTGCTGTGGATGTTTTACGGGGAAAAGCAAACATAAGAACTCAGCGATACCATTAAAATAACGATATAGTACAGGGAGGCCAGCAGCGTTGTTTTTTTCTTTTTGTAAAAAAACACTGTATGGCAATAAAAACACATATCTAGCCTAATTTCGAAATCTGTAACGGCAGGAACAAATGCCCTGAGCAGTACCACTACTAATGTCAACCATATTTCAGGTTATGACGTATCTAGCCCTTATACAGTAAGAAAATTCTGTCCTGTAGCAGTTGAATAAACCATTTTTCATCGAACTTAGGACACATTCGATGTATATTACTTGCTGTCTACAGCCAAAGTAAGTCTTCGTATATTACCTTATCAAGAAGCCGTCCATCGGATGTAGTCACCCATTTCAATTAGACTCAAAATTCTAAACGAACAAGTAATATTTGAATTTATAGATTTTATATATATATATATATATATATATATATATATATATATATATATGTAAGTAAAAGTGTCTGCCCGTCTGTGTGTGTGTGTGTCTGTCTGTGTACATTTCCCTACACAATATCTCTGTTAATTTTCAGTCTACATACTCGAAATACAGAGTACTGAGATTTGGGAAAAGCTTTTTAATCCGTTTTCGGCTGGAAATTTGGCTGTTAAGGGGTCAAAGTTCAACGATTTGATCTTTGAGAACTCTACCAAACTCCTCTGCCAATTTTGGGTTTAAACAGTTGAAATTTTAGATGTAGGTTCCTTGGACATGGATCTTACTTAATAACTTAATTTCAGCCCAAAACAAGAAATGTTAAGGGGTTATAATAGAGGTCAAAATTAAAAGAATTAGCTCTACGGTCTCTACCAAATTATTCAGACAATTTCTGGTCTAAACATTTGAAATTTTACATAAAGGGTATTCAGAGATATGGCAAATTTTTTAATGGGTTTGGGTCGAAGATTTGAGCTACCAATATATAAATGTATGTATGTATGTTTGCTTGTGTGCCTAAAACTTTCGACAGATGTGACAAATTTTCACAAGATCAGTATCATTTGGAAGCGCGACCCTTTAGACGACAAATACCGAAAAATTGGCTAAAAACATTTATTTTTTTACTCTCAACTGGGCACTTTTCTACAGGGAGGGGTCGCTTTTTTCACTGATATTTTCGAAAGTCATCCCCACTTTCGATTGTCTAGCCTTAATTTAAACCTACGTCATTTCCGGTTTGGTGGTGGTCGTAACAGCAAAGACGTCATGTTTTCCCCGTTCGTTTCCTCTTTCGCGGTACGGGTTCGAAACTGCCTTCCTACTACCACTTTTTTTCTGCTCAACACACACCTCTAAACACCCGGGCAACGCCGGTCTTAAAAGCTAGTATTATATAATATATATATATATATATATATGTATATATATATATATATATACACTTATTTATTTTTTTATTGGAATCCTTTGAGTGTATATTATTTGTATAGTTATTTTATTCATTTACGGACTGCTATCTTCATCTTCATAGTTGTTGTTGTTTCACGAGGTTTCGGCCAACTATTCTTCCGGCCTTCTTCAGGTAGTTAACCGTGACAGGATTGGAATGCTGGGCCTTGTAACTGTATTCTTAGTAATTACTGCCTTACATAGTCGTTGTTGTCTCGACAGGTTTAGATCAACTAATCCTCTGACTAGCTTGGGGTAGGATTGAAACAGCTATCTTCAGACAGTGCTCACCTGGAACCGTAGAGATTCAACGCCTCTTTCCACTGTGCCACAGCCCCTTAAAGGCGATCAAGGTTGGAGGATTTTTTGGTCTTTTAAATCCAAGTTTTTCGTTATTTATCCGGTCTTCCATCGTCGGGTGTGTACCAAATGGTATACTACTTTTTATTATTGGAATACTTTGATATTAAACGAAATTTAAAAAATGTTCTCTTCGATAAATTCATGTTACTTATATAAATGTATTTATTGTATTGGTGCGTATATACATTTCTCTCTCTCTCTCCCCCTCTCTCTCTCTCTCTCTCTATATATATATATATATATATATATGTGTGTGTGTGTGTGTGTGTGTGTGTGTGTGTGTGTGTGTATGTTTATTCTGATAAAAAATCGATAGATACAAACAGACTGAATTAATTTTGGATGTTTTGGTTGAAATAAAATCGAACAACACCATAAAGGAATGATCGAAGTTGTCTCAAGATTGCCTCACGGCATTAAATATTCTGAATTAAAATGACATCCTTTTTAAAACAGATTTATATAATCTCTCTCTCTCTCTCTCTCTCTCTCTCTCTCTCTCTCTCTATATATATATATATATATATATATATATATATATATATATATATATATGCATATTGTGTAGCATTGTATTCTATGAAATACTATACAATAGACTTACACAATGCCTGCTCTAATTTAAATGTACATATAAAATATACACTTGCAGACAATAATATAAGACAACAGGGAAGGTGTTGTGCTATCTAATGTATGTATTTTCCCTTTTCAATATCTACAGTATTTATATTTACATATTGCGTAGTTACGGTAACTGTTTTGTTTTTAATAAAAAATACTCGTATAATTAATTGCGTGTTGTTTTCCTAAATGATCGAAAGTCGTTATACCTATTTCTTCAGTAAGTAGTCAAATCACAGAAGAATGAATATGATTCTCACTAAATAAACCAAGTTCAGTAAATAGTAAAACCACAGAAAATATATTATTCTCACAATAATGCCAACTCAAACAAGTTCGCACGGAGAAAAGTTTGTTTAAAACAAGTATTTCTATAATCACTGAACGTCGCTCGAATAAGAAATGTTATTCTCTCAATAGAAGCATGAGTAAAATGTGAACTAGATAATAGTGCAGCCGATAAAACATATTGTTGTCGACTTGTTATTATTGTTCCTTTCCCTCATATAATTATGAACAGATATTTGTTTGCGCTTTAAAGTAATTAGTGTTAATTAGTGTTAATTAGTGTTAATTAGTGTTACAAATGTTTCAACCAAAGCAATATGTAATTCACATAGGCAATACAAAAGAACTTATTAATACTCTCCTAAAACAAAACAAAGGTTTCTGATTTCCAATTTGTTTTTCAATATTAATATATTTTTTAGTAAAAAAGCTATATATTTTTGAGAACTGTGACCCATTTCACACTATTTCCGGAATAAGAATAAAAAATAGTTTCACTTTAATCTTACAATCAATATAACAATCTTTTCTGCGTTTTTTGTTCTCCGCGTATCAAATTTGTTAGTCCGATTTCCGTGAACGTAGCCAAAACAAAACCACATTACAAATGTAACATATTTTCCTTTCGTGTGGAGACCAGCGTTTAAGCCATTCTCTCGCCTAACTGATCGGAATACCACTCGAATGAGATATTTTTTTAGTTGTCAAGTTTTTTAAATATTTGTTATAATAATAATAATAATAATAATAATAATAATAATAATAATAATAATAAATAAATAAATAAATAATTTTGGTTTCTCCCTCATGCGCCATAAAATAAGCAAATACTTATCATCTGACATTTGCCTGATAAGCAATTTATTATTTATATTATGAAATCACGTGCTGTCCGTTTGGCAGCAAACGCCAACACAACGTCGAGTGCTTTGGTTTTCTTCTCTCCAGCCTTCTCGTCTGACTGTATCGTCGTCTTTCACATTAGCGGCTGTCGAGAGAAACACGCATAGGTTCCAAAATATAAAAAATAAAACAAAACACAAACGCACAAACTCCGACCCATTCTCTGAAAATTAGTTGCACTCTGTGTGTTTTGTGCAACGAAATCCAACCTCTTTACGCTAAGGTTCATGCCTACGTTCCACTGAGGTTGTGTTCGTCAGTTGATGTCAACTCGTTTCGATTTGCTCCAAGCCAACACTCGCGCTCTAGTATCAAACTTGCAACTATCTTCAGCCGTAGCAAAATCAGGACTGTCAACAAGTCGTCCCCAATTGTGGTAAACGGTCGCAAAACTCATCGATAACTCTAAAATATACTGACCGACTCTATGTTCCCGCTACTGCCACACCTTGATCAACAATCCTATTTCAGCTTTCTTCTGTGTTACTTTGTGAACAACTTCCTATACCTTTGTTCTGCTGATAAACTTATCCGATTATCTTTTGTTGTATTTTTTCCTATTTTTCATCAACTTTCCAACAATTATGGGGCAGAGTGGGGCAACATCGATAGTATCACTACATTAGCGCTTTAGCATGCCCCAAACTGTATAAATACTTCTCCTACCGCAAAAATACACTCTTAAGTTACCAGAAATGACCTTTATTAGTTTCAAGATGTATTTTGAGCTGTAAAACTTTTTCAGTACCAATCACCTAGGCGAGAGCAACCTGAAAACATAGCCTCCCATATAAACAGGTTTCTTTCAAAATTTCGATAAAACTATAACTACTTAAAACTTTTTCTAACACTCTAATTCATCTCAAAATATGATGACCGAAAATTGCACATACCATTAGAAGAGGTCTTTGATTTTGCTCACCCCTACCCTCAATATAGTCTTTATGAAATCATGTTTTTATTTAATGCCTGCGATGCATTTTACTAAGCTTTAATATCATTCTTCAAACGCACCACGACGGTGTCATTTATTGCATACATATTTATAAAGGTGTCATATGAACGTAGGTTTTTATGCATAACTATTTATTTACCAGGCCTACTATATATTTATTTATTGTAATTCTATGAGAATGAGTAGCAGAACGATATTGGCAACTCATAGGCTACATTCCTAAAATCGTTTGTTAATTATCCTATGAAAAGTAAATTTATTGTAGCAGTGCTTTCCCAACATATATTAAACTAACGGGGGTACCCGGCGTTTCCTGGATGTTTGTATGTGTGTATGGAATAATAAAAAAGTGGTAATAAGGCAGGCAGGCAGGGTCATACTTGAACATCAAAGGAGGAAAAGAATGTGAAAAAGTGTTAGTAGGCAGGTAGGCACGAACCCGAATTTTGACGCGAAATCCGAAAAGAAAGCGTGAGATTTTACCGCTGCGCTATGACGCGAGAGGGAGTGAAAAGCGTTCAAATGTTGACATGCAGAAAAGTTAAGTGAAT
This sequence comes from Euprymna scolopes, assembly GCF_053919585.1. Classification (NCBI taxonomy): domain Eukaryota; kingdom Metazoa; phylum Mollusca; class Cephalopoda; order Sepiida; family Sepiolidae; genus Euprymna; species Euprymna scolopes. Next base: position 17,114,148 of record NC_136514.1, on the reverse strand, counting down.
CAGTTCATGTAGGCACAGAAATGAAATCATGCTGTTAGCCAGTTAAGTTTTCAGCTTTCGCCTGCCGTATTTGTTTCCCCACGGTGTTGGGAAAAAACCACCCCCCTACAACATAGAGGTTGTCCAAATGAATAAAAATTGTCTGATACGGGGAGTTTTCCCCACAGTGATCAAAGCTAATTGCTTCTGGACATCCTTGGTACGAAAGCTTAGAATCTGCCTTCGCTTTCGATTAGTTTCGCTTTTATACGAAAAACACAAAGAGGTTGAAGAGGCTCAAAATCAAAAGTTTCAAAGACAGTGCCTATCGGCTCATCTTCCAATGGTGGACTGTAGCTGTTTTCAACTAATCAGCATCTTCTAAGCTGTTTCTGGGGACGTTTGTGGGTATATGTTGGTCCTTGGATGATATATACCATGTCACCGACTCTCTTAGTAATTGCATTGTTTTTAATAGTTCCGGAAAAAATATCACACTCTCATTCTATCATATAATACACTATTAAAAAAAAAAAAAACTGAAATGTTTCTAATAATAATAAATTATAATTAATAATTAATAATAATAAACCCAATTAAAAGCTACCGGGATAATATAGAAATGCAATCCCGAGAATAGTTAAGAAAATTACGAGGTACCTTCAATGAGTTTCCAGAGGAATTCAAAATTGTTGCAAACTGTTAAAAAATTCACTATGTTATTGCTATACAACTTATGAGATGACTGACCATTTTTAATTATTTCAGATTACAATGAACAGCTTGAACTCGAATAGTAACTCCATTGCACTGTACCTTGTTTGGTGTAAAAAGAAATTAAATTTCTGTTTTAAACTTGGAAAAATGCCGCAGAAACGCACGGATTGCTTCAGACTCCTTTTGGACCATCTTACTTACATCTTGATTCGAGCGTCAGTGTTTGAGTGGCATAAGTGATTCAAACAAGGCAAGGAGTCTCTGGGGATGATGGGAAGTGTGGAAGAAGTAAGGAAGTCAGAACACTAAAGCTGTTTGGTTAAATAAAAAATATCAGGAATAAGGATCGTTATCTGTCTATAGAGAAAATAAGTGAACAATTTGGTGTCAATGTAGGAACTATACACACAAGTATTCGCGAGGAACTGAAAATGCGGCAGATTTGCACGAATGCATCAGTCCACGCCTCAGTCCTCTTCACAGACAATTTGAGCAAGATGGGTATCAAGACAGATCCGCACTGTGCCTATAGTTCCGACCTTGCTTCCTTTGACTTTTGGTTATTCTCAACAAAGGCGACTCTTAGAAGAATGATTATTTCGAAGATGGACTAGAGTTTTAGTCGTGTATTACCAATAAAAGTGCCCTTAGGAAAAAAATTTTGGAAGCTAATTGTAGGCACCTTGTAGATGTTCAGAAGTTTCAAATTGCTAGCTGTAAGAAATCACACGTAAAGAAAGATTTTGCAAGAAATTGAAATAAATAAATAAAAATGCTTGAAATACTATAAAAATATAATGTCACGTATATAATTAAATTATTTATAAAATTAATAATATACATTAGACACACATGATTTTTGTGTGTATATTAACAATAATATAAAAATTGACATAACACATTTCATATAATTTTTTAAGTATTTTAAGTATAAAAATACAAGAAATGTGCTAATACAACGGATTCAATGAAATTGGCTAAAAGATGCACTACATGGGCATAAATGTAATCGCAAACTATACATGCAAGCTATTAGTCTGATGAATTGCTTGGTAACAAAACGTAAAGTTTTCTGCCTAGCTTATCACAAAAATATTTTTATTATATATATATATATATATATATATATATATATATATATATACTAGCAGTTCAGCCTGACTTTGCACTTTGCTTGGTCCCTATGTACTGTTAAAAACTTGGCCTACGTGTAAATACATATTATGAAAGATTGCAAATGTTTAGACCAAAATTTGCCTGAGTAATTTCGTAGAGACCGCAGAGGTCATTTTTTAAAACTTTGACCCCAATTGTAACGTCTTAACATTTATTTTTTTGGCTCAAATGAAATTAAAAAGTTTGATCCATGTCCAAGTAACTTACATTTAAAATTTAAAGTGTTCAGACCCAAAATTGGCAAAGAAGTTTGTTAGAGTTTTCAAAGGTCAAATCGTAGAACTTTGACACATTGACAGCCAAATTTTTGGCCGAAACCCGATTAAATAGATTTTCACAAATCTCAATACTCCTTATGACAAATCCCGAGTCTCTAGACCGAAAATTGGCAGAGTTATTTGGTAGGAAAATGTACACAGACATACGCAGAGACAAACATTTTCACTTATATATATATATATATATATATATATATATATATTATAAAAAACTGTTATCTCCATAAGTATGCATATAATAAATTGAATTAATAAATTTTCTAATTATTAAATGGAACATTTTGGCAGAATATTCCTTAATTAATAGAACATGTTAGTACGAATAGTTTGATATTGTCACTTCATTTCTAAAATTTTAAACGACGTAATGGAAACATATTATAAGGTATTTACAGCTTCTCTTCCAATTTTCGTATTTTAATCGAACTTTCGTTCCATAACTAGACCTCCAAAGGTTTGTGACTTGGCATTAAATCTTGTTAAACAAAATACTTTGACAGCAGTCCCAAAAGCAGAGAAAGTCACCTTTATTGCAATCCTTATATATATAAACAGCAGTTTGAATATATATATATATAGTTTGCATATATATATATAAAGAGCAGTTTGAATATATATATATATATATATAGATTGCATATATATATATAAAGAGCAGTTTCCATATATATATATATATATATATAAAGAGCAGTTTGAATATATATATATATATATATATATAAAGAGCAGTTTGAATATATATATATATATATATATATATATATATATATATATATATATATATAAAGAGCAGTTTGCAAAGTAAATTGAGAATAGAGTAGGAGCCGGAATATCCCCCTGTTTCACACATTTGCCAACGGGAAATTCCACAGATAGTTGCGCGTTGAATGTAACACGAGCCTTCATATTTCTGTTTAGTTCTTGAAACGTCCTGACAAATGTAATAGGATATCCAATCTTTCCAAGACTTACCCACAAAGCCTGTCTGTTTACAGTATCAAAGTCATTTGTGAAGTCAAGGAATATTTATAAAGTGGCATCTGTTGTTTAATGAACATTTCCTCAGCTGCCTTGCAGTAAATATCATTCCCACATTTCCCCTACCCTCAGTGAAACTCCATTGCGCCTCAGAGAAGATTAACGGACATTTCATAGAACCTGAGCTTAAAATTTTACTCTAAAATAACTTTCAAATTGTTAATAAATTAAAAATTAAAAAATTAATCCCGCTTTAGCAGACAGGCCATGCAGAACGCTCATGTTTTATGAGTATAAAAATATTAAATATATCAATTTATATGTTTATTAATAATCAGATCCACCGAACATATATATAAAAAACTTTTTTACCGGACCCATTATATAAACAAAGGAAAATTGACCCAGAAAAATGCCTGATACGGATCATTACATTGTGATGTGGATTACTAAAAAAAGAATTTGGATCATTTTGCCACACTTGCTTCAAAGACATTCACTTCGTATTTTACCATGCAATTTTAATGTTAACTTTTATATCCTTTTCTTTAACTTCCCTTATTCTATAAGTTTTAATTTCTCAATCAATTTTTAATTGTGATTTCCATGTCTTACTGATTTAGCAAATAAAGTGTAAAAAACTATAAGTATTTGCTAATATTTGCTCCTCTGAAGAGATGGTAGACATCGAAATCCTATATTATAAAAATTTAATTATAAAGAGTTAAAATATTTCGAATGTATTCTATGTCTTGCATAGAATAATAAAAATCTTTTGATCTAAAACTCAAACATTTCACGTCATAATTTTTTTAATTCATTGAATGATAATAATATATATATATATATATATTTACAAAGGCACCACCAGATTATCAAGGCCAAGAGGCCACTCAAGGATAAGGGTTACAGAATGTACAGTAGTATATATATATATATATATATATATATATATATATATATATATATATATATATATATATATATGTGTGTGTAAAAGAGATTTAGACGGCTGTCACAATGCGAGGAATGAATTATAGTAACTGTTGGTAAGAGGAGACGAGAACAAGTGGCGATTTACAAATCAATAAGTACATATATAGAGATTTAAAAAAAAAAATTTTTATATATATATTTATTCAGGTGTATGGTAAAATGTCTTACTTGTATTCATGCGACGTATTCCATTATTAATTTCGGAAAAATTTTCCCTTTTCAAATGGTGTGCGTAACAGGTCGATTCAAAGCATGCTGGATTACGCACTCCATTTGAAAAGGGAAAATTTTTCCGAAATTAATAATGGAATACGTCGCATGAATACAAGTAAGACATTTTACCATACAACTGAATAAATATATATATATATATATATATAAAAATATATATATATGTACATATTGATTTGTAAATCGCCACTTGTTCTCGTCTCCTCTTACCAACAGCGACTATAATTAATTCCTCGCACTGTGACAGCCTTCTAAATCTCTTTAACATACCTATCCCACACAATGCTTCAATATATATATATATATATATATATATATATATATATATATATATATATATATATATATATATATATAAACTTTGCCGATGCAATAACGGCCGAATCCATCCCATATATCATGTTCCCGACCAATGGTCTACTTCTACTCAAGTTTTGTTGTTTATATATATATATATATATATATATATATATATGTATATATATACATATATATATATATTGTTATTTTGTTTATATATATATATATACTCCTATAAAATCGTTTTTTCTTTTATGTGCATTGATATTCATATTTAAAACACCCTTTTCTATTTTTTTATATTTTTATAAGATCTAGCTTATTTGCATATTCTTTTAAACATTCATTTTAATTAATTACCTATTAGTTTTTGCGATTTTCTAATGGGATAATCATCTTTTGTAAACTATTAAGTGTAATTATATTCATGCAGATATTCTACATGATTTATACTTGCATAATATTTGCGTAAAATGTTTATACTAAACACAAAATTGTTTCCATATATATTCACGTATACGTATATATTTTTGTTTAACAAATTTTGCCTACCAAAGTCCTCCAAGATATTTTGGTCTACAGACATTAAACTTCATATATAAGGTATCTGAATCTATACAAAACTTTATATTTGGGTTTTAGCCCGGAAAACTTGGTGCCAAAGTGTGAAGATTTAGAAAAATGAAATTTGCCAGGTGAAGGTCAAAAAGAGGAGGTATTTTTCTCCTGAAATTAATCAAATTTCTCTATCACCAACGGACTTTTTATACACCAGACATACTAACAACTTGGTTGAAAAATAATTATACAATGAGATGAGGAATGATAGATAAATAAACAGTTAGACATTTCTCTACTCAAACATACCCGTATACTTGTTTATTTTTCTTTCCTCATATATATATATATATATACATATATATATATATATATATATATATATATATATGTATGTATATATATTCAAACATAAGTTAAGAAATATATATATTAAAACATATATATATATATTTAGAGCAACATCACTATTCTTAAATTATATTTTGCAGTAAGAAAAAGTAATTTTATGAACTACTCGTGTAGTTATGTTTTTGTTTTCAGTTTTTTTTTCTTTTTTTTACTATAAACTACAGCCCCTAATCGGCAACTTCAGTCGATTTCCACGACTTTAAAAATTGTACATGTTCTGTATTACACCTTCATATCTGTTGACATCCTTAGGTTAGCGACGCACGAACATGAAAACAAAAGTCTAAAATAGTATCAGAGGTTTTCTCTGAAGAGGAATACATTCATATTTTTTTAATATAACTAATATAATCTGACATTATGTTGGAACGTAGTCATATTTCTATTACAATTTCTCATGAAATTCATCTTCTGTCTACATAAACAATATACGCAATCTATAATATCTCTTCTCCTAATATGATGTTACTTAATAAAATAATGATAAAATTTTAGAGGTTTTCCTCGTCCTCGATTACTTGCTCTTCTAAAGCTTCAAGTCTTTCCTATAACAATATTTGGAGGAAGTATCTTTACGCGTTCGTTCATATTTGCTTTTATGATTAAACTAACCGAGAGACTCGACGTTGCCGGATATTGAATGATGATCAACGAATATTTCACGCTACTATATTTTTATTGTCATCGAAATACGTGAAATGACTCAGGAGGAAGCTTCACATCTTCCATGCCATAACTAAGTTGAAAATGTATGCTGATATACATTGCTCTCTAGAGAACCTACTGTTTATTGTATAAAGTTTTTACATGTATACTAGCAAAAGTACCTGTCGTTGACTGGGTTCAAAAACAGCCCACAGAAAATGGACTCTGATTTATGAAAGTATGATAGGTTATGAAAAGGAAGGGTTGTAAAGAGATAACTTCGAATTTGAGGGTATCAAAACCAAAGCAAAATATGATGAAAGTAAAAATAAAATAGATAAACCCTATAATTTATTATACCATACCTGTTCACACTGAAACACTTATTACAATATTCTGTGGACCTATATAAAAAAAACTTGCGAAACTTTGTGACATATTTCCTTTCTATGGAGGTCGGGCGCGAACGAACACCCCATAATTTTATTATACCATATTTCTTCAAACTGAAACATAATTATCAAAGTATACTTACGCTTATATATATGAAAAGTCTTTATTAAAGTCTGTGCCTATTTCCATTCTATGGAGTACAGGCGCGAACGCAGACCCCACAATTTTATTATACCATCCCTATTTAAGTTGAAACATACTTATCAAAGTATTATTATGTACATCTATATCAAAAGCACTTGTAAACGTTTTTTTTTTTTTAATTTTTAAATTTTTTTTTATACTTTGTGGACCAGGCGCGAACGCAGACCCCCACAATTTTAATGAACCGCCGTTATTTCAGATCAAATATTCCCATTCCTGTGTCTCAATACATCTTCTATCATTATATGTAATCAGTTTTTAAAAATAGTCAACCATATAGAAGCCTATTTGTTACCAGACACACACACATTTACACACACACACATTCAACTTTATATTATATTATATTATATATATATATATATATATATGTATATATATATATAATTCCTTCCAGTTAACGAAAAAAATATTAAGAAATTTACCATGTCATGCAAAAAAAACCCCAAAAAAAACAACAAAAAAAAAACACGTAAATTTTCAAGTCTTATAAAATTTTTGCAGTTAATGAAAAAAACATTAAGAAATTTATGCGAGTATTTTGGACTTACGGACCACTTCATGCAAAACAAAACAAAAAAAAAAACAACAAAACGTTATCAGCTTAACCACAATTTTTACGGCCAGTTGTTCAATCATTGTTGCTAAGCAAGTACATAGAAAAATAGCTTTACCGATGATAAATAAAGTAAAATAAACAATTTCGATTATCGATTATCAGTAATTATCGGATGTATTCTGAGACAAAACTTAACTAAGAACACTCTCACACTTATAAAGTTTTGTAAATTTTAAAGAAGATCTGTTAAGTCGTTTTGGAACCTATAAGGAACGAACTCACACACATACAAAGTTGCGTTTATATTATTGTAGAAGATAGATGGATAGATTGATAAAGATATTGTTAATCCTTTTGCTGTTGTTTAATTTTTTTCTTTAATCGAAGTTCATAGAAGGGGTTCCTTCATGAGGTTAACAAGTTATCTTTATACGAGTGCATAACTATGCAAGCATTTTGTTAAGGTTCCCTTTACCTGTCAAACATTGATTTAGTAAAGTGGTTAAGGAACATTTTCCTTTTACCAACTGAACAGTAAACCTTGTTATAGTATACAATGGGCCTTCAATAAGTTTCCAGACTGCTTCGTACAGAGATTTAAAATTGTTGCAGGCCTTTGTAAATTCAGTATGTTATTGCTGTACATCTTATGAGATGGCTGACCAATTTTTACGATTTCAAGTTCAAATGAACAACTACAACACAAATTGGAATACTTACTTAAATCCTTACTAAATCCTGATTTTCACATAACGTTGACACTTTTCAAGTGTGTATTTACTCAATTTTAGATGCATAATACTTACTGTCTTTTAATGTAAATGATTCCTCATTTAGTAATATATTATGAAAACAACAACATGAAGCTTCTTTTAATGAATAAACAGGTTTTCTCTTGCATTCTTCATTGACCGCAATCTTTATAAATTGCCTCCCTTCCTGAGGATTACACTTGATCCATATATGTGATATATAGATATTCGCGTATTCCATTAAAGTTTTCTTTTACCTATCAACAACTGAGTTAGTAAAATTGTTAATGGACATTTTCCTGTCCTCAATTGACCAATAAAAATTGTTATAGTATACAAGGTATCTTCAGTAAATTTCCAGACTGTTATTGTATAGGCATTTAAAATTGTTGTAGACTTTTGAAAATTCAGTATGTTATTGCTATACATCTTATGAGATGACTGACCAATTTTTATGATTTAAGGTTCAAATGAACAGCTACAGCAGGAATTGGGATACACCCTACTGAAGCCTGATTGTCACTGCTGGTGTATTGTGAAAAATTGACCGCAATCTTTCTAAATTGGATTCCTTTCCTGAGGCTAACGCTTGACCTCTATATGAGATATAGAGATATTCCAATATTCCATGTAAGTCTTCTTTTACCTATAAAACATTGAGTTAGTAAAATGGTTAAAGAATATTTTTCTCTCCTCAATTGACCAGTAAACCTTTTTATAGTATATATCCTGTTTGTGGTTACTTTATTTTAAGGGATTTACGGACAAGAATCCATCTGATCTAGTGAAGCATCCAGCAAACAGCTATTTCCTTACGTAACATCACTGGAAGAATATACACCGTATGAGTCGATGTATAACTGTGCTGGGGGAATCTTATTTAGGCTTTGAATTCTATGTTATCTATATAATAATCTGCTTGCCCCTTCATTAGTTCGTCCGTACGAATGTGCATAATGAAGTCCCCAAACAAACGACACCATATACTGGCAAGTTCCCCTCTTACCCGTGGGAACGATTTTGTCAAGAGTCTTTCTGGTTTGAAGATCCATCTACGTGCGCATTGGCGCTCTACATCAATCTGAACAGATGACATACTTCTGTCACACACACACAACACACACACACATATATATATATATGTGTGTATATATTAATATGAATTAACTGAACAGATAAGAACACACGTTCCTTAAATAATTACCAACATATAAAATTATTAAAGTGACTAAATAAACATGCAATAAAATAGTACAAGCCCGGTACATATAAACACGGTTTGTTATTTCGTGTTTTAATTACAAAATTTTAAATATAACTCAATTCCAAAATTAATGGGTTTTCACGCTCGTACTTTGCATTATAAAAATATATATTAAAAAAAGTCCAAGGAAAAACAACGTCGATGCCCCGGTTTTAGTATTGACATTCAGTAACACCAATCGAACAATATCATTCGTATTATTTGAATTATTATTCGGACTAATATACGTTAAATCACCGAGGTTAAGTATCGCTAAGCCTAGTCAGTACTGGAATGGGTGACCATTTGGGAAATCAGTACTATATATGCTCTCTGCTTACCTTGGCATTTGTCTAGCATTTCTCCATTCCACTGGACTCAAGCAGTGCCGATGGACGAGAAATGTGGTCGGCTATTGCGCAACCTTTGTCTCACAATTACACGCACAGACATCTTCACAGGGAGTATCTATTGTCTCTTAGAACTAAGGAGGCATCGAATGTTCTCACCTTGTGTGTAATTCTCACAGTTAATCGCCGATGTAAACTCTGACATTTTTAAGTGAATCATGTCGATTAAATAAAGGGTTCTGTTCGAATTTCCGTGTAAAATCCTGATTTTGAAACGATACAACTGAAAGAAGGTCGGAGATCACATCAGCTGAAATATACTGAAAATCATACTACATATGAAAACAGTAGTTCAAAATTATCAATCTTCATATGGAAGTTTCAAAAATAATATTAAATTGGTTAAAAATTAATGTTTTATTTCGTTTTTACATTTAATCTTTCATTTATCCATTGCTTTTCCTGATAACATTCTCTAATATTTTTACATACGAATAATTTAATTGAATATGCTCCGCCAAACCCAAAGCGCTTTAACCTATCCTCTCGACGTAAAAACCTGACACGCTTGACAAAGTACAAAATCCCAACCCTACACTGCACAAATCCATAGATGCCCGAAACCCTTCAACTCAACCGAACCCCTGCTCCTTAATTGTAATGACATGCATAAGTTCAAGTGCAATGTCCACTAACATCTCGCTGCTAATTCCTTACATCTCTGTGAATTTGGTCCCAAATCGTTTACGTGCAAGTGATACATGACTTTGTTTGGCATGAAATAGCAGTAAAGATATGCAATTTTGTACTTCATCCAAGCTATGATCTTGTTATATATTCTGACCGATATATAATTTCTTGTTAGTTGTGCTAGTAATAAACCCTACATAATCGGTATGAAAGTCATAGGTATTTTGTTATTCAGCACGATTTTATTCACGGTTTCGTTTTTATTCAATGTCGTTCACATTATAATTTATCATATTAATGCCTAGTTATGGAAATATAGCACATGAATCATTAGCAATAATAGCGCTGGTGAAGCAGAGTCTATTACTTGGTAAGTATGAAAACGCGGTTTGTTTTTAAATGTATATTTACCAATTTATGCATGCGTTATACTCTGCCAACAATTGAAAGGAAATATGCTGAAATGGCGGGAATTACAAAGGGGACATTATATTAAATTTCGGAACTCGAAGACCAGGTCGTGAGCAAAAGTGCACAGCGAGTTTAAATCACGTTTCTATCCCCGGAATTGACAAATTCCCAACATCCGGGTGTTCAAGAGGACACCAATGGCGATAGAAAATGTGGAAATTTTGAAATGGCTTCTTATTATGGATGCCAAACCGTGGACGCTGTCAAGTTGGAACTATATCCAAAAATATATCTCAAACAATATTGACATATGTAGGAAAGTTCGATATGGGGCAACTGATGACGGCAAACATTACCAAGACGCAGATAGAGAAATATGCGAATGTACTCAGTTTTTCTTTTGATGAAAACCTTAGAATATTGCTTTCTACTTTCGTTTTATCACTAATTCTGTTTGCCTGCAACTGTCTTCACCTTTATCTCTCTCTCTCTTTCTCTCTCTCATTTTATATATATATATATATATATATATATATATATATATATATATATATATATATATATATATATATATATATATATATATAAGAAATGAGACCACGTAGTACTTTTGGTAAATTTATGACGTTTCGTCCCCATTTTGGGAGGCGTTTAAAAAAATGATAAAGATGATTGAGGAAATAAAATATAAAATACCGAGCAGACAGACCTTTGTGTCTTTCCCTTCTGAAAAAGGGTATATCTTTTATAATATAATGCTGAATGTCTGTGTTTGTGTGTGTGTGTGTCTGTCTGATCACGAATAGGCTCCTATATGGTTGACTATTTTTAAAAACTGACTACATATAATGATAGAAGGTGTATCGAGACACAGGAATGGGTCTGTTTGATCTGGCAGAACGGTGGTTCATTAAAATTATGGGGTCTGCGTTCGCGCCTGCTCCACAAAGTATGGAAATAAAAAAATTTAAAAATTAAAAAAAAACGTTTACAAGTGCTTTTGATATAGACGTACAAAATAATACTTTGATAAATATGTTTTCACTTAAATAAGGATGATATAATAAATTGCGGGGTCTGCGTTCGCGCATGGCCTCCATAGAATGAAAATATGCACAAACTTTAATAAAGACTTTTCATATCTATCTGCGTTAGTATACTTTGATAATTATGTTTCAGTTTGAAGAAATATGGTATAATAAAATTATGGAATGTTCATTCGCACCTGACCTCCATAGAATGGAAATATGTCACAAGATTTAACAAGTTTTTTTTAATATAGATCCACAGAATATTGTGATAAGTGTTTCAGTGTAAACAGGTATGGTATAATAAATTATGGGGCTTATCTATTTTATTTTTACTTTCATCATATTTTGCTTTGGTTTTGATACCCCCAAATTCAACCCAAATTTACAACCCTTCCTTTTCATAACCTATCATACTTTCATAAATCAGAGTCCATTTTCTGTAAGCTGTTTTTGAACCCAGTCAACGACGCGTACTTTTGCTAGTATATATATATATATATATATATATACTCATCCACATACATTCACAGCTCATCAGTGCGGCTAGGCAAGCAACTACCTCAAGCCAGGATCGGAGTCCGAACGCCTAAATGACGGTCGGAGCTTCTAACAATTGCGCTATGCGGCTGCTGCTATGCGGACGGTGAATTAACAGTGTTTTGTACACTATCCTAATACTTGAGCTTAATTTGTTTACACAAAGAGTATCGCTTAATATGCTAATAGTAACTTGTATATCACTTCCCAATATGCTCAACCTAAGATAGGGAGCATTAAACACACACATGCACACACACACACACGCACACACACATATATATATATGTATGTATAAATATAAATATATATATATATATTTAAATATTTAAATATTTTATGTAATCATTTTATGTGCATAAACTTTTTATCCATGCACACTGTGTCTGGATCAGCAAGGATCAATTATCAACATTTTACGAACTCATAACTAAACTATCAGTAGTCTAGAACGATGTCTTGCCAGATCTCATGTGCGGATTTTGTCGGTCTGGCATTGTTATTTTTTTTTATCAATATATCAGAAGTTTTGTAACCGTTCCTGTAATTAAGTAATTAATATTTTCGTTTCCTAAGCGGTGAATATATATATATATATATATATATATATATATATATATATATATATATATATATATGGCGCATAAGCCTGAAGAGTCCTAGAGTGGATGAAAAGCGGAATATTCAGTGTAGCTTAATCGCCATATATATTTTATAACTTACCGACTAGCTATACCTACGTATTGAGCACTTTTGATGTAAATACTTAAAGTTTACGAATAAATTTATACTTTCGTATATTAATTTTGTGTGAGTAAATTAAGTAGTTATATATATGTATGTATATATATATATATATATATATATATATATAGTATGTTATAAAAATATATACGGCAATTAAGATTAATTTCTATATATAATTTTATAACTAACTACCGAGCTCTAACTATGTAATGAGCACTGTTGAAGTAAATACTTAAAGTTTACGCATAAAATATACTTTCGTATATTAATTTATTAGCCCAGCCTTGATAAATTCGCTTTTCCACGCACATCTTATCTTCCTTTTAATAATATTATTTAAACTCATTCCCCTTTTCCTTGCCCTCATTTGTGAATTATTTCACGGATTTCTGCCCTTTAGATTACTTTGGACAATCTTCCAATTACGCGATTCCCTTGGATTTTACTTGTGAAAATTGAAACTTAACCAACTCTTTTGGATTTTACCGTTATTGGATATTTTACCCTTCACCAGACTATCCATTCACGTGAAATCACCTTTTCCTTACCCTATTCCCTCTGCTTCCCTATTTGTTACTAAGTAAGATCTATTACTTACTTTTAATTTTATTAAATACTTTTGCAAGCAAAATCCGATCCCGCATTTTGCTAAATCCCACCCTCTGATGAGAAGGAAAGTATTTCTTCGAAACTCCGCGAATTAAGGACTATCCACTTATTTTGTGCTACCTTTTTAAAATTAAATATGTTTTTAACTCTTTGTCAAAGTGTTTTTTAACATGTTTTATTAACTACTAATATATATATATATATATATATATATATATATATATATATACAAAGATAAACTAAAAGACAACCTGAAACGTCGTGGAACTTCTCTGAGTTCCTGGAAGAGTGCAGCACGGGATCGCAGAAAATGGAGGAAGATGGATTTTCCTGGGGACCAAAGAATTTTAACATAACCGCCTTTGTCATAGGGGCACCCTTCGTGCAAATATGAAGGCAAAACACAAGAAACATCCACCTAAAAATGAATATGTATGACATTGTGGTTTCAGAGCACGCAGCAAAGCAGGGTTATCTGTTCATTCGAGAAGGCATCTTTGACCTACGAGCATATGAAAGTTCACCATCTGCGGATGAGTGTGCCGAACGTCTACACGATTGCAATTACGCATGTGGTGTCAAAGAGCTTAGGAGCTGCTGAAGATTGCATGCTGAACCCTCATTCATCGTTTTCGATGAGAGAATCCACCATATATATATATATATATATATATATATATATATATATATATATATATATATATATATATATATATATATAAAACAATAAACATAGAAAGATTAAAGTTTTCAAAGTTTTAAAAACATTTTAGATACATAGAATAAGGAAAATGGACATTGGGGAAGAAACGGTATATTGCACTTTAAATCCAAAATGAATGCTAAATCTTGAAATGGAAATTCCTGATAGTAAGTAGGTAAAGTGATCCAACGCGTCTTGTAATCCTTCCAAGGCGCTAGATAACAATCACATACAAGCATATTTCCTTCGTTTTACCGTTGTTTAAATAAGAAATCCGGCAAATATTTATTTATATATATATATATCCGGTAAATATTTTTTAATATATATTCGGTAATTTTTTTTTTTTTTTGACGCGTTAGATCTCTTTACCTCCTTACTACGAGAAATTTCCATTTCAAAATTCTATATATTCAAAACGTATTAAAAACTTTAATTTTTCTGTGTTTATTTCTTTTAGCAAATAAGGTACACACCAACAAAACCATTTGCTAATACCTTTCCTCTGAGGAGATGAATAAGTATTGAAAACTCATGGGTTAAGGAAATACATTTATTCAATTGTATTCTTTGTTTTCAAATCATAAAAAAATCTATATTTTAAGGTTAATCTTTTCAAATCATATAATTTAAATATCTAAACACGGCAATGTGACGTAAAGAGATACTGCAAGCAATTGGATAAATAGAATCTTAAGTGCAGAATTCGGCATTGACATGTTAATTTACACTATATCAAAATTTCTCCGTGTTAGTCCGGGGAATAGAAAAAAGCCTTTAAAGAAAGATGTTTTCTAGAATTTATGGGGCTCTTCGGTGAAGGGTTATGATTTTGATGATTATTGGATTGTTCGAAAATATTTTTCTGCAGGATGCGTAAGTGCAGCAAGTTCGTCGGAACATATTCCGGTAAACTACTTATGCCACAAGTACAGGAACACAATGCTATAATAGGGTGTAAACTGAAACTTGTTAGACAATGAGTAACCGTTTTGACAAGATTTTTTTCGTGGAGCCTTGTCTAAGAAGGTCAACATAATCTTATTGAAAAGCATAGGTTCTCAACCGAGGGCAAACTTACTTCTAAGGGGTAAAAAATCATACAGTCGGGGTAATTCATAATTTAAATATTAGTATTTCTCTTCAGATTGTGTTATGTCTAAGAAACATAATACAAACTAACTTCATAATTTTCTATTTAGAAAAGGTTGGGTTTCTTTATTTTTATTTTGTGATACGAAACAAAAAGTCATAAACAATAAAATGTCATTATTGACATTCTTGTTTTCTTCTGTCACTTTATAATGGCTATGATTTTTTTTTTGTATGAGAGTAGTGGGGAAATGCCGAGGTCAATGATGGAGGAAATGTTCAGAAAAGCTGCTGTGGAGGGTAAGCCTTAATGTCATACAAAATTTATATTCATGTTAGGAATACAGAAAAAATATTCTAAATTTTTTGCCCCCCCCCAACAAAAGGAGACTGGATCTGTACACTCATCCTCGCCCGTTCATCCGTTCGTCCGTCCGCACTTTTCTCAATAATCACGTCTTGGATTTTTTTTTTTAAATTTTGCACAAACATTAAACATGATATAAGTAAAAACGTAACAGAACGGATTTTCCGGCCAAACTCCCGTTACCAAACTACCGTTACCTTTCGCGTTAAAATGGCTAAAATTTTAACTTTTGTGTTTATTAAAAAAATTGATAATTTGGATTTTTATAAAATTTTGTGAAAAGTTGTAACTAACTAATTTCTATATGATTTTGTTTATCTATACCTCGCGATAACTCTTGGGTGTGCCCCAGGGCCTCGTTTATGGCTAATAAAAACACTCCAGTTTTGGGATTATTTTACCATATTTGTCCAAAATTTTCTGTGCATGTCTATTTATTAGCAGTTTTGCATGGTGCTGAACTCAAATTTAAATATGTTGAGGCCTTGAGTATTTTTGGAGCTAAATGGGGTGGGGGTGGAGGGCAAGTGATGGATTTAATCATTTCTTTTTTTTGCATGGTGCAGAACTTAAATTTACATGTTTAGACATGAAACTGCAGCGTTTTTTTTTGTTCATTTTCACCAGGATTTGACGCCCCCTTTGGACGTTTCGGGCTAAATGGAGGGGGCAAATGCTGAACTTAGTCAATTTTTTATGATTCTTTCACTGTACAATTACGGGGAGCCACGAATGCTTCACCTGTTGATAATAAAAGTTACGTCATCACAAATTACCACATCTTTTTAGACAATACTGTATCCATATGATTCAGAGTACGAAGGGCATTTCAAAAGTAAAGCTTCCCATGTTTTAATCCGACTAAATGGATCCAAAAAGATTGCAAATTGCATTGTTATGATAACTAAACTAATGCATTCAGGAACTGAAAGTGACATCCTTCTGTTGCAAATATTGCCGGTGTGAGACTAAAAAAAGCAACCTCTGTCATGGACGTGCACCAGAAGCAGAGGATCGTAATTAAATTTCTAGAGAAAAAAGCATTGAGAAAGGTAGTGACTATGCAGAACACTAAATTCTGGAGCACAACAAGAGTTCGCTCGTTTCAATGGTGGAACTTTCGTCTTCATGGCTACTCGAACTTTTGGAATTAAAATAGAAAAGCTTTACTAATGGAACGACCCTCTCACTCTTCTCATGTGGGTTTTAGTTTCACAAAAATCTGGACAATGTATTCCCTGACCTTTTTCGAACTTGATTAAAAATTATCGTGATTTGTAATCTGCACTCATTTTCGAACCGGGCACCTTCCACCGCGAAATAAAATAGAAAGCTTTGGCTGTTACATAAAGTCCTAAGATTGCGATACCCTGGTAACGCTGATAGTTTTCAACTTTACACATGTTAATGCTGCCTCTAATTTTATTGAGATTCCCGTTTTGAGAAAGAACTTGATCTTTAGAGGAATTCTTCTTAGTAATGTTTCTATTACTTTTTGTTAATTTAGTAATTTATTCTTTTTTTTAATTTTTTTGCACATTAAAATTCGCCGGAATCTGATTTAGATGTGAATATGGTCGAATAGTTGATAAACATTAAAGTTGTTAGCGGCCTCAATCATTAAAAAGTTAATGAAATCTTCGAATTAAAGCAACTCAACCATTTTGAATTGCCTGGAATTGCTATGAGGAAAATACACACAAATACACAGCGTACAAATATATTCACTATCTTTAGTTTTAAAAAATGTATGTTTTATAATAAAGAAAATGATTTTATATTAAAAAGTAGTGTCTATTTATTTGTACACACACATACAAATATATATGTATATACATACACACACATACATGCATACACATACACACACGCACACACACACATATATATGTGTGTGTATGTATATATATATATATATATATATATATATATATATATATATATATATATATATTGTTACGGATGCCCCTCCGTTGGGAACGACGAAGATGGATTATGTAACAAAAATAAAAAAAGGAAAATAAATTTTTAGTCCTCGGGTTCGAATGCATGCGGTATATCGAACAAGAGGAGAGGGGAACACCTTTCTCAGACCAGTAAAATATAACAAAGTAGGCACAGAACACAGTGACAGAAAACTGAAGCAAAGGCGGTCTTAAATTTTAAAATTATTTTATTACAAAGAAAATGATATGCTAAAGGTAGTAGCTGTGAAAAGCACAGCGCAAAAGAACAAAAAAAACAGATCATGAGGATGGGGGGGTCTTATGCTAGTGTCCTAAAATGCTGATGAAAAATACATTAATGAAAAACAAAAGAAAATGGCAAGATAAACAAGTCGCCGATACGTCGCACGAAGAGGTATATAGAGAGGGAAGGCTTACAGTTCATATTCTTTTTCCTATGTGAGGTTTCTTGGCAGTCTGTGGTTTTAGGTTTCCATTCTTGCTTTTTTAAGTTTGGGTGGTTGGCTCCACAACGCATGTCCACAACTCGAATGTTAATTTATAAAGTCCATATGTCATTTTTTTTGTTTCAGAATATTCTGTTCAAATCCTTAGTCCATTGTAAATTACTTTTCTGTTTACTTTCAAATCGATGAGTGCCCGCATTCTCAACGATAACCCCAAGCAGGGCCCATCGTCTGTTCGCCATGATTATCTTTCAGAAGTATCTCTAAAAAAAAGTAAATTTGTCTTCTTCCTCCTTTCTCTCTTTCTCTCTTTTCCGTGTTTCCATCCATATTTCGCTCGTATTTCCTTTTCCCTTCTTTGTTCACTTTTTGGCGGTAAGAAACCCGAAACCGAAAGGGGTCATAAAGTGTGTTGACCGAATAACCTCGCCAAATCGCTGACGTATACTGAAGGAGGTGGAAAGTTTTAATATCGGTTGATATTCAACCCTTTCTTCCTCTCTCTTTGTTCTATACGCTCTTTTTCGCTCCTTTTCATTCGCCGACAATTTAAACACAACAAAAAGAAAAAGCTAGATGCATTCTTCGTCGGCCAAAATAAGTCAAAATTTAAAGTTTTCTTTTAAAACACATAATCTATTTTTAGGATTATAAAACAATATATATATATATATATATATATATATATATATATATATATATATATATATATATATATATATATACTTGAAATTTGATATGCAGGGTACTGAGATTTGGGAAAATTATTGTGATCAGCTTTCGGCCAGAAATCTGGTTGTTAACGATTTGACCTTTGAGAACTCTACCAAACTCCTCCGCCAATGTTGGGTCTAAACACTTGAAATTTTAGTTATAGGTTCCTTGGACATGGATCTAACTTAATAATTGATTTCAGCCCAAAACAATATATGTTAAGGGGTCATAATAGGGGTCAAAGTTAAAAAAATTGACCGCTTTCTTGGTCTCAACATACACCGCCAAACACCCGGGCAACGCCGGACTGAAATGCTAGTACATATATAAATTTATATATATGCATATATATGTATATATATATATATGTAAATATATATAAATATATATATGAATTTATATATATATAAATTTATATATATATATTTGTATATATACATATATATGTACATATATATATATATATATAGAAATAAAAATCACCATAAGTTTAACAAGGTAATCAAAATGGTAAACTTAAAATATATTATAAATATTAAAGAGTTAATATTTACAAGTAAAGTATTCTTAACCAGACGTAAAAGCTCAATAAATCGAAAAGGAAATAGAGCTTATAATATGAGAAAATGATTAATAAAACATGTTAAAAAACATCTTGAAAAAAAGTTAATTTACTTGATTCTTCCGGCCTTGGCAGATGTGTTGTAAATATTCTCTCCGGTGCTTTTTCTGTGCACATTTGAACTTTTCTTTTAATGATTTTGAACTCATTCCATTTGTGATTTTTTCCAAGGAATTCTGCCTTTTGGATCATTTTGGACCATTTGGAACTTACCTGTTGGGTTAGAAGTTTTTAATTCGACCGTGTTTGGATTTTACTATTCTTGGATTTTTTACCCTTCACCTGACTATCCATTCATGTGAAATCTTCTTATAATTTTTTCTTTTACCTCTTATTCCCCTTACCTTACCCTTTTATTAACCAAGTAAGATCTGTGACTTATTTGTGGTTTCATTAAATACTTTTACGTGCAAAATCCGATCCCGCATTTTGCTAATTCCTGTCCTATGATGAGAAGGAGAGTATTTCTTCGAAACTCCGCGAAATCAACAATTCCCTCACTAACCAACAATCACGAGGTCCTTTGCTCAGCAACCGAGAAGGCTAACATGCTTGCCAGTCGGTTTGCCTCAAACCCAACACTGGACCCTCTAAACCACCCCCTACCTCAATTCCCTATGCGGACAGACGCCACGCTAGACGATCTAATAATCACCCCTGCTCAGGTGCATGCTATCATAAAAAACCTTGACACTTCAAAAGCATGTGAACCCGACCTCATCCCAGCTGTGCTATTAAAAAAGTGCTCAGCCGAAGTAGCTCTAGTTCTCTCCAAACTCTACAACAAATGCCTTAATGAATCTTGCTTTCCGGGTTGTTGGAAAACTGCTTCTGTGGTACCAGTATTCAAGAATTCTGGCGAAAGAACTGACCCATTAAATTATCGCCCTATTAGCCTCCTCCCACTTTTTGCCAAAATATTTGAGACCTTAATTAACCATGCTCTAGTCCAGCACCTCACAGATGCTAAACTTCTGACCGACCAACAATATGGATTTAGACAAGTCCGTTCCACGGCAGACATCCTCACTGTAATCTCTGAACGCATATACCATTCACTGGACAAAGCGGGAGAGGGCAGAGCGGTAGCTCTAGATATATCTAAGGCTTTTGACAGGGTATGGGATGAGGGTCTCCTCAGGAAGATTAGATCATACGGTATCACTGGTAGAATACTTAACATAATTAAATCCTTCTTAGATAAGAGAAAAATCCAGGTTGTCCTCGACGGTCGTACATCTAAACAATATGATATAAATGCGGGAGTGCCCCAGGGATCTATCCTTGGACCTCTGCTGTTCCTGATATTCATAAATGACCTCCTCGACAAAATTGCCTCTGAGATGGGTATATATGCTGATGACACCACACTCTATAGCAGGTACGACAGGAAAACAAATTAACATATATCTAAAGTAATGGCAGAAACACTGGAGGATGACCTCCAAACAGTAGTGGAATGGGGACAAAAATGGATGGTCACGTTCAATGCCACCAAGACAAAACTGGTTTCATTCAATAATTACAAGAAACCTTCTCTACCACCTATAGCAATGGCCAACGACTCTTTATCTGAGAGTACGTCTCTCAAGCTCCTTTGCCTAACATTCACAGGAAACATGAGTTGGAACAATTACATCGAGGACATTGCCAGGGCCACTGCGAGGAAGGTGGGCTCTCTCTACCGTGCTAGAAAACTTCTAACACCCGAAAGTATCCTGTACCTCTATAACGCCACTATTCGCCCATGATGTATGGAGTATTGCTTTCATATTTGGGCTGGTGCATCGGCTACTAGTCTCTCGCTCCTTGACAGGGTTCAAAAGAGAGTCGCAAATCTGATAGGCCCTAAACTGGCATCTAAGCTTCAGCCTCTGTCCCATCGACGAAACGTTGCATCCCTCTGCCTGTTCTACAAGTATTATAATGGTGAATGCTCTGATGAACTGCAAGCACTTGTGCTCCCACGACGTGAACACGCTCGACGGACCCGACAAGCTGCAAAATCCCACCCCCACACTGTAGAGATCCCTAGATGTAAAAGATCTTTCTACTCCACTAGTTTCTTCTCCAGAACTGCTAGACTTTGGAATTCCATTCCAGGTCACTGCTTCCCCAACTGTACTGACATGCATAAGTTCAGGTGCAACGTGAACCAACATCTCGCTGCCCTAATCCCTACATAGTACAGCAGTAGATGTTTCCCCTGATAGTAGCCCCCTACACCAAAGTGGCAATCTGCCTTGTTTGGGGTGAAAATATTAAAAAATAAAAATTAAGGACTATCCACTTATCTTGTGCTTCCTTTTTAAAATTAAATATATTTTAACTCTTTTCCAATATGTTTTTTTAACATTTTTTATTAATCATTTGTTCATATATATATATATATATATATATATATATATATATATATATATATATATATATATATATATATATATATATATATATATAAAAGAGTGTGAACCACCAACCATTCAATTATAAGGATCTGCCGGAGTATAGTTACTTTACAATGCAACACAATTGAGTGTGCAAATATCTGCACCCTTTCTCTTAATATTTGAATATCGAATGCAACAGCAAATTCAAAGAACACATACTAGAAAGTTCCGTTGGAAATAAGTCACACATCATACACTATGACTATGCAATTCCTATAACTATGTACTTTAAAATCTGACATAATTACATGGGACAATAAGGAGAAAAAAGCAACCTTAGTAGATGCCGCTTCCCCTATGATGCTGAGTTAAATATATCTGCGAGGGCAAAATGATAACGAAATACCAAAACCTTATCTACGACATAACAAAAAAAGAAATAAATGGACACCTCAGAAGATCTTTATCGTTCCGATAATTATAGGAGCAACTGTACTGATGAAAAAGAACACAATGAAACAAATGAAAGAGAGATTCAAACGAGTGAGCTTAAAGGGACAGTTAGAATCATAAACCGATCTCTCGGTTGGAAACTATGAGATAGCGAGTAAATGTCTGCCCTTCGGTAAGATGTCCAATCCCCTGCATGAAAAAACTGATGAAATATATATATATATATATATATATATATATATATATATATATATATATATATATATATAAGTCGTTGAAATGTCGTTAGTATCAATGTATACCGTTTTCGTTTAACGGGTCTAGATTGTTATTTTAAAACCATTCACAGTTAATTTTGAGTTAAGCTCAATGTGTCTATTTAATAGGGACAGGGCATATATAGTGCAAAATTTTGTTGAAATTTCAAAGACTCACGTTTTCGTTATATAACCTTCATTTATTTCCTGTATTTTTCCATTCCAGCTGTTTCATTGATGAGTTGGCAATTTTACGATTTATGTTTCCATAATATATATATATATATATATATATATATATATATATATATATATATATATATATATATACACTCGTGAAAAAAAATGGGCCATGATTAAAATTGGAACAAAAAAATGGGCCATGATTGAAATTGGAAAGAAAACAATTTTTAAAATTTTTATCGCTTGTTTGCTAATAATTAGCTGTTATTTAGTATTTTTCAGATTATTAGTATTAAAGATGAGTCCAAGAAAAGAAAGACGACATCTTGACGAAAAAATGAAAAACCGAATTGCAGGATTACGACAGGTAAATTTGACTTACAAGCAGAGTTTCGACATTTTGAAAGAAGAAGAGGTGGCAACATCTCTTTCAGCTGTGAAGAGAATTGGGCAAAGGTTCGAAATTGAAGGCACAGTGAGCAGGAAAGTTGGTTCTGGTCGCCCCAGAGCATCCACAATGAAGGACGATCACAGGCTTAAAATGACCGTTTTGAAGGATCGCAAAAAAACTTATGTTGACCATAGCAAACAATTCGAAACAGCAAAAGGAAATTCTCTTTCTAGAGTGACAATATCTAGAAGGATGAAGGAAATGGGATTTTCATCAAAAAGATGTGCAAAAAAACCTTTGTTAACTAAGAAGGACATTAGCAACAGAAAGACATTTTATAAACACTATTGAATAAGCAGGTAAAACAAGTAAGAATAAAACATGGAATATGATGTTATGAACTGGACGCAAAAGAACATAGATTTCTCCATTCAATCCCAGAAATTCCTAGCTATTTTTTCTATATAATTATAAAACTCAAATGCCATTGTAACGAGTGATGTAACCCACTTTCCGGATTACGACATCCGGTTGCACATGCGCGCATAAACATTAACCCATAACAATGTAAACAAATAAACACAAACTTCTTTTGCAGATTTTGATCTGGGCACTGAAATATTAACGTGGTTATTTTGAAATTATTATTTAACATAGGAAGGGTGGCGGTGTTTTGCAACTATTCTTTATTACAAGTATAGTGTCGCTATTTTCTTACAACTAAACAACTTTAACCCGTTGACAAAATATTATTTTACTGTGTACGTTTTCAGCGTCCCAATTGTTTTTATTTTCGCGTTTAAATTACCTAAATAATTGTTAACACTTTCTGCATTTTTTACATCGTTCATTTCCGTATTAGGCTTAAGTTATTTTAACGCAATTTTCTCACAAATAAATCTACTTTAAGCTTTAACAACCATAGAGTATTTTACAACGTATTGTTTTACTGTGTACGTTTTCAGCATGCCAATTTTTTTCGCGTTTAAATTAAACGATATATCAAATTTGAATAGTGCAGATTTACCTATAAGTATAGCAAACCACTTATGATTCAATGGCTGTAATTTAAAAAAAATATATACAATTATAAACAGAACGACTCATAGAAATCTATCTATATCCTTTTTTTATTTATAATATATTTTCATAGAAATGTTTCTGTTATGTCACCATGCTCATACATTAATTCCATAGCTTCAACGGGTCACGGGACGTCTAGTATTATATATAATTTTTTTTATATAATATTATATATTTTAGCAATAGTGGAAATTGTGTTATTGATTTAATTTATAGTTTCCTAAACAACGAGTCAAAAATAAATATAACGAATAACAAATTCATTCTAACAAATAACTTCTTAAGTTTCTAAAAGAATTTAGTGTCAAAACTAGCGGAAATCGCCGAAAGCTGAACATTGTAAAATAATGTTTAAAATGAAATTTAAATCGTGGCCGCTTCACTGAAAACTAAATATGCGAATTAAAAAGTTGACATTTCAATATTTGGCCGCTTGACTCAAAACTAAATATGCGAACTAAAAAGTTAATATTTTAAATTTTGGCTGCTTATGTGAAAACTAAATACGCAAAAAAAAATTAAATAAAAATCTCAATTTAGGACGCTTAAATTAAAATTAATTATGCAAATTAAAAAGCTAACATTTTATTTTGACCGCTTAAGTAAACACTCAAAATGCGAAGTAAAACTGTATCAACCCCATGATTATTCATGGCATTGCTAGTAAAGACTATAATCACAATCTGTTGAGCACAAATATTTAAGTACTTCAAGCGGAAGATAAATGATTGCTTTCAGATTTTTTTGTTTTTCTATTCAATTATCTAATGTTATTTTTATCTACCTCTAGCTGAACATACCCGGTGTTGCCCAGGGATTACTAAAGTAATTACACTTTTTAAAGTTATATCTGTTCCCATGTGTTTTTGTTATAATTATGCATAAAAAATTGCATTTTAGTTTTAGAGAAGACAAGTTTTATATCATACTAGCGGATGGTAGCTGGCGTTACCCGGGTGTTTAGAGCTGGTAGTGCTCGGGCAGCGGGGGGGGGGTTATATCAAAACAAAAGAATAAGCGAAGTAATAACCCTGTTAAAATATTATAAGTTATATAAATATTATAAGAAAAACAATTCTAAAACTTGTTAAAAAAATCGAAAACAAAAACGAACGTAATGCAGACGAACGATGTTAAAATTTCTTATAATCGGAAAATTAAAAAAAAAAAACGTTAAAACTTCTTTAAAAAATCTGAAAATTAACACCAAAAAAACAGCGAACGTGAAAAAATGGCATGAATAACCCTGTTTCAATAGTAAAACTTTAAAAATCGGAAAAGACATCTCACATCACGATTTGAACATAAAACCTTTAGATAATGACACTGCGCTATAATCAACTGAGCTAAGACGACGTTGAAAAAATTAATTTTTTTTTAGTATTTAAACTAATTAAAGTTCCGAGACGTCATTTGCGCATGCGTCGAAGCCATCTTGTCATGAAAAAGAGAGCCGTTGAGGATGAAAGAATGAATGTTTTTAGCCAACTTTTCGATATCTGTTGGCCGAAGTTTAGCGCTTGAAAATAATACCTATCTGGCGTGGCCCCTGTCGAAAGTTTTTGCAAGATATACATACATACATACATACATACATACACACCTATTTTCGTATTTATATACATATATATATATATATATATATATATATATATATATATAGATTTCTTTTAGTCTATCTCTTTGTATGTCTGTCTGATCAATTTTTTTTCTCAGAAACTACTACAAAAAGAAAAAGTGTAATCTAGGAGGATGGTTCATTAACTGAGGAATATATTTTTCATTACTTATGATATAAGTAAGTAATGTTTGCGGTGATGTTGTCATAAAAGTAGAAAATGCAATACACTACCTTCCTGAATCGAATATGTATAAATAGCAATGGCTTAAATATACGTAGTGGTATAGTTTGGACTTCAGAGAGACAGCACGTCTTTATGAGTAATGTATAGCATCTTTAGTCCCTACATTATTTGGTCAATTACACATCTATTTGACAACGACACTATATCATCAAAAATTTAATCCCTCTAGTGGAATATGCATGTTAGCCTGAGAGTAACACACATATTACACAAGCGAGGTAACCGGTCTTGCCCGAGTGTGGAGAAATGGTGCAGAAAGAAGTCAATACAACCAGAAAAGTAGATGAATCCCGGGTGAAGAGAGGTGTGAAAAACAACAACAATTTTTTTTGTTTTAAAAGGAAAGAATCTCATCATATAAATAAAATAGAAATAAAAAAGGAGTAGGAAGGCAGGCTCAAACTTGTAACGGGAAGAAGGAAAATAAGGCGAAAATAAAAGCAAACCGCTTAACCTCATCGACCATCGTGACATACGATTCGCCGTCGTTCAAATTAAGGCTTTCATTAAAAGCGCGTACGACTTGCAAAAGTGTCAACGAAAAAAGTGACCCCTCCTTGTAGAAAACGATCCAGTAAAGGATGGAAGAATGAATGTTTTGGGCCAATTTGTCAATATTTGTCGTCTGAAAGACTGAGCTTTAAAACGATACTAATTTTTTCACGTTCTGACGCGTCTGTCGGAAGTTAAAACGAGACATACAAACACACACACAGTTTGCCCTTTAAATATTACATTTCACTCAAAGGAGGAAATAATGTCATGACAAAAAATCAGATATTGTGTTGTGTAGTACATTAACGTGGACTCATTTTGATGATAGTGATGATGAGTCATGTTGATGATAGTGATGATGAGTGAGAGAAGACATTTATAGATATTACATGATGACGACGACTGTGACAATTCTTGGGGTTTCATATTAATACGGACTGCATGATATGATGACAACAGTTCTTATACACATATAGAGAGGAGGAGGAGGAGGAGACTTTAATACTTGGAAGGTTTGTTTGTTAGTTGTTTTTGTTTTACGGCATATCAACCTTTTTCAGGTTATTTAATGCCGAATCCAAAGATTTTGAAGAACATTTTTTTAATATGATATATTTGTTGTTTTCAAGACGGTTTCTATTCAACCCACAGTTGGGACCCTAACAGGTACTAACACTCCGGGTTAGAGTGGACATGGGAGCAATGGCAATTAAAGGGTGGCTCCACACTCCTTAAAGCCCGCAAGCTGGGGCCTCACAACTGGATATAGTTTAAGGCCATATCCAGGACATATACTTGGAAGGGTTTACGAAAGAGTTACAAGATGATGATAAACACATTTACCTTTTTGGTTGCGAATGAATGACGACACGAGACAAACAGTTACAAATTATTGGTGATTGCTTTATTCAGCTGATCAGCCGGTCGATGACGTCAGGAATTGACCTTGTATCTACATAGTCTAATCTTCTACCTTTCGCCTCTAAGGGACTCTCCTCTCCAACTGATTCTCGCAACTCTTGGCTGATCAACTGACTGCCTGACTGACTGACTCCGAACCCATAGAATCCTATATTGAGAAATATCCTTTGTTTATGACGTCAGAAGTGTGGTTTTCAAACGTGACTAATTTTCACGTGGCTTTACATATGTTTGTCGAAACACGGTTTTGGCAAATAAAAAAATCCTCAATTCTAATTCAGTATTTTTTTATAGATTATATGACATCATATTTTCCTCAGAATTGCTGATCTATTATCTGCTTCCTTAATTCCAGGTCCTGGATATGACCTTAAACTATATCCAGTGGTGAGCCCCCAGCTTGCGGGCTTTGAGGAGTGTGGAGCTACCCTTTAATTACCATTGCTCCCAGGTCCACTCTGACCCGGAGTGGTAGTACCTGTTAGGGTCCCAACTATGGGTTAAATAGAAACCGACTTGAAAACAACAAATATATTATATTAAAACCTTTTTTCTTCTGAATCTTTGGATCCGACATTAAATAATCTGAAAAAGGTTGATATGCCGTAAAACAAAAACAACGAACCAACCTTAATTCCAGCCCGTTTCGTTCGCTAGTATTTACCGATTCTGTATCTTGATAACCCGTTATAAGACTGCTTCGTATTCCAGAAGCTTCTTATCCATTACAGGCATCTCTTCTTGTTGATTATGTTTCTTCGTCATATAACCGTTGTATTTTACCCGCTTGCATTACTAGATATTTTGTCATTGCATTAATTAACTTTTGTTCATTTCGACCTCTTACCTCAAGTGGATTCAATGCTGTTTCTGGAGCGATACTCATGAATATTAACGCAGTAGGAGAGGTTTCTCTTTTGGAGAGACACGTACACAACTTTATGTAATTATAGATCTTTAGATATGTAAATGGTAGGTCGATGTCATTCTGTAATCAAGATAATTACTTGTGTAAACATTTTATTTTAATTTGAGATTTACATTTACCGGAAAATGAGAGCAGTGTGATTATGGCCAGACAGTCAATCAACATCAATATATTGAATGCCACAGCTATTAAGAAGAACATAAAAATGTGTGAATTAATTAACTCAAGCGTTTGGAATGACGATTATTGTTATGAAGTGCAGACGTTGTTCAGCAGACACAGATTCCCAAACAATTCGAGAGGAAGATAAATTTTATAGTTGTTTACACATTTTTGTTATATTTATTCATTAGAAAGGACCAGTAAATACGCTTAAATATGATATTTTGATTTATTCACATTTCGTATATAGTATTATAGACTCAATCCGCTAGCGATTATTATATATAATTTGTTATGTTAGGCACTGGCAGGACAATGACGGGTGAGCGTGAAAAATGCAATAAAGAAAAAAATGTTGTGAACAGCAAAAATAATGCTAACCGTGGAATTTTATCATAAACCGATAAATGCTTTTAGCTTATAAATAATAACAAATAATCACGTAAGTAAACATCAAGCGATTTGATTTTTGAGACTGAATTTATTGATAACGTATTTATAAAGATAGTTTTTTTAGAGAGTTTAATTAGTTAGTAGCCAGAAAGTTTGAGAACGGACGGACGATGTGACAGCCGGTCGTAGTAGCTCTGAACCCCGACGGAGGCTGTCGAGGTAATGTCGATTAAGTGTAGAACTTAGAACAAACGTGCATCTTTCCAAGTGGAAAACATCCTGGGAATAAAATTTGTTGAAAATAGAACCCTAGACTTCTGGTAATTTTCTTGAGATACATCTTCATTTGCAGCCTCCGTGATCCGTCAAAACAAGACCCAAAAGATAACAGTTATCTCCCCTCTATTGGTCAGATGAAAAACCTCCTTCATGAAGATTATTAAATCCCAGTCTAAGAAAGTTTTTCCTTCGTTAATCGAGGACAAAATAAATACGATGTTATATCAGGAGATATATTGCACAGTAAAAATGTCCATAGTAATTTTGAATAATGACCCGAGCAATACCAGATTTTGTAAGGTGGACGACGTCGGGAATTAAAGATAAAAAAGAATTACAGTTACAAAAATATCCAAGAAAATACCAGGGTCCCAAGAATAGTAAACGGAACAAAAGGACCGAGCTGCCGATGTCAGACGCTGAACAAAGGAACAAAAGAATTCGGTCAATATAAACAAGCGAGGGACCGAACGAGAGAGAGGTGGGAGAGAGAAACACACATCACCCGTCATATCCTTCGTCTACATCTCTCTCTCTCAGTACAAACGTGGTTGTCAAAATAAAGACAGATGTTTTCATATCAGTTAAATGATTAGTTCGTTGTTATTAAAAATATATGCATCCGTACGCATTTGAAAAAAATAAGCTGATCAATTTCAACATATATTTATCTACGCCCGCTTATAATCCAATATTGAAAGCATATTTTATGCATGTGATAAAACATAATACTAACGCAAAAGTGACTTCGTCCTAAACATAGATTTTAAATAAGGACTTCTGCGCTTGAATAAGTTCATGTGTACACAGGAGAAAAATCATCGTTTCTATGTTCGAAGTTTGTTTGAAAGCAATGAAAGTGTTAGAGTAAAATCATATTACACAGAAATCCATAATCAGGATGTCAAAATACCGTCAGAAATCATTATGACCTCTGTTCCTTCTCAAGAGGCAATGATACTATCCGTGTTAATTGCTTAGCGTGTATTGTGAAGAAATTCTCATGCAAAACCCTACTGTACCTCTTCAGAGTCGGTACTGCTTGATTTCAATGAAAAAAAATACAAAAAGACTGGGAAAAATGCCTGAGCAAGCAAACCTAATTTCTAGATTTGTGACTAATTTTAATGCTGACCAGTGTCAAAGTCGAATACCTTTAATCATCAAACGAGAACTGGTATGTTACCGGGATTATTCTGTAGATATTAGGAATTTTACATTTAGATTTGTATTGCTGTGCTGTGAAAAATGAGGGATTATTTTTGTACAGCTATCAAATTACGTACAAATTTTTATAATAAAATTACTTTTAAAAAGTTATAGATTTTTATATAAGCAATGTTAGTTGCTGCTATCTTATGACAGCTGCTAAGTACTGTAATATATTGAGTTTAGGCTTTTCGTTAGCATCGAATAACGTTTATTTACGTTTAACTGAAATTATAGAATTCCCCTCGAAGGACACAGTGTTTTATTAAATATCGCATGAGTAGATTATCTAGGTAATTGAAGATAATTAGAGATGTAACACTGGAAAGGTTAGCATATATCGATTTGTTGAATTAGGACAAATATTAACCGTTGAAATGTATTTAAAATAAATATGACGTATCATTAGACCAAAGACAGAAGGTGATAGGACGAGGTGTCCGTTTGCAATCACATAAAGAGTCCAGACGCACATTTGTCTCTCGTTTAGTTCTCTCTCTTCCTTAATTTTTAGGAGAGAGAGAGAACTGAATGGCGCGCAAAATCAGTAGTAGCCGCAGCATAGTTGACTAGCGAAAATATTAATAGCAGCAACAACCGCCTTAACACATATGTAAATTAAGCCGTATTAGCACATATGCAAATACAGCCGTCTAGGTACATATGCCAATTAAGTAAGCGGGATACAAGTGAAAAAAAAGGAGAAAAAAGGGCAGGAAGAGATCGGTCGAGTTTTGAATCTTGGGCGGTGAAAGGGAAAATGTGCTGCGTGGTCGAAAAACGAAAAAGCAAGCGACGACAAATACAAATTCTTAATCCAAACATACAACATTTTTACTCGGAAAAATAGTTGCTGCCTTGTTTACATGAAAAACAATAGTTATTTTACTTAACTCCATTCCATCAGTCATCGTCACAACTGTTAAACAAAAAACAATAGTTATGCTATAATCAACTTCTGACGATGGTTGGTGGAATGCCACCCTTATACTAGACTTGTACCATACATTAATGAATGTTAATTGGTTTGAAATGTTCTTTTTACCCTTCTTTATTGGCTCTTTTATACTCACTGCCAAATTTTATGCGAATATTATTTCAAACAAGGCCGATAGCCATTAGTCGCGTGCTCTCGTGTAATGAATGAATGCGTGAATGTAGGATTGACATGAAATTTTTAAAAATAAACTAAAATGACCGAAAAATGGGCTGAAATGACTTAAAATAAATGACTTAGAATGACTTTAATGAACTTAAGGATGAATTGAATTACCTTAAGAATGACTTGAATGCTTAAAAAAATCACCGGAATCCTTCAAAAACAACTTGAATGATCTGGAGAATGATTGAATGGCTTTGAGACTGACTGGTTGTATAGTGGGCGATCATTTTACATTAAATTAATACAGAAAATTGATCCCCCACTTTATATCACAATTAGTACAGCTATTAGATAGGTACTACACTTTGATCTTGGCCAAAAGGCCAAGAAAGGGGGGTATTTATTTGCTCCCCCACCGAGAAAATTAGGCAGAAAGCCGATTTTTTAATGTGGGGAGTGAAGGGGAAATGAGGACCAACTCCCAGGGAGTAGGGGAGCAGGATAGTGATAATTGGTATGAAGGGTTGCCCCTACATTGACCAAGGTCTTATATGTGGGGTTGCCCCCACATATGGTCTTTGCTTGCAGTATCCGCCGGAACAGATGGTATTTATTTGCTCCCCCACCGAGCAAATTAGGCACAAGGCCAATTTTTAATGTGAGGAGTGAAGGGAGGGGGAAGGGAAAAAGGGGACCAGCTCCCTAGAGGTGGGAAATGGGAGCTGGTTAAAGGTCAGGCATGTGGGGTTGCCCCCACATCTGGTCTTTGCTAGTCATAGCTAGTCATAGCCTGCAGTATCTGCCGGAACAGATACTGCACTTTGATCTTGGTCAAAAGGCCAAGAAAAACTTAAAAACTAAGAACAGCATTTATTAACAACGGACCTTTGATCTTAACCAAAAAGGCCAAGCACAAACGTGTTACGGACAGACCGACAGACCTACCGACCCACGGAGTGACCTATAGAGTCGCTTGCACGCGACTAAAAATTATATTACACAAATATCACACGCAAACGTTATTTTCGAAGCACAATTATACATTTTATGAACATCACCATGAGACGCAGTTTCAGAAAGTGATAAAACAAATAGATTAAAGCTTAATTATAATATATATATATATATATATATATTGTATTGTTAAGCTTTAATCTACTAAATTAAAATTTAATATATATATATATATATATATATATATAATCTGCTAAGCAGTTTTAACCTCTGACGAGAAGAACATCACATTCTTTTGAAACTCCGCGTAATAAGGATATTCAACCGCTATTTTTGTTAGAGGTATTCCGTTAAAATACATTTGTACATGTAAATTTCTGATTTGCAGTATTAAGCTCTACTTCTCACTGTCGAGGTTTTTCATGCCCATATATATATATATATATATATATATATATATATATATATATATATATATATATATTTGAATGATATATATATATATGAATAATATATATATATATACATATATATATATGATTGTTGAGCTGGATTAAATCCGACGTTATGAAATAAAATAGAGGTAGAAGGACCTGGATACTAAAAAACAACAATACACTCAACGCCATATTTTGTCACATCATGGAAAACGACCACCATTTTGATTTTAACAAAGCAACTTTCCTTAAACACATACATAACAGATCCACACGACGTTTAATTGAGTCAGCTATAATCTCCCATTCCAGCAATATAATTAAGCAAAGAAAAGGTTTTTTCCACGTTGCTCCCTTTCTGTCGAAAATAATTATTAAAGAAAACAACTTAGACACCGGTTAAACGCGAAAAAAGAAATCGTAATTTCACTTAATTTTATTTGTATTTTACTTATTTACTGTATTTTTTCATTATCTATTTTTAGACTCCATTTTATCACCTCCTATTCTTATTTTTAGATACCATCTTTTAAGTTACTGCGCTATTTTATCCCAATTCAATTATTTCTAATTTAAAAAAAAAAAAAATTCTTTCGTAATCTCGTGTCATTTTATTTATTTAATCTATCACCGCTATATTTCCAAACACAATTTTAAATCTCTACGATATTTTATCTTTTAGACGTAATCCACTACACTAGTTTACTCTAATTAGTTCTTCTCTCATAACATGTATATACATGTATATATGACATCTAATTTACATAAGGAAAACACGCTGCTCTCCCCCATCATTATATATAGCCACAATCCTCCGACTCTCTCGTCAATGACCATCCCTCTTGAAGAAGCCCGCATAAACCGGGCGAAACGTTGAGTATCCAGGTCCTTCCGCCTCCATTTTATTTCATATATATATATATATATATATATATATATATATATATATATATATATATATATATATGCTAGTGTGGGACGATTAATAAACATCGAAGACGAGAAACGGATAGATTGGAAATTTGGAGGACACTGACGGGGAAAAAAGTGCTGATTTTTCGATGCCAAAAGCGATTCTTCTATTATCTGTTAATCTCGTTTCGTGTAAAGCATAATATTTTGCTGTTGGTAATAATGATAAAATAAACATTTATTGATTTTAAACAATTAGTAAAACTAAAATCTATAAATCATCCGACATAACTTTTTTTTATTTTACGTTTTAGAAAATATCTGCACATTTAACATACGATTTTACGGTAATCGGAGAAATATCCACTATATAGCAAAATATTTAGGGATTGAAAAATGATCTGGATCGAAATCTGTAATTGTATCGGAATCTGGAATTTAGTACGCAATCGGTAATTGTATCAGAATAGTGACACATAGTAGAATCGTCCCGTCACGAATACATATACATATATATATATATATATATATATATATATATATATATATATATGTCCATATATGTATATATATATGCATATATATATCTCAGAACATTATTTATACATATATATTAATATATATATATATTAATATATATGTATATAAATATATCTATACGTGTATATATATATCAAAACTTCATTTATACATATATATTAATATATATATATAAATATATATATTAGTATATATAGATATAAATATATATATAAGTGTGTATATATATATCTAAAAACTTTATTTATACATATATATTAATATAAATATAAATATATATATTAGTATATATATATAAATATATATATATATATACATATATAGGCACCGCCAAAAATGGCCGCAAAATCAAGTTGTTGTTGTTTTTTAAAACTAAATTACATTTATTAAAATCCATTATTTCTGAGTAACTTTTTTTTCCAGAAAGATAAAACCCTGAATTTTATCATATAGAAAACAGAATAATGTAAAACGTTTTCTACTATTTTTAATTCAATTTTAAATGTTAAATTTTCCCAAAAAGTTAACAATTGACATTTTTTGTCTTGCACAAAAAACGTACTTAAATATTAAAAAAAAAGGGTTTTTGAAATAATTAATTTATTTATTTATTGTCTAACTAAGATTTAGGATGATTTTCTAAGAGAATATGCAAAAATATTATAATATAAGTACCTGAATTTTAAATAATTCCACTTCATATAGGTAACCAGATATTTCGCGTGGACGTAGAGTTCAGATCGACTCTGTTTACGTTTTCGTTTGATAAGGAGAAAACTATGGAAGACCAAACAGGCCAAAAAAACTTATTTTTCAATGACGAAAATTTCAATGTATTATTAAGCTGAGGCTGGCCAGTACCAGATGGGTGACCATTTGTATGATTTTGGTTTTTAATGTGTATGTGTGTGGGGGCCAGGCTCCCCAAAATGGGGGGGGGCAATTTAAAGCAGAATGAAAAAAAATTATTTCAGCGCGTTTGGTCCACCGTAGTCGAAAGGCGGCAAACGTTTTCAAACGGGATCGAAAAAAATGATGCTATTTTTAACACAAAGGGCACAATATTTATCGAATTTTTTTTTGTATCGATTATTCAAAGCATGCCCTGTTTTATAATGGTCATGCATTATTCGGCTCGCTAAAAAGAAATTGTTAATTTTTTTATCAAAAATTTTAAAATGGCTTTTTTCGTATAAATATTAAAAAAATTTTTTTTTTGTTTTGCTTAACTTAAATTAATGATTTTACTTAACATATTCACCGAATTTCACACTTCAAAACTCAAAAGAGGGATAATTAAACACAATCGAAGTTCAAAATAAGGTATGCAAACAATTTCTTTTTTTTTTAATCTATAATTCTGTCCCTTACAACAACACAATATGTTTTGTTCAGTTTCAGATGATTATTTTAAGCATATTTGTTCCCACTTCAAAACAAGGGGGGTTTTGTAAGCAAAAAAATATATATATATAAATATCGTTTATGAAAAATAAGTACATTGTTATAAAGTTCCTTCTTCTCCTAATAATCGCTGAAAATTTCGTATTGATCGGATAATTACCTGATTTTTGGTAGATTTTTAAAAAGACGGTCCGTCAAAAAGTACTGACCTGCCCCCCCCCCCAGTTTTGGCGGTGCCTATACATATAAAAACAAATAGAGAACACATATTACGATATTTTAATTCATCAATTTCATTATGTCTCTTGCAGCGCGCGTTTAATTTGATTTTGAATCATGTGTACAAAGCGGATTTATGCTCTGCCACTTGATAATATCGATATCGTTTTCTATCAGATAATTCTATTTCAATAATAAGAGAATGAGTTACGGTATCGTTATCTCGGTGAATCATAAAATCCTTAGGGGAATGTCGATATCAGAAGCGAGGTTTTGGCAAGTTTCGTTTACGATGTTAAGTTACGCGTTAACACGATACCATTCAATTCTGGAAGGCTCAAATACTCGCATAAATAATATCCCAAACAATTTAAACAGTTAGATTTATAGTTCGCCATTTTCAATACAAAACCTGCAAATTTTATGTCACACTTTGGAGGTGATATTTTGCATATAATAACATCTTTGTAAATATAGGAAATGCCTTCAATAACCTTTTTTTCGCCAGTTTTAGTAAAAGCAGTAAAAATTGTCGCAGATTTATGAAAGTTCGGAATATTATTTCTATGTATAACAATAATATTATGAGATGACTGACCAATATTTTATGATTCAGGTTCAAATGAACAGCTTCAACATGAATTGGAATATACTCTACTAAATCTTAATTATCACAGCTGGTGAATTTCCAAAATGAAACCTGGACCTGAGGCCAATTTAGAATAACGATATGCAATAGATTTCTGTTTTAAACTCGGAATATAAACAATAGAAACACATGGAATGCTTCAGACTGCTTTTGGACCATCTTGCATGAATTGAGCACCAGTTTTGTAGTGACATAAGAGATTCAAGAAAGACAGGGAGTCTGTGAGGGATGGTGAGAGGTGTCCAGGGAGTAAGGAAGTCAGAACACCAGAGTTGATTGGCCAAATAAAGAATTTCATTAATAAAGTCCGCCCTGCTGTCGTATGTATATAGGGGCAATGCGTGCAAAGTTTGATGTCAGTGTGAGAACTGTACACACAATTATTCGCGAGGAACTGAAGATGCGGAAGATTTGTGCGAATGCACCATTCCACGCCTTGATACTTGTCACAGACTATTTGACCGAGATAGGCATCGTGACAGTTGATCACTCTCTCAAGCGTTCAGATCTTGCTCTCTGTGACTTTTGGTTATTTCTTCAGCTCAAGAAAAACCTTGGAGGCTGTCGTTATAAGACAATTGTGGAGATGAAAGAGGCTGTGATGAAGGCCATAAGCACGCTCACGCAAAAAAAGACTTTCATAGGGCCGTCCAGAAGTTGCTGAGATCGTAGAACAAGTATATTGCAACCAGAGGGGATTACATCGAAGGGGTCTACAGTTTAATGCGTGTAATATCAATAAAAGTGTCTATATGGAAAATGTCAAGAAATTTATTGGAGCGACCTCGTACGTCTGTGTGCGTTCGGGTCATGATTGTTCAACGGTTTTGGTAATGTGATCTATTTGTTTAATTTCTGCCCCGATCGCAGTATCAATTGTGTTGTCTCCGTCAATGATAGATCGGAGGGTTCTTTCGCGAAACAAAATTACAACGGCATTTCAAAATAGGGAAGTTTTATTCTTAGGGAGGTGACAATGATACTCGTTTTATTCAGCTGAACAATACAATTCTTAGAAAGAGCAAATAAAATAAAAACAATTCACCTGAACACACAAAAAGATGTCTTCTTGAGAACTACCAAAAACTACTGGCCTTTACTACTCATCTGCTGCAAGACACACCCACACACACACACACACACACACACACACACACACACATGTGTATGTATGCGTGTGCTGGGGTGGAGAGGGCTACCATAAGCCGTGGTGAAAGCAACCTTTCTAGGAGAAGCAAATCTCTGATTTAAAAAACCATAAAGCGGGAGACCAGTACCCACATTAAGCTGGTCTGAAGTTTAATTTGTTGCTGGCTATCTTGCTCTTGCTTGTTGCTGGATCTCAACATTTTGAACCCAGAGAGAGACTTAGCTGTCGTACAAAGCTAAGACTCTGTAGCATCATCTGTGTATAGATACTCTCTAAGGCATTTGTCTATTAAAATGGTCCTGTGGCGATGGAAGTCATTTTTGGGCTCGTGGACTTTAAGTGTCTGAGGGAATGGCACTCGTCTGATAAGACGTTGCAAATGATCACATATATATGATGATTGCTTCTTCTTGATTGAAGTTTGAAATCTCTTCAGTTACGTGTTGTGTGGCAGTGTGTACGAATGTCGTTTTAGCCTACTTCTATATTTGAAGATTAGAACGCCAATATGACAACTTGGCATTGCCGGATGTGCTGTAACGCCATCACATATCGTTTCTGTCTTTGATTGTGTTACTTTAAATGCCTTTTTAAAAAAAGCTTTTTTACAAAAGGTTTCTGCCACATACACTGAACTTCAGTTCATATTGTCATTTTTTTTACGTATTTTTATTTTTGGACTAAAACTCATTTCATAGAAAACTAATTACCGCTGCTTTTTTTCTTCTCCGAGTTATAAGGACATTGTTATTGGTTAATAGATATGAATTGTCATCCTATAATTTTCATTTATCTAACATTACAGAATATTTTCATTACATTAAATATGGCTTACTATATAAATAGAGACAAAGCAGCTTAAATAGAATTCGAAAAGTTGGTTTTTATGAAAGCTCTCGTGAAAATGAATAAAAAATAAGAAGTAACAGTGTTAGAGAATGAAGAGAGAGAGGGGGGGGGGAGAGAGTGACTTACAGTGTAGACACGTTGACAGGAAGTTAAGATCAGCTGATTGGATTGCGTGTGAGTCATGTTATCAGGTTAGCTGAATCGAGGAGATTTGATTTGGACTTAGAACCGAACGGACGGCTTCGCCGTTGTCTCCTCCCCTTCGCTGGGGGTGGGGAACGAACGATGACGTGGTAGAAATAAGACCTAGAAGAAGAAACCACAGGCCAAATTCACTTTCCACCTTCTGCAAGACATCTGGGAAGTGAAATAAACTATAGCACCGATTCCTTGTCTTGGTGTGAAATAAATCTTCGTCCTCAAAAACAGGTATCAAGACTCCCTCCCAGACGAGAATTTCCAGATGGACCAACGAAGAAGCAGAGGTATGTGAAAATGCATGTCACACATATTCATACTTAACATCACATGAACATATGTAATAGAAATACCACTAAACGACCACTCACACAACGTACCAATCTTTTATAAATAGACACGTTTTAATATATCACCTCCATTCCAATTTCAACCAATATACAATAAACGCACACTGTATGACATTACGTAACAACAGATGAGTGTTAATCTTTGCAAACGGCTCGACGTGTCTTGATAGATTTATCATATTGTTGGCCAGTTAGAAATTTAACGACATAATTCTTGCTTCACTGTCAAACGAGAAAAGCAGCAATGTGCGCGCGCTGCAAGAAATATAGTTATCCTATGCCAAAATCGTTGATTAACCAATGAGCAAATAACTAATCACCATAGATGTTTATACAAACCCAAAGAAAACAAAACATCAAAATACCTTGCTAGAAAGTTACTTACACCAAAAAGTATCCTGCACCTCTACAGGGCCACATTCGTCCATGTGTGGAGTATTGTTGTTATATTTGAGCTCACTCCTGGACGGAGTTCAAAAGAGAGTCCCCAAACAGATAGGTCTTGAACTGTCATCAAAGCTCCAACCTCTGTCCCATCGATGAAATGTTGCATCCCTCTGCCTGTTTTACAAGTATTTTAATGGTAGCTGCTCCAACGAATTAAAAGCCCTTGCACCCCCTCAGCGTAAATAACCTTGACAAACTCGACAAGCAGCAAAGTCCCACCCTTACACAGTAAATATCCGTAGATGTAAGGAAGCCTTCTACTATAATAGTTTCTTCCCAGGACTGCAAGCATTTGGAATTCCCTTCCGGGTTCCTGCTTCCCCAACTGTACTGATATGCAGAAGTTCAAATGTAATGTGAACAGGCATCTTGCTGCTCAACTCCCTTCAACTTATGTCCCCGTCCCTGATAGTAGCCCCTACATCAAAGTAACGCTTTGTCTTGTTTGATAATATTTAATATAATTAATATAATTGATTTAATATTTTTTGATATGGGAATGCGACTGAACTTTGCGAAAGGCAATCATAAACATACCAGGTTAATTACAAAAAACTTCCTGTTTTTCATTTTCGATTTCTATCAATGACGTAATTTGTGTACACATAGCTCTAGTTCTTTTTTTATTTCTTAAGTAATTTACTATTTAACCTGAATATCAGTTTATACAAGAATTTTATGAGCAACTATCCTTATTGATGGTCAATTTTTCTTTTATGCAATTCATCTTTTAATGTCTCGATTATCGTATATACAAAGAAGTAGATGCTGCGCGAGCAAATCTGAACATTCACTGGTTTAATGTCGCTGTAACATAACTAGGTATTTTTCAGTTCTCACATTGCGTTCATTTTGTTTTCTGGATAAACTGGTGGTACTTATATAGTTGCGGTGGTGAGTTTCTCATGTTCTTTGTTCACTGTCGTTATCTACTCAATAAATGTTTTTCATGAGCATTATTTATAGTGGACGGCAAATGTATGGAGTGTTTTGGATTTTCGTAACAGAGTCTGTCTTTAAAAATCTACCAAAAATTAGGTACTTGTCTAATCCATAGAAAATTTTCACCGATTAATAAGTTGTGGTACACCCATGCTAGGAGTTACAAATGAAAGAAACCACAAGTAGTGTAAAGTGTATATGGTTGGCTGTTTTTGTTTTACGGCATATCAACCTTTTTCATGTTATTTAATGCCGAATCTAGTTATTTTGAGGAACGGTTTTTAATGGAGTATATTTTTTTTGTCAGATTCTATTTAACCCATAGTTGGGACCCTAACAGATACTACCACTCCGGGTCAGAGTGGAACTGGGAGCAATGGCAATTAAAGGGTGGCTCCACACTCCCCAAGGCTGCGGGCCTCACCATCGGATATAGTTTTAGGTCATATCCAGGACCGTAAAGTGTAGAAAATATAATATGTATTTATCATAAAGAATACGGGAGCCACTAAAGTTGTATGAGAGGAACGTGTTCGTATCATGCGGTTAAACATGGTATGAATGTCTCCATTTAGTCTCTGAAACCAGGGGCATTCTATTTAGTACTCAAATATGGGTGATTTGTACCCCACAGCATAAGTAAAGAATGAACTATATATATAGGTGTAATATTTTTTCATATTCATTGTATAAATCTATTTTGGGGGACATAATTCCCGCTTCCTCACTTATCACTTGTTCGATCCCTTAAAGTCCAAGCGATCAATTAAGTACACACTCATTTTATGGTAGGAAGGTGAACGAGTGTAGACCCCCCCAAAAAAAAAAAAACACGCAGGGCGCCTTCGATATCGAAGATTAAAATCCGAAATTTTAATTTGTTTAAATTTTTTATCTTTTGTGTTTTGACGTGTGAGATTCATTGAATATGTTATCAATAATTATTATCTTTCAGATGAGGATAAAAAAAGTTTTTTACGAAAACGCTTAAATACATACTTTTAAATCTTTAAAAATAAATTAAAAATGTTATTTTAGAATGTGTGAACTTTACATGTACCAGTACATAAAAAATGCTTTAAAGAATCAATACCAAAAAAAAAAAGCAAAGCTTAAAAAATAAAAAAGGGTGGAAATTATAAGTATTAATTGTATCTGCGTTACGATTTTTTTCAAGATACGGCAGCCCGTTACGGATTACAAAACGTTGTTATCTCCCTTTTTGAAAATTAACAATTACTATGAAGACATGGATTTCCGTAAATGATGGTCGTGACATTCCAACAAGTTGCATCACCCAGAGGGTTACCAAAACGGCCCTTTTAAGGGCCTACAAATTCTAATGAAAGTCTTTCTAAACTTGATTTATGCAATAAAGAATTGTATAAAATACAGTATGATCTAGTTTGTAGAAAAAGAATATGGCTCATTAATTATCATCAGTTAGAAAACAAGAAAGGGCAAATGATTTTACTTATGAAACTGAAAACTAACCAAAAGTCAAAACTGAGAAATATTATGCCAAAAATTTATATTTGATGTAATAGAAAAATCATTTTTATTTACTTTTAAAAAGTATTTAGAAAATGTTAAAGCTTGATTGATCAATTATGATGAAGAAAAAATTATAAACCGTTATAAAGGAAAAAAATTATAAAGCATAAAATAACATATTTCACGATAAACGGAGTTTGTAATTATAATGGAATTCAATTATTTTTTATGTATTTGCCGGTTTAGGTACATTAAAATTCATGAAAATGCCTAAATAAATATTTAGACGCGACTCGGTTCCCATATCTAAAATCGAAGATGGCGGCGGTAAGCACATGGTTCCTAAAATGCACGAGATCGTGATAAACAATTGAATTATTTGACTTTATTTAGATATGAGGTAATTATATTCTAATATTTTCGCATATTCTGATTGCTAATCATAGTAAATTTTAGTTAGCCATAAAAAAGTTAGTTTAATTTATGTTTTGTTTACATTCGGCGAAAAATGGGTAAAACGCGTTTTTTAAAAATAATTTAAGACGTAAAATTCTATTAAAAATCATAGACAGTGATTATATTATTCTGCTTTTAACATAATAAACTGCAGGACTTTATCTTACTTGTAAAACCAAAAGTTGTTCAGAAATAACAGATTTTAATAGATTTTTATACGCTTTAGAAAAGACAGTTTTCGATCGATTGGTTGGCACTAATTATTTATAAAGAAAGACGGGTGCAATCGCGTTTTTTAAGATATCTATCGATTTTATTCTATCTTCGTCACATACACGTAACATTCAGAAAACACCGAATCTATTCCTCAATCAGGTAAATAGCATCTGTCAAAACTCATTGCTTCTCTCTTACTCTCTTTTTCAGTTTGCTCCATTTTTTTATTCACAATCACCCTTAAAAATGAATATCACCACTTGGACACAAGGGGCTACTATTTGGGACCATTCCTAGGAAAGATTAACAAAATGTTCGTTTACGCTAGATTTAAATTTCCGCATATAAGTACAGTCAGGAAAGCAAATAACAGGAAGGGTATTCCAAAATCTAGCTATTCGGGGGGGGGAACTATTAGAGTAGAAGGCTTTCTGGCATTTAGATCTCTCAAGAGTGAAGGTGTGAGATTTACTTGCTAAGTGTGTTTGTCAGGGATATATATGTTGAGGCGCACAAGTGCAACGAGTTCATCAGAGCACATTCCATTAAAATACTTATAAAACAGGTACAGATATGCGAAATTGCGGCGATAGGGCCGAGATTGAAGTTTTATTGACAAAGTTGGACCTATTAGATTGAAAAGTTTTTTGCCCGCATATGACAACAATACTCGATGCATGGGCAAATGGTAGCCGTGTAGAGATACAGGATACTCTCGCTGTCAGTAGTCTTCTAGCTCGATAGAGGGAACACATTTTCTTTCCCAGCAGCCTTCGCAATGTTCCGAATGTATTTGTTCAAGTTCATATTGTCCGTGAATGTTAAGCCGAGGAGTTTGACGGAAAAATTATCAGGTAAAGCGTAATTTGTCAATGAAATAGATCCAACTTACTCATTTACCACGTAATACTTGCGACTTACCAACTGTTGTACGTCACTTCAGCAGGACACGTAGCGTTACTAGAATTATAATTGGAAAATTCCACTACACATAATTATTACATTCACATTTTAATACTATGTTTTATACACGTGAATATTATATTGCTATATTTCCAAAGACACCCAACGAATATTCATCAGCTGATAGTTTTTAAGTGAATCTAACTATTGCGAGAG
Source organism: Euprymna scolopes (assembly GCF_053919585.1). Lineage (NCBI taxonomy): Eukaryota > Metazoa > Mollusca > Cephalopoda > Sepiida > Sepiolidae > Euprymna > Euprymna scolopes. Next base: position 17,069,995 of record NC_136514.1, on the reverse strand, counting down.
TCATAGATTTAATGAAAACATGGTTGAGGTGTAAAAAATATCAATGTTTGGTGTTAATATAAATCTATGTAATATATATTTATATTTTCTTTTTAATATTTTCGAAAACGTTATTAAAAATCTTGAATGTAGAAACATGTTATGTTGCCTGAATGTGTGTTTCTTTTCAGATTTCTCTCGATCAATGGAACCGGATCAATATCTCTGACTTGGCGTTTTACAACTATCAGCTTACATAGTGCATTGACATTTTAAATTGACCGACGAAAAAAAAAGTGAAGGAACACAAATCTCGTTTACTGAGTTGCGTAAATAGTTAATTAAAATATGTAAAGAATGATAGAGAGATTGGGAGATAAATAGATAAAAATCATAAGAAAAAAAGCTACTTTATTAGGAATTCAAAAGAAACTACTTATACTATCGCATGTTATTTGAAAAGAACTATTCATACCGTTTTTAAAATCTTTTTCTTTAATTACAGTTGACTGTTAATCAACACAGAAAGACGAAGAAAAAGAGAAAAAAGGATATATATAGAAAGAGAAAGAGAGAGAGAGAGAGACAGACAAAGAGAGTGAAAAGAGTGCATAAATTATTATCTATCCAAAAGAATCCATTTATACCCTTAACTTTTTATTTGCAATAGATCTTATTTTTTCCTTTTGTTACTGTTGATATATATATATATATATATATATATATATATATATATATATATATAAAATGTAATTCTTGATTCGTTCGTTATCAATAAAACGATATTTCTATATTATCAATTCAATTGAAATTTTCAGACAGTCTATCATATTAGAGTCGAGGAATGTTTTATGTTATTAAACTAAATTAATAATTCAAATTATAAATTAAATAAAATAATAATATTTTTCAGACCTCAATTCTTCGTGACTATTCGTGTTTACTTCCGGTAGTTATTTCAATTCATCCACCACGATTTCATGACCTTAATCGATAAGTGAAAAAAAACATCCTCTATTTTTAACATTTAAATTTAAATTAATTTCTCAAATTTTTTAAATTTAAAACAAATTGCTCGCCAGAAGGTGCGTTTTGAGTTGAAACATAAAAGTCAAAGAACCTTAACAAAACCATATTCGTCGTAAAAACAAAATTAGCAGCACACATTTTTTAAACAGTTGTTTTTATATAAGAAAATATGAACGTTTTTTTATTATTAAAACTATAAATTGTTAGGTGAAAGTACAGTTTTTTTCGTAGAAAATTCACGGTATATATGCATTTTGGTAACGTTCTGAAATAATATCTTTTCATTTTTATCTGTTTTTTTTTCAGCCATTCTTTCCAGGGTGTTTTGTAACTATTGTGTGCTTTCAACTAACAATTTATTATAAAAACAATTTATTATTTACAATTTATTATTACAAAAAAGATATCGTGAAATTATAAAAAAGATATTGTGAAAGTTGAATTTAACTTTAACCAAAAAAAAAAAAAAAACAACACGATTAAGGTCCGATTAAGATTCGATTGTTTTTTTTTGTTTGTTTTTTTTTTGCTTTTTTTACCGTAAATTGTTGTGGGTTTTTTCCAAGAAAAATTCTTTAACAAACTTGCAATTACACTTTTTTCTTTTTTTCACGGAAGTTTTTATATAAGATAATCTCAATGCTTTTTTTTATTGAAGAAATTGTTAGGTGAAATACAGAAAAGTTTTCGGCAGATTTGCCGTTTAGTTGTACAAATATCCTCAAACCAGGTAATCACTAAAAGGGACTCTTAAACATCAACACCGGTATCGAGCAGAAGGTTTTTTGGTGCTTATGCACCTACCAATCCGCGCTATTTTTTAAATCATATTTCCAAGTTTAATTAAAGTTTTATCATTTTTTTTTATTCAATTGTAAGGTTAAAGTAAAGAATAGGTACAAAACACCCTCTCCCCATCTTAAGAATGGCTTTTTAAAGAATAACGTTATTATTTCAGCACGGATCAATAAGTGCATGCGTACCGTTTTTTTTACATGTTCTACAAATTTAAATGGGTAAAATATAATCACATAATTATTGAAAATGTGATCATGTGATTAAAATTTAATTTAAATTAACCACGTTGTTTAACAAATTTAAAAAAATAATGCAAGATGAATTATTACAATGAGTTAATATGTTTTATCATTAAAAACATTGACCAATAAAAGTAAAATTTTGGGTAATTATGTATTTTTTGTTACTGTGCTGAAATAATAATGTTATTATTTTGAAAGCCATTCTTAACATGAGGAGGATGCTTTGTAACTACTCTGTGTTTACGCCTTACAGTTTAAAAAAAGAAGATACCTTGAAACTTTAATTTAACCTGAAAAAACTATTTAAAAATAGCGTGGTATCAAAAACGCATAAACACCAAATTTTGGTTTAATTTTACAGTAGATATTGTTCTCGGACATATACGATGGCAGTTGCTACCTTGCTATTTTTATAGGGTTTTTTTTCAGTTTAAATTCAAGTTTCACGATATCGTTTTTTTTGTTTTTTTGATTGTAAGGTGGAAGCACAAAATAGTTATAAAACACCCTCAGCTCCCCATTAAGAATGGTTTTCAAAATAATAACGTTAATACATAAGTACCCAAAATTTTATTTTTATTAGGCAATTACTTTTAATTTTAAATAAAATAAAACATTTAATCATTTTAAAACTTCATCTTGCATTATATTTTTTAATTTGTTAAACAACATGGTTAATTTAAATTTAATTTTAATTTCATTATCACATTTTTAATAATTATGTGCTTATATTTTACCCATTTAAAGTTTGTAAAACATGCTCGATACCGGTGTCGACCTTTAAGGATCCCTTTTAGTCATTACCTGGTTTGAGGATATTTGTAAAACTAAACGGCAAATCTGTCTTCTGTGCTTTCAACTTACAATTTATTTATAAAAAAACAAAAGGTAAATTTTCACATTACGTCCACCTCCACAATTTTAAACATGGGTAGGTTGGGGATGTTTATTCCAAAAGCCGTTCTTAATATGGAGAGAATGCTGGTATTTATTCCAAAAGCCGTTTTTAACATGGGGAGGTAAGGGGTGTTTATTCCGAAAGCCGTTTTTAATATGGGGAGCGTGCTGTGTTTATTCATGGCTGTCAGTGAATTATAGTGCATAGTACAGGTCTTTATATCTCGAAAACTACTTGTCTCTGGAAATTTTAAATATTTTATTATTCAGCATAGCCAAAACCTTTAAAAGTAATCATTTAAAAAAAAAAGCTGTGGAGGTGGACCTAATGTAAGAAAAAATACAAAAAAAAAAAAAGATGTCGTGAAATTTAAATTTAACTTCGAAAAACTATTTTTAAATAGCCTGGTACCAAAAATAAAAATAGACAGAAAAATACTCCATTCGGTTTTGTACTTGCACAAAGATTTGAAAACGTTTTCAACAAAAACAAATATGTAACAAGTAAATGTTTTCAAAGACAAGATAGGTTACTTTTCTACCTAACTGGATAAGTTTTAGTGTTTTTATTGGATTTGTATTACTGTACACATAGATTCGAAAAAGTTCTCAAGAAACAAATATATAACAAATATTATCAAAGGCAAGATAAGTTAGTTTTCTACCAAAGTGTTTTCATGTAATGCAAAATGTTTATTCGGCTCGAAAAACACAGCGTTTACCGCTATATTTGAAAATTACAAATGGCGGTAGACTCTGTGTTAAACACGTTAAGTTTGGGGAAAATGAGTTAAAACTAAAAAATACTGTACAAATTACTGTTAAATAACCACCGAATATATGACAACCAATGTTACGGTAACATATATTGAGTTAGTTCCTAACAGTACTTTGTACACTTTTTTAGTTTTAACTCATTTTCCCAATCTTAACGTGTTTAACACAGTCTGCCACCATTTGTATTTTTCAAATATACTGATAAACATTGCATATTT